>NC_135235.1:634716254-635032455 GCF_051348905.1 Ranitomeya variabilis | reverse complement strand
TCAGAGAGATTTACAGTATGTGCACACAGAGAAAAATTACTAGTGATTGAACATACAATAACGAGCAGAAAATCTGATTTATTAAACAAAGGGTACATCCTTATATAGATTATAGCTTATCATATTGATCATTCACGGTGGCTGAGTGGTTAGCACTGTAGCCTTGCAGCGCTGGAGTCCAGGGTTCTAATCCTACCTTGGGCAACATCTGCAATGAGTTTGTATGTTCTCCCCGTGTTTGCGTGGGTTTCCTCTGGGCACTCTGGTTTTCTCCCACATTCCCAAGACATACCGATAGGGAATTTAGATTGTGAGCCCCATCGGGGACAGTGATGATAATGTGTGCAAACTGTAAAGCGCTGCGGAATATGTTAGCGCTATATAAAAATTTAATAAAAATCATTGGTAAAACCTAATTTCTCCTCTCTCAGGAGGACTTTAATCAATATTCATTAGCTTTTATGAATCTGTTTTTCTCCTTTACTTCATTCTTTGTTAATAAAAAGTGGACATGCTATTGTATCAAAGTCCACATAAGTGTTCTAAACCTAATGACAGGTATGATTTCTTGCACGCAGGCACATAATCAGCTTCTTTGATTCTTAATGTTCATATAAGCCTCCATTTTGAATCTATCCTTTCATTTTGGATATCTTGAATCAAATATATATCCTTAAAAGTTACTATTAGTACATATCTCTCACTTCCAATGGAGCAGTTTCATAACCACCCTTTTTCTCGTCCAAGTTGGGAGTCTCTTGTGTATATTAAGGGCACACAAGCTCCTTAAATATGATTCTCATTCTCTAATTCATATTGCAGAGGCTATAGCTCTGCTATTGTTTTCCATTTTCTCTATTTGGTTTATATCCTTTTGAATTTCTTTTGTTTAATCTTACTTTGCTCAAGGGGACCGAGCAGCATGGTTGCTTCTTATCTGAATCCTATGTGAAAAAATCCTGATCAAACATAAATGGCAGAACTAAACAGCGACTGCAATCCAAAAAACCTTGACACACCAAATTATAGTCTGCACAATAGTTTCTGAGGCGAGATATATTATTCTCACTATCCATTGATGGCCAAATATTTACAATTATCAATGTGTATGCCCCAAATTAGGACCAGGATAATTTTATAAATTTAGAAACATCCTTAGGGATGCACGCATGTGGGTGTGCACGCAAGGATCCCGAAGCAAAGCGTTACGAAGATAAGCGTCGTGATACAGCATTTATTCCATGGCACAGAACTAAAATCCATCTTCTCTCTTCACAAAGGTAAAAATTCCCTCTGCTTGCTGTCTCCTGCAATATATTCAAATGGTAAAAATTCCCACTGCTTGCTGTCTCCTGCAATATATTCAAATGGTACAACTTCCCACCTGATTGCTGTCTCATCTGCTGCAATAGACTCTAATGGTAAAAATTCCCTCTGCTTGCTGTCTCCTGCAATATATTCAAATGGTACAACTTCCCACCTCTGATTGCTGTCTCATCTGCTGCAATAGACTCTAATGGTAAAAATTCCCTCTGCTTGCTTTCTGTCATCTGCCACTCTACCATCTAGCAACATATTTTAATGGGCCTGCTTAATGATTGGTATAATTCATTTGTTGCATTGTACGTTTTACTCACTGTTTGATGTATACCCATGACTGAGGTCACTCTAGATATTATCTTGTTGAAAGTGTTCTAGCATATAGATGTTGCCAGCCACAATGTGTTTGAACAATTAATCACTCCCTGGTGTGCTGGCCCCAGCTGCCAAATTATCCCCAACCAGTGCCCACAATCCATGTCTTCTGACCCAGCATTCTGGACTATAAATTTAGAAACATCCTTAGGGGTGCACGAATGTGGGGATTCACGCAAGCTTCCCAAAGCAAAGCATCACAAAGCGTCGTGATACAGCAGTTATTCCATGGCATTCAGTCAGTTAAGGCAGCAGTCAGGTAACCCACACTCTGCTCTCCCTTCTATCCATGTGCTTTATTCCTATCCTCCTATGTTCCTTTGCAATCCACATTCACCGCCCAATATCCCCTCCATCATGACTCATACATCAGCTCCTCACTCCTTCCCTCTCCCATGTACAGCTCCCATGCGATTCTCACCTTCCTGAAAAACCTCAGCCCATCTTGCCCAAACACACTGCACAAAAAAACTTCAGACAATTCCAAAAACTACATGCTCTTTATCTTCCTACTCCTACTGATTTCAGGGGACATCTCCCCCAACCCTGGTCCACCATCCTCCAACCTCAACCCCTACCCTACCTCACATTGAAACCTTAATAATCTTACTAATATTATTTGCACTCCTTCATCTCCTTTTAATTGTGCCCTTTGGAATCCACGGTCTGTATGTAACAAGCTTCCTTTCGTACACAATTACTTTCTGAAAAACTCTCTTAATCTGTTGGCCCTCACGGAAACCTGGATTCAGGATTCCGATACTGTCTCTCCTGCTGCCATTTCCCATGGTGGTTTACAATTCTCACATTCCCCGAGACCCACAAACAGACGTGGTGGAGTCAGCATACTCTTGTCCCCACAATGCACTTTCCAGGTCATCCCCCCAGCTCCATCACTCTCATTCCCTTCTTTTGAGGTCCACACCATCAGGCTCTTTCATCCCCTCTCCCTCAGTAGTGGTCAGATACCGGCCCCCAGGCTCACCCACTTCCTGGACCATTTCGCTGCCTGGCTGCCGCACTTCATGTCCTCAGAACTCCCAACCCTTATCCTGGGAGACTTCAACATCCCCATAAACAGCCCCACTTCTACATCTGCATCTCAGCTTCTATCACTAACCACTTCCCTTGGCCGCTCACAGCTCTCAACCTCTTAAACACAAAGACGGTAACACCCTTGACCTGGTCTTCGTCCGGCTCTGTGCAATCTACCTAGATAACTCACCGCTTCCCCTCTCTGACCACAACATTCTCTCCTTCACACTCACAATTCCTCGCCCACCCCAGCACCCGCCTACCTACCACACATTCAGAAATCTACATGCTGTCAACCCTCACACAATTTCAGACTCCCTACACTCATCATTGTCCCCAATCTCTTTCCTGTCCTGATCTGGCTGTACATCACTACAATGACACTCTTAGAAGCTCCCTGGACCAAGTAGCGCCCCTCACCCTCAGAACCTCCAAGCACAGAGTAAAACAGCCCTGGCTCACATTGCAAACCCGATTTCTCCAGCGATGCTCTAGGAGTGCTGAACGCTTATGGAGGAAAACTTGCACACCAGAAGACTTCATACACTTCAAATTTATGTTAAAAACCTGTAACTCTGCCCTTCACCTCGCCAAACAGACCTACTTCACCACTCTGATCTCCTCACTAGCCAACAACCCCAAGAAACTTTTTGACACCTTTCACTCCCTCCTCAGGCCAAAAGCACAAGCCCCTATCACAGACATTTGTGCTGAAGACCTGGCCTCCCACTTTATAGAGAAAATAGATAACATCCGTCAGGAAATCCGCTCCCAGACACCAAGCACAGCAACTCCCATCCCTCCCTGCGTTTCCCCTGGCTCACTCGCCACATTCGATCCTATCACAGAAGTCTCCAGGCTCCTCTTTTCTTCTCGTCCGACTACATGCACCACTGACCCCATTCCCTCACATCTCCAGTTGTCACAACTCACCTAACTACAATCTTTAATCTCTCCCTCTCCTCTGGCATTTTCCCCTCCTCCTTCAAACACTCTAGCATTACTCCATTACTAAAGAAACCCTCCCCTCGACCCATCCTGCACAAACAACTACAGACCAGTCTCCAATCTCCCCTTCATCTCCAAACTCTTGGAGCACCTGATCTACTCCCGCCTTACCCGTTACCTCTCCACTCATTCCCTCTTAGACCCTTCACAGTCTGGTCAATCTAGTTTCTGCCCCTACATTCGACAGAAAAGGCACTCATCAAGGTGACCAATGACCTTCTGACAGCAAAATGTAACGGTGACCACTCTCTGCTCATTCTTCTCGACCTTTCCGCAGCTTTCAACACTGTTGACCACCCTCTCCTACTCTCTAGGCTCCAGTCACTAGGCATTAAGGACACTGCTCTCTCCTGGTTCTCCTATCTTTCTGACTGCTCCTTCAGTGTTCTGTTCTCTGGCTCCACTTTATCTCCTCTTCCTCTCACTGTTGGGGTACCTCAGGGCTCAGTCCTTGGCCCCCTTCTCTTCTCCCTCTACACGGCCCCAATTGGACAGACCATCAGCAGATTTGGTTTTCAGTACCATCTTTATGCTGATGACACACAACTATACACATCATCCCCTGACCTTACTCCCGCTGTACTACAGAACGCCAGTGACTGTCCGCAGTCTCCAACATCATGTCCGCTTTCTATCTGAAACTCAACCTCTCCAAAACTGAACTTCTGCTCTCACCATCTACTAACCTCCCTAAATCTAACATTTCCCTCTCCGTAGTTGGCACCATAATAATACCCCGGCAGCAGGTGCGCTGTCTGGGTGTTTTGTTTGACTCCGATCTCTCCTTCACATCCCATATACAATCTCTTGCCCGCTCGTGCCGCTTATACCTAAAGAACATCTCTAGAGTCTGTCCTTTTCTCACCATGAGAACAAAAACCCTCACTGTCGCCTTGATCCACTCCCGCCTGGACTACTGCAATGCTCTACTAATTGGTCTCCCCCTTACTCGACTTTCCCCTCTCCAGTCTATCCTTAATGCAGCAGCCAGGGTTGTCCATCTAGCTAATCGTTCCTCGGATGCGTCCGCTCTTTGCCAGTCATTACACTGGCTGCCTATTCATTACAGGATACAATTCAAAGTACTTGTTCTCACCCACAAAGCTCTCCACAGTGCAGCACCCCCTTACATCTCCTCCCTCATTTCGGTCTATCGGCCTAACCGACCTCTGCGCTCTGCAAATGACTTTCGACTAACCTCTGCACTTATCCGTACCTCCCACTCCCGACTCCAAGACTTCTCCTGCGCTGCGCCAATCCTCTGGCATGCTATACCCCAAGATCTTAGGACCATCCACAATTTACATAGTTTTAGGCGCTCCCTCAAAACACATTTGTTCAGAGCGGCCTATCACGTTCCCTAATCAAAGTCATTTTATGTTTGTATGTGTAGCCCATTCAATATCCCCATCTATCCCCCACCCCGAAGATGGCTGGACCATCATTGTAAATACATCATTGTAAATACACACCTGTACTTTGTATCTCCCCCATCTCATTGGAGATTGTAAGCTCTCACAAGCAGAGTCATTTTGTTTTAATTATTGTATTGCTAACGTTATTACTTATGCCTGTTGTGTCTGAAACTGTTAAGCTGTAAAGCACTGCGGAATATGTTGGCACTATATAAAGATTATTGTTATTATTATTATTTCTAAGCCGATTGATACCGCTCTTCCATTGGTAAAAGGACAGCACCGCACTGTGGTGACTTAAATGTCATTCTCGACCTGACATCTTTCTTATAGTCATAGAACATATAAAAAAGTGCAGTTGCAAATACAACTATATGACACTTGGCGACTCCAGTATCCCCCGGAAAGGGAATACAGTTTGTATTCCAACCTTCATGACTTATATAGCAAACTGGACTATATTTTTCTTCAGCACATTGCCCCACCCTGGCTTTCACATACTAGCATTGGAAACGTTCCCTGGTCTGACTATGCATCAGTGTAAGTGCCCTCTCTTACCAAAAAGTATGGTCCTGGCTGCTCCATGACTCTTTACTACTAGATACACTATGCTCATCTGATATTCAAAAATTACATAATTATATTGTGGATCATTTATCCGAAGATAACAGCCACCACAATTAATGGGAACCTCTTAAATGTGCCCTAAGGGGGTGTTCATCAAGCATGGTACAAGAGTAAAAAAAACCAGGGAACAAGCTTAAAAATCAGTCCTCCAGAATGTTAGTAAACTAGAAATGATCTACAAGCAGGCACTGTTCAGGACAACTCTTAGGGACCTTCTTAAGGCCAGAATGGAAGACAAACATGCTACATATCTCCCATAGGCGCTTACTTCAACTGGGCTATAGCAAATTCTATGAATTCCGAAACAAACCTGAGAGAATGATAGCTAGAGCCCTGAAGTCTAAAATGGCTCATAACCATATTCTTTGTATCAAACATTGAAAAGATTCTTTAGTAAATACTACCCCAGATATTACTAGTTCTTTTCAATAATACTATTTCAAATTATATAACTTACTACCTACCACACCCTCTGGTTCAGAATCCCCCACTATTATGTCCTCTCCTGTCCGACAGTTGTCAGATGAGGCGATAAAAGATCTAGAAGACTTCACTCCCCAAGAACTACTAAAATTAATAGAACTACCCAGAAAGAAAAGTCTAGGTCCAGATAGTCTCATGTCTAAATTTTATAAATCCTTTTCTGAACTAACCCCCCCCCCCCGAAGATAAAAGCCTTTAACTACACCCCAAAAGGATCCCTAATCCTGCAAAGTTACCGTCAAATTTCTCATTTAAATGTTAACATGAACATGTACGCTAAATTTCTTGCAAATAGATAGGGGTTCAATCTTCCTATCACGATCCAATTTTGGATGCATGGCAGCTCTGGTTACACTATTTTTTAAATGTAGCTTTTTTCCTTTCAGGACCAACAGGGGTTAATGTTAGTTTCCCCTGCTGGCAGCCTGCTGCAACTGCAGAGTGACTAGGTGAGCTGATATGGGTAGTGACCATTCCCACTATCCATTAAATGGTCACCTGATGCATCAGCTGACTGTTGGTGATAGATTCTTTATGGAGACCAGCTGTGCAGTTGCAGCTCTCTGGTGTCAGCTACTTCTGGAGTTTGGAGACCTATTTCTGTGTCATCTGCGGTGTGGAGCTTGGCAGCAGAGTCTGGAAGCTAAGTCTTGGGTTTATTCCATGTCCCTCTTGTGTTTGTCACTGTCCCCTGTGTTTGTACCATCTGCAGTGATGAGGCTAGCACCCCTGCCAGCCAGTGCACTAGCCAGGTCAGTGTGAGGTGACAGAGAGGGACGAGGTCACTGATGGCGGGGGGGGGGGGGGGAAGGACCCACTTAGGGCGTTCGCGGAGTGCAGGGACAGGCTCAGGTTTGAGTTCAGGGGATGTCCATCCTTCATATCCCTATCGATAGGGTCTTCCTCCTTCCTTTTCCATCCCGTTGTGTGCTGACCGCTGACCAACTACCCCCTTGGGTCATTGTATTTCGTGACACTTCCGACATCAATTCGCCCTGACCAGGTGGACTTTGTCCCTGGCAGAGAGGCACATGACAACATTCTCAAAATGTTTGACATCCTTAATTATTCACACTTATATAAAACTCTCCTCATGATTCTGTCTTTGGACGCCAAAAAGGTTTTTGGCAGAAGTTCCTGGCCCTCCCTCTCACAAACTCTGGTCCATACTGGTCTAGGGCCAATATTTATGTCTATAATACTTGATCTGTAATAGTTCATTTTCAGACCCTTTTTCCATAACTAAAGGCACCCTACAAAACTGTCCTTTATCCCCCTACTCTATATACCAATTATGGAAAATCTAATAGCAGCCATACGCGCCAACCCTAATATACATGAAATCAAGATTGCAGGGAGAGAATACAAATGTTCATCATTTGCTGATGATCTTCTGATCTAGATTACCAATCCACATAGATTTGTCACTTCTCTGATTGAATTGATGCATTTCAAGAAAGTCACAATTTAAGATAAACATTGACAAATCTAAATCATTGAATGTCTTTCTACCCCCAGTTAGTGAACTCTAAAGTCCAACTTCCCCATTAAATGGCCCCCAAGTAACAATATCAACTATCTGTGCATCGATGTTACCTTCCATCTGGAGGCTATTCTCTCTCTTTCTCCCGGTTGGAATTTGAGCTTAACTCCTGGAACCGGAGATAATTCTCTTGGTATGGCAGAGTCAATGTTCATAAGATGACAGTTCTACCTAGGCTGTTACACCTGCTGAAATCCATCCCGGTGTATATACCTTCCTCGTTTTGGGTTAAAATTCAATGTTGCTTTAGTCTTTTTTTTTCTCGCCATCAAGCAGTCCAAGAATCCAGTATATTATATCCTGCCCTGAGGGTGTCGGTTTATCCGATTGCCATTGATATAATCTAGTATAAGCCCATGCAACAATCATCGATTTGTTGAATTGCATTAAGTCAATAATTTGGATCCGCATTGCACACGATATTTGCTCTGTGTCGGCATTCTCTTCTCCATGGACTTGGACCCTTGTGGTGCATAATAATATTTAAGTATCATACAGTGTCAGGCAGACACTGAACACTATATATATATATATATATATATATATATATATATATATATATATATATATATATATATATATATATACACACCAAGTGGAAGGGGTGTTTTGGTTGATTAGTGGGGACCATTGATGGCTATAACTAATCACTCTAGATTTCTACCTGACGCTTCCGCAAATTCCTTTCTACTCGGCTCCAAAAAGATGTCCTTATCTATACACCAAGTAGCTCCATTCGGTACAATCTTACCACTTTTTACTATTCTAGGTGACTGTCCTCATAGGATATGTCATAATTTTGAATACATACAACTTCAACACTTACTTTTCACTCAGCAGTCGTCCAGAATTTGTCTGCCCATTATCGCCTTTGAAAATGTTGTGTATCACTCCCCCCTATACCCTGCACATGGCATCTTCATTATCTACAAAATTGTTGACAGATGTGATCTGAAAAACCTTTTCCCATTTTGCAAGGCTTGAGAGACTGCGTTAATAAGAACATTTAGAAATGCTCAGGGGGATAAATGCTTTTTCATTTCCTACAAATCGATTTTAGCCACTAAATTACAAGAAACAAAATATAAAATTGTTTCAATGTGTGTTATGATCTGGTGGCTTAGGAGCAGCATGAGATGTGCTCTGGAGGAGGTGGTACCTGTACTGACCGCAGACCCTGAACTTAACACAACAACTAGAAGTAGCCGTGGGATGTACCTAACACGGCCTAGACAGCTCGACACAGCCGGAGGACTAGATACCCCTAAAGATAGAAACAGGAAAAGCATCTTGCCTCAGAGAAAATCCCCAAAGGATAGACAGCCCCCCACAAATATTGACTGTGAGAGGAGAGGGAAATAACATACGCAGACTGAAACCAGGATTTAGCAAAGGAGGCCACTCTAGCTAAATAGAAAGGACAGGACAGAGTACTGTGCGGTCAGTATTAAAATACTAGAAAATATCCACCACAGAGAATATAAAAATCTCCACACCTAACTAAAGGTATGGAGGGTAAATCTGCTTCTCCAGAGCTTCCAGCTTGGCTGAATAAATCCTTACACAAAGCTGGACAAGAAAAAACATAGAAATGCACTGAACAGCATGTGGACTGCAAAAACAAAGCCAGGACTTATCTTTGATGATTTGGACAGAATAGCAGGAGAATCCAGGCAGAGATGTGAATCCACCAAGAAACAATGGACAACTGGCACTAACTAAAGGATCTAGCCAGACTAAATAGCCCAGTCAGAATTGGTAATAAGTGGAAGCACCTGATAACTGCTGAAATCCAAAGGAGCAGCAGTACCACTTACAACCACCGGAGGGAGCCCAAGAGCAGAATTCACAACAAATGTGGTACTAGGTCCCCACCGCTTTGTATAAATGGTTCCCTGAGGTCTCTAGTATATGTTGGCGTTGCGGGGTACGTGGGGAGACAATGTCACATACAGGTCCTTCTCAAAAAATTAGCATATAGTGTTAAATTTCATTATTTACCATAATGTAATGATTACAATTAAACTTTCATATATTATAGATTCATTATCCACCAACTGAAATTTGTCAGGTCTTTTATTGTTTTAATACTGATGATTTTGTCCTACAACTCCTGATAACCCAAAAAACCTGTCTCAATAAATTAGCATATTTCACCCGTCCAATCAAATAAAAGTGTTTTTTAATAACAAACAAAAAAACCATCAAATAATAATGTTCAGTTATGCACTCAATACTTGGTCGGGAATCCTTTGGCAGAAATGACTGCTTCAATGCGGCGTGGCATGGAGGCAATCAGCCTGTGACACTGCTGAGATGTTATGGAGGCCCAGGATGCTTCAATAGCGGCCTTAAGCTCATCCAGAGTGTTGGGTCTTGCGTCTCTCAACTTTCTCTTCACAATATCCCACAGATTCTCTATGGGGTTCAGGTCAGGAGAGTTGGCAGGCCAATTGAGCACAGTAATACCATGGTCAGTAAACCATTTTCCAGTGGTTTTGGCACTGTGAGCAGGTGCCAGGTCGTGCTGAAAAATGAAATCTTCATCTCCATAAAGCATTTCAGCCGATGGAAGCATGAAGTGCTCCAAAATCTCCTGATAGCTAGCTGCATTGACCCTGCCCTTGATGAAACACAGTGGACCAACACCAGCAGCTGACATGGCACCCCACACCATCACTGACTGTGGGTACTTGACACTGGACTTCAGGCATTTTGGCATTTCCTTCTCCTCAGTCTTCCTCCAGACTCTGGCACCTTGATTTCCGAATGACATGCAAAATTTGCTTTCATCAGAAAAAAGAACTTGGGACCACTTAGCAACAGTCCAGTGCTGCTTCTCTGTAGCCCAGGTCAGGCGCTTCTGCCGCTGTTTCTGGTTCAAAAGTGGCTTTACCTGGGGAATGCGGCACCTGTAGCCCATTTCCTGCACACGCCTGTGCACGGTGGCTCTGGATGTTTCCACACCAGACTCAGTCCACTGCTTCCTCAGGTTCCCCAAGGTCTGGAATCGGTCCTTCTCCACAATCTTCCTCAGGGTCCGGTCACCTCTTCTCGTTGTACAGCGTTTTCTGCCACATTGTTTCCTTCCAACAGACTTACCATTGAGGTGCCTTGATACAGCACTCTGGGAACAGCCTATTTGTTGAGAAATTTCTTTCTGGGTCTTACCCTCTTGCTTGAGGGTGTCAATGATGGCCTTCTTGACATCTGTCAGGTCGCTAGTCTTACCCATGATGGGGGTTTTGAGTAATGAACCAGGCAGGGAGTTTTTAAAAGCCTCAGGTATCTTTTGCATGTGTTTAGAGTTAATTAGTTGATTCAGAAGATTAGGGTAATAGGTCGTTTAGAGAACCTTTTCTTGATATGCTAATTTATTGAGACAGGTTTTTTGGGTTATCAGGAGTTGTAGGCCAAAATCATCAGTATTAAAACAATAAAAGACCTGACAAATTTCAGTTGGTGGATAATGATTCTATAATATATGAAAGTTTAATTGTAATCATTACATTATGGTAAATAATGAAATTTAACACTATATGCTAATTTTTTGAGAAGGACCTGTATATGTTGTTCTTGCCCGCCTCTAAGAGCTTCCTGGGATGGGGTAATCAGATTTATTAAAATAGTGACAGGTGTATCAGTACCTAGGACACCAGAGGCTACACTGTTATACATGTTTTCTATGCCAAACAGGTGTGTAAGAAAATCACTATTAAAAGTCATCTACTTTAGACAGACAAAACATTAATACCACTTAACTGGAATTCAGTAGACCCCACTTCTTTAGATGAGTTGTTTGTAGAGATGGTTAGAATCCAGGCTATAGAAAAGCTGATAGCCCAAACACAAGAAGAGACTATTACAACCACTACTAAATGGTTTCACTGGGGAACCTTACCCTATTTTCCACTCTACCAGACTATCCCAAGGTACCTTATAGTTTGTCCCTTGTTTGCACTCCCATAGACCATCAAATAGTCCAACGCTTTTCCACCAATCAGTATCCTTACACCCCTGATTGTAATAAAGTGATGAACACCCATGGATCCCCTTGATTTTGCTTTTTGTCTCCTTACTTCCCATCCTTGAAGCATCTTGCTTATCCATACACTACATCAGTTTAATGATATTTGTAATAATGATTATCCCTCTTTATTCATATGCCTTGATTCTTTATGTAATGAAGTCCATATATCGCTTTTTTCAGTTTTTCCTCTTACAGACTTAAATTTTCTGTTTATTGTTATATTATGCTGTTACAAGATCAAAAAACGTAGACTTTGAAAGTAAAGTAAATAGCTACTTTCCTGAGTGAGTTTTTAGATGTTTAAGAAGATTTGTTTTCCGAGTAAAACATTTCCCACATTCTGAACATGAAAATGGCTTCTCCCCTGTATGTATCATCTGATGTCTAACAAGACATGATTTTGTTGTAAAACATTTCCCACATTCTAAACATGAAAATGGTGTCTGCTCTTTGTGTACTATCTGATGTGTAGCAAGACTTGATTTATATGTAAAACATTTCCCACATTGTGAACAAGAAAATGGTTTCTCCCCTGTGTGAATTCTCTGATGTGCAACAAGACTTGCTTTCTCTGTAAAACATTTCCCACATTCTGGACAAAAAAATGGCTTCTCCCCTGTGTGAATTCTCTGATGAATCACAAAACTTGATTTGTGTGTAAAACATTTCCCACATTCTGAACATGAATATGGCTTCTCCCCAGTGTGAATTCTCTGATGAATCACAAAACTTGATTTGTGTGCAAAACATATCCCACATTCTGAACATGAAAATGGCTTCTCCTTTGTGTGATTTTTCTGATGTCTAGCAAGATGTGCTTTTGTTTTAAAACATTTCCCACATTCTGAACATGAAAATGGCTTCTCCCCTGTGTGAGTTCTTAGATGTGCAGCAAGATTTGTTTTCCGATTAAAACATTTCCCACATTCTGAACATGAAAATGGCTTCTCCCCTATGTCAGCTATTTCATGTTCAACAGCCCTTCTGTCACTTTTGTTTTGCATATTTGTCTTCGATGGAGCAGAGAAAAGGACCTGATGAAAAGGATCAGATGACAGATTTTTTCTGAAAAAGTCTTGAGGTGTATCTGGTATAGTGACATGTTCTTCACAAATATCGGATGTGATACCAAGATTATCTGGTGAAAAATCTGAGAGTACCAGACGTTCCTCTGAGCTCCTGGTAGAGTCATCTGCCAAGAATAAAAATGATTTTATTATTTGTCAGTAACATTGTATTGGAATTATATTACTATTTATATGGTTATATACTTTATAGCATTTCTATGAAAACTGTAATACAATTCAATTGACAGACTAACACAATAGACCACAAACCGGGACTAAGATCACAGTGTTAGGCCACCAGGTAATGTCCTTACAAATGTTCACTACTCTGTTAGAGCCATCTTCTCGGTTCATATTTCACGGTGTCTGAACACGTAACTGGAACAGATTCATGACAGAGGAAACTCATAAAAGGGATTTGTAATCATTTTTATTATGTTTAGTGATGAGCGAGTGTACACGTTGCTCAGGTTTTCCCGAGCACGCTCGGGTGGTCTCCGAGTATTTGTAACTGCTAGGAGATTTAGTTTTTGTTGACTCAGCTGCATGATTTACAGCTGCTAGCCAGCCTGAGTACATGTGGGGGTTGCCTAGTTGCTAGGGAATCCCCACATGTATTCAAGCTGTGTAGCAGCTGTAAATCATACTGCTGAGGCTAAGAAAACTAAATCTCCGAGCACTTGCAAATACTCAGAGATCACCCGAGCAACGATTATACTCGCTCATCACTAATTATGTTATTATGATTCCTTCTCATACATTCTCCGACAGGTACAAGCACTATAGCACAGAGCAAAGCACATTGGAGGAGATTGGTCATGTACACATGTCCAGGTTCAGTGTTAGGGGTAAGCAGACTAGGTATCTGCCTAGGGCCCTCACTACTCCGGGGGCCCCCAGCTAGTGGTATGCCGCTAAGAGAGGCAGACCACACAGTCGCTATGGGGCTTATGAGTCAGGGTCTTGGAGCTAGCAACACCCATGTTTTGTGCATTCAGCTGTATCGGCATCATAGATGCTGATATAGTTGAAAGCAATGATGAAGGAGAGTGTTACGTGACGCTCCCTCTCCCATCATCCCCGCTCTGGATGTGATGCAGCAGGTGGCTGTGCTGGGCAGTGGAGCTGCTGAAGTGAGAGGGGGGGTGGGATGGCTGCATTATACTCCTGTGGGGGGCTGCATTGTACTATATGAAGGACTATGTGGTGCATTGTATCAGGGTCGGACACTGATAGCTTGGGGCTACGAGCAACAGGCCAGAGCGCTCTTATTATTACTGCCCTGCAAGCAGGGGTGTACATAGCAATCACCGGGCCCCATAGCAAAAGTTCTATTTGGGCCTCCCCTCACCTCTAAGAAATTATATATATATATATATATATATATATATATATATATATATATATATATATATATATATATATATATATATATATATATATATATATATATATATCTCCGTTAGCATTCGGTTCTGTTTGCTCCATCGCACCCATGCTTGCAGTCAGGTGACAACTAGTGTCAGCTGTCAGTGAATAGAACACTGCAGACGTGGCTGACGCTCTAGTTTGCACATGACAGCAAGTGTGCAAAGTGCAACCTTGTGGTTACGTGATAACTGCTGAAACCAGCAGAGCCCGACCAAGTATATATCACATTATCTGTCTGGTATCTGTAACATCTGGTATCTGCTCTATTCATTGCCTATGGAGCTGATGGGAATAGCTGAGCACAGCACTCAGCAGCTCTATAGAAATGGAGAGAGCAGAGGCCGAGCACTCACAACTCTGTTCCATCCAGGACGAGAATGCAGAGCCCTGTTCTTAGAATCTCTGGGGACCCAGTGGTCGAATCCCCAGTGATTAGCAAGTTATCCTCGATTCGATGCATCACACATATACCATACATACACATACACTGTACATATACCGTACATACACACATACCGTACATACAGACACATACCATATATACACAGACATATATGCAACATACACACAGATATAGTATATATTGTAAACATATACATACACATATACTGTACATACATAAACACATAGTATACACATACTATACATACACACATGTACTGTACATACATACACACAAATGTATGTACAAATACCGTACATACATATACGTACATACATACACACCCACACATATGAACATATACAAACACACATACTAATTTATGACCTCAGATGATCAGATAAGCCGTGGAGGAGGTCGGCCTTAAGGTACCGTCTCACAGTGGCACTTTGGTCGCTACGATGGCACGATCCGTGACGTTCCAGCGATATACTTACGATCTCGCTGTGTCTGACACGCTACTGCGATCAGGGACCCCGCTGAGAATCGTATGTCGTAGCAGATCGTTTGAAACTTTCTTTCGTCGCTGGATCACCCGCTGTCATCGCTGGATCGGCGTGTGTGACACCGATCCACCGATGTGTTCGCTTGTAACCAGGGTAAACATCGGGTTACTAAGCGCAGGGCCGCGCTTAGTAACCCGATGTTTACCCTGGTTACCATTGTAAATGTAAAAAAAAAAAAACCACTACATACTCACATTCTGATGTCCATCACGTCCCTCGCTGTCTGCTTCCCGCACTGACTGTGAGCGCCGGCCGGCCGTAAAGCACAGCACAGCGGTAACGTCACCGCTGAGCTCTGCTTTTACTTTACGACCGGCGCTCACAGTCAGTGCGGGAAGCAGACGGCTAGGGACGTGACGGACATCAGAAGGTGAGTATGTAGTGTTTTTTTTTTTTTTACATTTACAATGGTAAACAGGGTAAACATCGGGTTACTAAGCGCGGCCCTGCGCTTAGTAACCCGATGTTTACCCTGGTTACCCGGGGACTTCGGCATCGTTGGTCGCTGGAGAGCTGTCTGTGTGACAGCTCTCCAGCGACCACACAACGACTTACCAACGATCACGGCCAGGTCGTATCACTGGTCGTGATCGTTGGTAAATCGTTTAGTGTAACGCTACCCTTATAGTTCATAGATTAGCTAGAGAGGGCTGCAGAACCCACTTTGGGGGATGGGGACACTGCAGAGAGGATATCAGCTCCCTGGTGCTGTCCCGTGCAGTGAGCCTCATCCCCCGACCTCTTCTCTGCTGCTGTGAATGGAACAGTGGAGGGAGCAGAGGACACAAGGCAAGTCCTGCTCGTCCTCCCCTTTTGTCCCCTGTATGCTGTGCTGCCCGGGCCCCTGACTACAAATGAGCACTCACCATTGGGAAATGCCATGAAGGAGGACAGAGATGGCAGTCAGTGTGCACTCTCATCAGTCTGGTGGGGAAAGCGTTCATTGGCAAGCGTCTCTCCTTACATGACATGCCCCCTTTTTGAACTCCTGCACTCTGAACGCGGCTCTCTTCCCAGCTCTGGGTGTCCACATGATTACGGGAGGGAGAGGGGTCCGATGCTGCTTGACGCCAGGCCACTCTTACGCTTGTAATCTTGACTGAGTGGCCCCATAGCGGCTGCATAGTCTGCTGCTATGGGCAGTATGCCCTGGCCTGCAAGAGCCCCCCTCCACTTCCGGGCATCAGTACAGCTGCACCAGCAGAACCAGCGGTATGTCCGCCCCTGCATTGTTCTAAATGAGCAAAATGCTGCCTACTAATCTAGTGATTGGATTGTTTATGCCACAACAAAACTCATTGTTCTCAGCAGCACATCACCCGGTGAAAACTGCAGATATGCTGTTGATAACATGATACTGTATGGGGACAGATTGATCTACTAGTGATTATTCTGTCCACATCATTGTACCTCAGCCAGTGTAAAGAGGCCGGGAAACAAGCGTTGAATGCCTTCAATATTGTCGATGACGCTTGTTTAACGGCCTGAACTCAGCGCATGTAGATATAACCAAACTGTGATTGGGCAATATGTGAGCATTTAGGGCCCCACTTTAACCTTTGTCGAAAACCGTCCCTGCACACGTCATGGCTTTGGAGAAAAAGTAATATTTTTTTATATCTCTTTATTAATGTAACTAAACAGTGACTACAAGAAAGGAGAACAAGTCCTTCATATTCATATACAGGTGCTTCTCACAAAATTAGAATATCATCAAAAAAGTTAATTTACTTCAGTTATTCAATACAAAAAATGAAACTCATTATATAGAGTCATTACAAATAGAGTGATCTATTTCAAGTGTTTCTTTCTGGTAATGTTAATGATTATGGCTTACAGCCAATGAAAAGTCAAAAGTCTTTATCTCAGTAAATTAGAATAATTAACAAAAAACACCTGCAAAGGATTCTTAAGCACTTAAAAAGGTCTTTTAGTCTGTTTCAGTAGTCTCCACAATCAAGGGGAAGACTGCTGACTTGACAGATGTCCAGAAGGCAGTCACTGACACACTGCACAAGGAGGGTAAGCCACAAAAGGTCATTGCTAAAGAAGCTGGCTGTTCAGAGTGCTGTATCCAAGAAAATAAATGGAAAGTTGAGTGGAAGAAAAAGGTGCACAAGCCCCCCAGGATAACCGCAGCCTTGAAAGGAATGTTAAAGGGAACCTGTCACCCCATTTTTTCAAGATGAGATAAAAATAGCGTTAAATAGGGGCAGAGCTGTGCTTTACATTAGTGTATTTTTTGTGCCTTTATTCCCCACCTATGCTGCCGAAATACCTTTGTAAAGTCGCCGTTTTGGGCTGTCAACTCACGCTGGTCTGGTCATATGGGCGTGGTGACATCGCTGTTTCTCCCCCAGATCTTGCTCATCTTTCCGTTGGTGGCGTAGTGGTGTGCACATAACCAACAGGCGAATCCACTGCGCAGCTGAAGGAAAAGAGCGTGATCTGCGCTATTCAGCGGTTTATCGGTGGGCGCGGCCATCTTCCTGAGGCCGCGCGTGCGCAGATGGTAGTGCTCGGCTTCCCGGGGCTTCAGGAAAATGGCCGCGGGATGCCGCACGTGCGCAGATGGAGATCGCGGCGGTCATTTTCCTGAAGCCCCGGGAAGTCGAACACTACCATCTGCGCACGCGCGGCCTCAGGAAGATGGCCGCGCCCACCGATAAACCGCTGAATAGCGCAGATCGCGCTCTTTTCCTTCAGCTGCGCAGTGGATTCGCCTGTTGAACATGCGCACACCACTACACCACCAACGGAAAGATGAGCAAGATCTGGGGGAGAAACAGCGATGTCACCACGCCCATATGACCAGACCAGCGTGAGTGACAGCCCAAAATGGCGACTTTACAAAGGTATTTCGGCAGCATAGGTGGGAAATAAAGGCACAAAAAATACACTAATGTAAAGCACAGCTCTGCCCCTATTTAACGCTATTTTTATCTCATCTTGAAAAAACGGGGTGACAGGTTCCCTTTAAGAAAATTTAATTCAGAAATTTGAAGGCGATTCACAAGGAGTGGACTGCTGCTGGAGTCATTGCTTCAAGAGCCACCACACACAGACATATCCAGGACATGGGCTTGTCATTGACATTCCTTGTGTCAAGCCACTCATAACCAATAGACAACGCCAGAAGCGTCTTACCTAGAGCAAGAAGAAAAAGAACTGGACTCTTGCTCAGTGGTCCAAGGTGTTGTTTTCAGATTAAAGTAAGTTTTGAATTTCATTTGGAAATCAAGGTCCCAGAGTCTGGAGGAAGAGTGGAGGGGCACACAATCAAAGCTACTTGAGGTGTAGTGTGAAGTTTCCACAATCAGTGATGGTTTGGGGAGCCATGTCATCTGCTGGTGTAGGTCCATGTCATCTGCTGGTGTAGGTCCACTGAGTTTTATCAAGATGAAAGTCAGCGCAGCCGTCTACCAGGAAATTTTACAGCACTTCATGCTTTTCTCTGCCAACAAGCTTTTTGGAGAGGGAAATTTTATTCTCCAGCAGGACTTGGCACCTGTCCACACTGCCAAAAGTACTAATACCTAGGTTAAAAACAACAGTATCACTGTGCTTGATTGGACAGCAAACTCGCATATCTTTAACCCAATGGAGAATCTATGGGTTATTGTTAAGAGGAAAATGAGAGAGACACCAGACCCAATAATGCAGATGAGCTGAAGGCTGCTATCAAAGCTACCTGGGCTTCCATAACACCTCAGCAGTGCCAGAGGCTGATCGCCTCCATGTCACGCTGCATTGATGCAGTAATTGATACAAAAGGAGCCTCGACCAAGTATTGAGCGAATTTACTAAACATACATTTCAGTAGGCCAACATTTCGGATTTTAAAATCATTTTTCAAGCTGGTGTTATAAAGTATTCTAATTTACTGAGATAATGACTTTTGGGTTTTCATTGGCTGTAAGCCATAATCATCAACATTAACAGAAATGGATCACTCTGTCTGTAATGACTCCATATAATATATGAGTTTCACGTTTTGTATTGAAGAACTGAAATAAATTAATTTTTTAATGATATTCTAATTTAGAATAGAAACATTGGCTGAATATAGGAGCACTGGGGGATCTGAAAAATTATTTGCAGCAGTGTCCTCTGCAAACATAGTTGTTTGTCCCTGGTTCTTGTGTAGATCACTTGGCCTTACACTGGTGCTTGAAAGTTTGTGAAAAAGTTTAATATTTCTGCATAAAACTGACCTAAAACTACATCTGATTTTCACACCAGAAGTAGATAAAAAGATGCCTATTCGTACTATCTAGCAGGTCAGTTATATAATATTATGATTTCAGTTCTTCCCTATAACCATTGCTGATTATTGACAAGTTAAAGCGGGATACCTTAGGTTGTTCATACTGCGATCCACATACTTATACTTATCCTAAAACATTTAAATAAACACAGGACTGCTTGTGACTTGGTGAAAAATGGCCACAGCAGCCTTTTATTAAAAATTTTTACATACCACTTGGGGCACCCCCAACATCAAAGCAATGTAAACATTATAACATTAAATAACAGAAGAACCCCATTAACCTGCTGATAGGTCTGGACCAGAGGCATATCCAATTATTTTTCCTGGCCGCACATCACCAGCCCTCGGAATGAGGTATAAATCACACCTAATTAACACCTCAAACTTTTTGCAGGACCTACGCCCGCAATTAACTCTGGCCTATCACCGAAGCCACCATACCGTGATAGTGTCCTCCAATCAAAGGCCATGACCACCTGACCCACCTCTAACCCAGACCAATCCCCCCACCACAGACGGGCCCCGTGACAACTTACGCTGCCCAGTCCTGCCACCAACACACCGCTTGTTCAATGCAATCCCTTAGGCCTAACATCCACAAATCTGTCCCAATGGCATTGCGATGAACCCCATCCGCCCTCATATGTTCCCCAAAAGGTGTTTCCAACTGCCTGTGCCGCACAACAATACCCCTGTTCCTTGCCACAAAACACGCCACCACCTTATTCACTCTTCTCCGCGTTTTGTTGATCCAATCAATGGACCTTGCATACCTCCACGTGAGATGTGCCACTATGTCCGACCACACTATAATAAGTCCTGGATATTCTGATCACCATCTTAAAATGTCAAATTTAATATCCCGAATTAACTCTCGAGATGAACGTCCTCCCACGTCATTTCCTCGAACATGTAACACGAGACTATCTGGAGGGCGTTCGATTCGTCTATAATATGACACCTCCGGAAGGACCCTCCCTCCCGTGATACCATGAATTCCAATCCATCTGACTAACACCAATGATCTAGACTGCCTGAGCGGTCGACCATCCGGACAAACATCTGCCTGCAACGTACCCCTAAAAACATAGGAATGTCCAAGTATCCAACAGCAAAACAATCAAAACAGTACCATTAGTGCAAATGCCACATTCCTTCTTATGCCATCAAATTTGGACAGTCATATAGCCTAAAATGCAATGACTCCCACCGCCCAATGCGACGAACCATCTCCTTACCCAAACCCCAATGAGATTCCTCTGTTGCCGCTCCAATCCTAAAAGAATGCGACCCATATTCACCAGGCTTCTCCCCCATCTGCACCAAACACTCCTTAAACAATGTTATAAACTGATATTTTGACAGGGAAGAACCATCCCTGTGCCTCAAATGTCCCCGGACAACCACCCCTATCATCAAAAAACTGTCTTACTCCTATAACAGGAAAGGTCACCTGTTCTGAAATCGCATACGACACAAATTACCATGCCCCACTTGATTAGTTTTTGACCGACATAAAAAACATTCTACCCTGTCCTCTAAGGCTACTTTCACACTTCCGTCTTTTCAGATCCGTTGCAATGCGTCGTTTTGGGAAAAAAACGATCCTGCAAATGTGCCCGCAGGATCCGTTTTTTTCCCATAGACTTGTATTAGCGACGGATCGCGACGGATGGCCACACGTCGCATCCATCGTGCGACAGATCCGTCGTGTTTTGGCGGACCGTCGTCTGGAAAAAATGCTCAATGTAACGTTTTTTGTCTGTGTCGAAAAAACGTACAGCGACAAATGACGGAATCCAGCAACAGATTCACGTTTTTTTTTTTTACACTGAGCATGCCTGGAAGGATTTCTATTCCTTTAATTTAACTCATTTTTCCTGCAGCTGCTGCATCGACGGATCCGTCAAAAAACAGGATCCAGTGCATCCGTTTTTTAAAATCTGCACAGGATCCGTCTTTTCAACACTTTGACGGATTGTGACTGATTCTAAAAGATGGAAGTGTGAAAGTAGCCTAAGGCTACTTTCACACTAGCATTTTTGGCTGCACGACGGTTGCGATGTGTGGCAATGCATCGCAAATGCAAGTCTATGGAGAAAAAACGTATCCTGCAAGCACTTTTGCAGGATGCGTTTTTTCTACAAAACGACGCATAGTGACGTGCAGTGCACGACGCTAGTGTGAAAGTAGCCATAGACTAACATTACCGACGCATTGCGACGTATTGCCACATGTCGCAACCGTCATGCGACGGTTGCATCGTGTTTTGGCGGACCGCCGCCACAAAAAAGTTACATGTAACGTTTTTTTGTGCGTCGAGTCCACCATTTTCGACCGCGCATGCGCGGCCGAAACTCCACCCCCTCCTCCCCGCACCTTCCAATGGGGCAGCGGAAGCATCGTAAGACTGCTTCCGCTGCCCACGTCGGGCATTTTTTTCACAGTATGCGTCGGTACGTCGGGCCGACGCAGCGAGACGTCCCCGTACCGACGCTAGTGTGAAAGCAGCCTAACATACAAACAAATCATTAAACAACAACCCACCTGCCACCGTCACCATCTCACTGACCCGAAATGCCCCATAAAAAGCTAAAACAAGGCAGCAGTGAATAGCCGTTCCTTATATTGCCCACTTCCTGTAGACCACGGCTCCAGCAAAGAATCCTCCAGGACGCCGGAGAAGAGGCTGCAGTCCCGCGGCTCCCCTCCTGGATCGTCTTCTCTCTCCAGGTGGCCGGGATCGCTGAGCGCGCACAGCTGGCGCAGCTTGGCTTACCACAGCAGATGGGGTAACGCTACTTTCACACATCAAGTTTTTGGCGTCAGGCACAACCCAGCGAATTTTGAAAAAAACGGATCCGTTTTTTTTTGCCGCCAGATCCGTTTGTTCTCATAGACTTGTATTAGCGCCGGATGGCCTAACGTTTCATCCGTTTTATGCCGGATCCGTCAAAAATTAGTTTTCCGGTGGCCGGAGAAAATGTACAGAGGAACGTTTTTTCTGTCTGGGGAAAAAATGCACAGCGACGGTTCCGGCGATAAACGGATGAAACGTGAGGTGAAATTAATGAATCCGGCTACAGTTTCCGTTTTTTTACATTGAGCATGCCCCGTAGCTGCATTTTCCATTCAGGAGTTCGTTCGTTCGCTCTCTCTCTTTCCCTCCCTCCCCGCACCACTAGGTGCACGGATATCAGCTAGTCGGATCCGGCAAAAAAACAGATCCGTTGCATCAGTTTTTCACAATTCGCAACAGATCCGTCGCCGGATTAAGCCTGACGGTGAAAACCTGATGTGTGAAAGTAAGCAGGCCGCCCAGAACCTATCCTGCACAGCCTGTGCTCAGTGGACAGGAGAAGCCACCCAAACCATTTCCATCAGCGTTGCCAGGTGAGCCATTCCTATGTCCTTTATGTGACCTGCTGCAGCTGTGTCCTGAAGTCAAAGAGGTCAGCAAAAACCCCTCCTACCCCTTAAATAGCTCTTTTTCCCTGCCCCTAAATCTACCCCCCACCAATCTGGTTTCCTGCCAGGAAAAAACTCCCCCATCCATATTTCCAATCTTTTAACCCTATCACTCCCACCCTCTAAACTTGTCATAAGGCCTGTCCACCTTATGGGTTCCCTGGCCTTTCTTTTCTAACTACCAAGGTGGCTCTTTACCTTGTTTTCTGGAGAGACCACCTTCTACTATTAACCCCTTTACCCCCAAGGGTGGTTTGCACGTTAATGACCAGGCCAATTTTTACAATTCTGACCACTGTCCCTTTAGAGGTTATAACTCTGGAACGCTTCAACGGATCCCGGTAATTCTGGCATTGTTTTCTCGTGACATATTGTACTTCATGATAGTGGTAAAATTTCTTTGATATTACCTGCGTTTATTTGTGAAAAAAATGGAAATTTGGCGAAAATTTTGCAATTTTCCAACTTTGAATTTTTATGCCCTTAAATCACAGAGATACGTCACGCAAAATACTTAATAAGTAACATTTCCCACATGTCTACTTTACATCAGCACAATTTTGGAACCAATTTTTTTTTTTTGTTAGGGAGTTATAAGGGTTAAAATTTGACCAGAAATTTCTCATTTTTATAACACCATTTCTTTTTAGGGACCACATCTCATTTGAAGTCATTTTGAGGGGTCTATATGATAGAAAATACCCAAGTGTGACACCAAGTGTGACACCATTCTAAAAACTGCACCCCTCAAGGTGCTCAAAACCACATTCAAGAAGTTTATTAACCCTTCAGGTGTTTCACATGAATTTTTGGAATGTTTAAATAAAAATGAACATTTAACTTTTTTTTTTTTTTTTTTTTTTTTTTACACAAAATTTATTTTAGCTCCAATTTGTTTTATTTTACCAAGGGTAACAGGAGAAAATGGACCCCAAAAGATGTTGTACAATTTGTCCTGAGTACGCTGATGCCCCATATGTGGGTGTAAAGCACTGTTTGGGCGCATGGCAGAGCTCAGAAGGGAAGGAGCACCATTTGACTTTTCAATGCAAAATTGACTGGAATTGAGATGGGACGCCATGTTGCGTTTGGAGAGCCCCTGATGTGCGTAAACATTGAAACCCCCCACAAGTGACACCATTTTGGAAAGTAGACCCCTTAAGGAACTTATCTAGATGTGTGGCGAGCACTTTGACCCAACAAGTGCTTCACAGAAGTTTATAATGCAGAGCCGTAAAAATAAAAAATCATATTTTTTCACAAAAATGATCTTTTCGCCCCCATTTTTTTATTTTCCCAAGGGTAAGAGAAGAAATTAAACCACAAAAGTTGTTGTGCAATTTGTCCTGAGTACGACGATACCCCATTTGTGGGGTGGAACCACTGTTTGGGCGCATGGCAGAGCTCGGAAGGGAAGGAGCGCCATTTGGAATGCAGACAGATGGATTGGTCGGCAGGCGTCACGTTGCATTTGCAGAGCCCCTGATGTACCCAAACAGTAGAAACCCCCCACAAGTGACCCCATATTGGAAACTAGACCTCCCAAGGAACTTATCTAGATGTGTTGTGAGAACTTTGAACCCCCAAGTGTTTCACTACAGTTTACAACGCAGAGCCGTGAAAATAAAAAATCTTTTTTTTCCCACAAAAATGATTTTTAGCCCCCCAAATTTTTATTTTCCCAAGGATAACAAGAGAACTTGGACCCCAAAAGTTGTTGTCCAATTTGTCCTGAGTACGCTGATGCCCCATATGTTAGGGTAAACCCCTGTTTGGGTGCACGGGAGAGCTCGGAAGGGAAGGAGCACTGTTTTACTTTTTCAACGCAGAATTGGATGGAATTGAGATCGGGCACCATGTCCCGTTTGGAGAGCCCCTGATGTGCCTGAACAGTGGAAACTCCCCAATTCTACCTGAAACCCTAATCCAAACACACCCCTAACCCTAATCCCAACGGTAACCCTAACCACACCCCTAACCCTGACACACCCCTAACTCTAATCCCAACCCTAATCCCAACCGTAAATGTAATCCAAACCCTAACCCTAACTTTAGCCCCAACCCTAACCCTAACTTTAGCCCCAACCCTAACCCTAACTTTAGCCCTAACCCTAACTTTAGCTCCCACCCTAGCCCCAACCCTAACCCTAGCCCTAACCCTAATGGGAAAATGGAAATAAATACTTTTTTTTTATTTTATTATTTTTCCCTAACTAAGGGGGTGATGAAGGGGGGTTTGATTTACTTTTATAGCGGATTTTTATAATTGGCAGCTGTCACACACTAAAAGACGCTTTTTATATCAAAAAAGTTTTTGCGTCTCCACATTTTGAGACCTATAATTTTTCCATATTTTGGTCCACAGAGTCATGTGAGGTCTTGTTTTTTGCGGGACGAGTTGACGGTTTTATTAGTAACATTTTCGGACACGTGACAGTTTTTGATCGCTTTTTATTCCAATTTTTGTGAGGCAGAATGACCAAAAACCAGCTATTCATGAATTTCTTTTGGGGGAGGCGTTTATACCATTCCACGTTTGGTAAAATTGATAAAGCAGTTTTATTCTTCGGGTCAGTATGATTACAGCGATATCTCATTTATATCTTTTTTTATGTTTTGGCGCTTTTATACGATAAAAGCTATTTTATAGAAAAAATAATTATTTTGGCATCGCTTTATTCTGAGGACTATAACTTTTTTATTTTTTAGCTTATGATGCTGTATGGCGGCTCGTTTTTTGCGGGACAAGATGACGTTTTCAGCGGTACCATGGTTATTTATACCGTCTTTTTGATCGTGTGTTATTCCACTTTTTGTTCGGCGGTATGATATAATAAAGCGTTGTTTTTTGCCTTGTTTTTTTTTTTTTTCTAACGGTGTTCACTGAAGGGGTTAACTAGTGGGACAGTTTTATAGGTTGGGTCGTTACGGACGCAGCGATACTAAATATGTGTACTTTTATTGTTTTGTTTTTTTTATTTAGATAAAGAAATGTATTTATGGGAATAATATTTTTTTTTCTTTATTAAGGAAATTTTTTTTTTTTTTAACACATGTGGAATTTTTTCTTTTTACTTTGTCCCAGGGGGGGACATCACAGATCGCTGGTCTGACAGTATGCACAGCACTCTGTCAGATCGGCGATCTGACTTAGAGCGCAGCAGGCTTACCGGCGCCTGCTCTGGACCCGGAAGTAGTCCCTGCAGGACCCGGATGCAGCCATTTTGGATCTGGGGCCTGCAGGGATAGGAGGTAAGAGACCCTCGCAGCAACGCGATTACATCGCGTTGCTCCGAGGGTCTCAGGGAAGCACGCAGGGAGCCCCCTCCCTGCACGATGCTTCCCTATACCGCCGGAACACTGCGATCATGTTTGATCGCGGTGTGCCGGGGGCGGTCCGTGACCGCTCCTGGCACATAGTGCCGGATGTCAGCTGCGATAGTCAGCTGACACCCGGCCGCGGTCCCCCCGTGAGCGCGGCCGATCACGCTGGACGTACTCTCCCGTCGGTGGTCATATGGGCCCACCCCACCTCGACGGGATAGTACGTCCAATGTCAGAAAGGGGTTAATAATGTCTTAACCAGTTCCCGACCTTTGACGTACCCAGTTCGTCGTGGAAGAGAAGGGCTTTCTGACCTATGGAGTACTGAGTACATCATGGTGATTTTGTGCACACAGGAGCTACGCATGCTCGCCACTTCGGTGTTCAGTTAACATCATAGCTGACATCTGGCTTTCACTGCCAGGAGTGGTACCTGCACCGCTCCTGGCAGCTTAGCTCCCTTTCCCCTCCGATCGGCGCCCCAGCGACGTCATCGCAGGGCCCCAATCATTGCCATTGTGATGCAAGGTCGTCATGACTACATCCGGGTCACCAGGCTATGGCACTAGACCATGCGCAGAGCATGGTCTAAGGGGCTTATCTCAGTGCCAAATTGACAACTGAAAATTTCTGGCCAAGTGGCAGGGCCCTTAAGTGGTCAAAAAGGTTGGCAACGTCAACTATAAAGTCCACCAACCAGGGAGAAGGAAGCCCTATCAAGTGAACCAAGTCAACCTGATCAATTCAAGGTGAGGTGTAAGCTCCGAATAGGATGGCTAAGTCCGAAGCTGACATGGAATATGGCATGTGCCCCAAAGCAGCAGTGACAAAAATTGATTTATTGGAACAGAGATCTATTTCCAGAGTTGTAATCACGTCATAGAACATAAAGTCTTCACAGAGCCTCATAACCAGGTGAATCAGAGGCCGTATCAGATTCCCAAACTTCGCTGAGAGGTAATCTCGAAGGAGGTGAAGCAGATGTTAAACCTAGGAGCCATTGAAGAATCCAAAAGCGGCTGCTCTAGTCCCATAGTCTTTGTGCTGAAACCAGATGGAGAATGCAATAACTGCCGGAAACTTAAAGGGAACCTATCACCCCGTTTTTTTCGGTATGAGATAAAAATACTGTTAAATAGGGCCTGAGCTGTGCATTACAATAGTGTAGTTTGTGGACCCCGATTCCCCACCTATGCTGCCGAAATACGTTACCAAAGTAGTCGTTTTCGCCTGTCAATCAGGCTGGTCAGGTCGGATGGGCGTGGTTTCTTCCCCCAGATATTGCGTAGTTTTCCGTTGGTGGCGTAGTGGTGTGCGCATGTCCAAGGTCCCGAATCCTGCACAGGGGTGTGAAAATAGCAGCGATGTCCATTATTCCATTGGTGATCGGTGGGCGCGGCCATCTTGCTTTGGCCGCGCGTGCGCAGAAGCGGCGCTCTGCTGGCCGCGGCTTCAGGAAAATGGCCGCGGGATGCCGCGCGTGCGCAGATGGATATCGCGGCGGCCATTTTCCTGAAGCCGCGGCCAGCAGAGCGCCGCTTCTGCGCACGCGCGGCCAAAGCAAGATGGCCGCGCCCACCGATCACCAATGGAATAACAGACATCGCTGCTATTTTCACACCCCTGTGCAGGATTCGGGACCTTGGACATGCGCACACCACTACGCCACCAACGGAAAACTACGCAATATCTGGGGGAAGAAACCACGCCCATCCGACCTGACCAGCCTGATTGACAGGCGAAAACGACTACTTTGGTAACGTATTTCGGCAGCATAGGTGGGGAATCGGGGTCCACAAACTACACTATTGTAATGCACAGCTCAGGCCCTATTTAACAGTATTTTTATCTCATACCGAAAAAAACGGGGTGATAGGTTCCCTTTAATGAAGTTTCTAAATTTAACAGATATTCAATTCCCAGTGTCGACAACCTTAATGAAAGGATAGGCCCAGCCCTGTACATTACTACTCTGGATCTCACAAAGGGTATTGTCAGATTTGCTTGAAAATGAGGCAAAGGAGAAGAAGGCCTTTTCAACGCCAGATTGTTGTTTCTAGTATGTCAGGTTATAATTTGGGTTTCAAGGAGCTCTAGCAAACCTTCCAAAGAGCCATGGAAAGCATCCTAGCTCCCCACACAACATACGCTGCAGCTTACCTGGATGACATCATGATCTTAACCCCTTTCTGACAATGTGAATAATAATCCGCCTCTGTGCCCTGGGCCTTATTGACCAGGGCCGGATTATTACGTTTAGGTGATCGGACGCGCACACAGGCTGTGCGCGTGCGATCGCCGCCAGGTGTTAGCTGATTCTAACAGCTGACACCCGGCACTAAGTGCCAGGAGTGGTAATGCACCGCGCTTCCGGCACTTTAACCCCCTAAATGCTGCGATTGAATGCAATTGCAGCATTCTAGAGGCAGGCAGAGGGATGACAGCCCCTATGCCCTTGGATCGGAGACCCCGCGGCGTGATGCGGGGTCCCGATCGTTGCCATGGTGACCTAATGTTGTCATGACGATATCCGGATGACCAGAAAAAAAATTTGTTTTAGTTTGTGACAGCAGCCAAACATCAAACCCAATATACATTTGGTATCGCTATAATCGCACCGACCCGAAGAATAAAGTCGCCTAATCACTTATACCACACAAGGAACGGCGTAAAAACAAATAAAACCAATTCTTCACCTGCTATTGATTTTTTCATTCTGCCTCCCAAACCTGTAAGGTTCGGCGCACATTTATCCTGCGCTCTGAAATACGTGATTGAGACGGAATCATCAATGGAAGATTCCCTATAACAGGGCAGATGGAGGCACTGAGGATGCAGTCTGAACTGTGATCCGGTGGAGTCCTTCTTGTTAGGATTGCATAAAAGCCACATCAGCCACAGTTTTGTGAACTTCTGAAAAGAAAGACACTGCTGAACAGAGGCCAGACGGAGTCCAGAGTAACCATGCTACCTCATTATAGTGAATGGATTCCTTGGGAGTTTTATCTGAATCATGTCACTCAGAGATTTAGATAAAAACTCCGATGTAAGAGGTCAGTGTAGAGCGCAGGATAAATGTGATCCCAAACGTTATGTAAAATGTTCCTAATAAGAGCTTCAACTCAATCCACAAAAAAAGAAAATCCACACGTAGGTCTGTCATCTGTTAATGGAAATATAGGGGGCTTCCAAATTACTGGCAGCACAAAGGCTCTGGAAAAGCGAAATGGCTCCATAACCCTGCAAAAGAAATTCAGCAAATTCTGCGCTCTCAAATCCAAATGCCCCCTCCCTTCTGAGCCCCAGTGTACCTAAACTACATATAGCACCCACATATTTGGCATTTCTGAAGCGATGAGAGCTCGCCTAACTTACGGGTGCATGTCTGCAGAAGCACGGGCTGGGCTTAACATACTGGTGACTGCAACGTGTAGCGCCCGCATCTCTGCCTGCAGTCCTTCTCTCCCTGCAGAGACACCAGCATACTCACCACCGCAGCTCCCGCCCGGGGTGTGTGTGCTCTGCAAGCAGGTCTCCAGACACTGTGCTTAAGGCACGCGCACGCTTCCCCTTTCTTAAAGGGGCAGCAAGTGTTCCTCTAAAGTGTCCCCAGCCAATAGCTGGAGAGGTCACTTAATAACTGAAGCATCTCCTCCAACATGGAGGTGCCTGTGCAATGTTGTGAGTTTGCTCTTATCACGCTTGTCAGTTCTCAGGTCCCAGTGCTTGTATCTAGTATACTGCACCTGCCAGTGTATAAGCCGAGTTTTTCAGCACTTTTTTTGTGCTGAAAACGTCCCTCCTCAGCTTATACACGAGTCACGGTACAGAAAGACGGCTGGGGAGGGGAGCGGGGGAGCAGCAGGTGCCAGCGCACACATCATACTCACCCAACTGCGCCATGGGTGCTCACACTGCATCTCATTCCGGCCGCCGGCGCCTGTCCTGCAGCTCTTCCTGTGCTCAGCGGTCACGTGGTACCGCTCATTAAGGTGATGAATATGGACGCGTCTCCACTTCCATAGGGTTGGAGCGCATATTCACCACCTTAATGAGCGGTACCACGTGACTGCTGAGCACAGGTGGAGCTGTAGGCAGGCGCTGGCAGTCGGAACAAGATGCAGTGCCAGCACCGAGGGCGTGAGGGTAGGTGAGTATGATGTTTTTTTTTCAATAGGAAACATGCACACAGGGATAGGGAATAAGGAGTCATGCATACAGGGATGGAACTGGGAGGCATGCATACAGGGACAGAACGGGGGAGGCATTCATACCAGGACAGGGAAGAGGGAGGCATGCATACAATGACAGGGACAGGGGAGGCATTCATACCAGGACAGGGCTGAGGGGACAATGCATACCCGGCTTATACTTGAGTCAATAAGCTTACCCAGTTTTCCAAGGCAAAAGTAGGGGCCTCGACTTATACACAGGTTGACTTATACTCGAGTATATACGGTATTTAGGCACATAAGAGTCTCTCCAAACAGGACATGGAATCCGCTAATGATTCCAGGAAATTGTACATTCAAAAAGTCAAATGGTGCTCCTTCCCTTCCGAGCTCTGCCGTGCACCCAAACAGTGGTTTTCTTGATCATATGGGGTATTGGCATCATGTTCAGAAGAAATTACACAACAAATTTTGGGGTTCATTTTTCCTGTTTCCCTTGTTAAAATCAAAAAATTTGGATGTGAAGTTAATTTTTTGTGAAAAAAAGGTAATTTTTTTCACATAAAAATTAACTTCAGATCCAATTTTTTTTTCCACATTCGAAAATCTACTTTGAAGCACCAGAAGGGTTAATAAACTTCTTGAATGTGGTTTTGAGTACCCTGAGGGGTGCAGTTTTTAGTATGATGTCACTTTTGGGTATTTTCTTTCATATAGGCCCCTCAAAGTGACTTCAAATGTGATGTGGTCCCCCAAAAAAATGATTTTGTACATTTTGTTGGAAAAATAAAAAAAATTGCTGCTCAACTTCTAACCCTTATAACTTCCTAACAAAAAAAAGATTGGGTTCCAAAAGTGTGCTGATATGGAAAATGTTATTTATTAACTATCTTGTGTGACCTATCTCTGTGGTTTAAGAGCATAAAATTCAAAGTTTAAAAATTGCGAAATTTTTGCCAAATTTCAGTTTTTTTCCCAAATATACGCAAGTCATAGGGACGAAATTTTACAACTAACATGAAGTACAATATGTCACGAAAAAACAGTCTCAGAATCACCGGGATCCTTTGAAGCGTTCCAGAGTTATTACCATATAATGTGACAGTGGTCAGAATTGTAAAAATTGGCCTGGTCATTAACGTGCAAAACACCTTCATGGGTAAAGGGGTTAAGTCAGGATTGGGAAGCCATCTAGGCATACTGCAGATGAAAAAAGAGATTTATAGAACGGCACCGCTTTTGGGCTAGACCTCAACATGCACGGTTGTTACCCACTTCGTTGGATTTCTGTTATACCGCACTTCTAGACTCCGGGTGCTCATCCAAAAAAAGACATTCCATGTGCAAAAAAAGAAAATATATAGATAGCACTCACCGGTCCTTAAAACTTCATGCTTTATTCAGATACTTAAAACATCATGGCTTGGAGAAAGGGTTAACAGGGTGTGCGAGCCAGTGCTGACGACGGCCGTTTCGTGCTGCACGGGTCAGTTGAAGCGCCGTGCAGCGCGAAACAGCCGTCATCAGCACTGGCTCGCACACCCTGTTAACCCGTTCGCCAAGCCATGATGTTTTAAGTATCTGAATAAAGCATGAAGTTTTAAGGACCGGTGAGTGCTATCTATATCTTTTCTTTTTTGCACATACTGCAGATGATATTTGATGATTTAAGGAAGGTGGGGTTTTCCATCAACCCAAAGAAATGTGCTTGGGGATGAAAAAAGCCAAGTCCTTGGGCCATGTCGTAGGGAGGGGCGAGATCAAACCTCAAATGAATGAGGTTGATACAATCCAGAATTAGCCACAGCCACACCTAGAATATCACTTAAGTGCTGTTATTTGGACTGCTTACTTAGTTTTGCCTGCACGGAAATGCTGTTTATTTCCATTTTTGGTAGCATGGTTTATGGAGTCTTACCGTATATACTCGAGTATAAGCCGAGATTTTCAGCCCAAATTTTTGGGCTGAAAGTGCCCCTCTCGGCTTATACTCGAGTCACGGTCGGCGGGTGAGGGGGAGAGAGGTCTGTCACATACTCACCTGCTTCCGGGGCTCCTGGCGCTCCCCCTGCCTGTCCCATGGTCTTCGGGTGCCGCAGCTCTTCCCCTGTTCAGCGGTCACATGGGACCGCTCATTAAAGTTATGAATATGGACTCCACTCCCATAGGGGTGGAGCCGCATATTCATTCCTCTAATGAGCAGTAACGGTGACCGCTGACAGAGGAAGAGGCTGCGGCACCCGGAGACCATCTGTCCGGGATAAGGAGCCAGGGACGCCGGGAGCAGGTGAGTATTACATATTTACCTGTCCACGTTCCACCCGCCGGGCGCAGCCCCGTCTTCCCATCCTTTTGCTCTGACTGTTCAGGTCAGAGGGCGCGATGACGTATAATCTGCGCGCCGCCCTCTGCCTGAACAGTCAGTGCGGAGAGAAGCAGAGACGGGACGCTGAGGAGCTGCGGGCAGCAAGAGAGGTGAGTATGTCATTTTTTTTTTTTAATGCAGCAGCAGCATTATATATTGCACAGCTTTATAAGGAGCATCTATGGGGCAATAATGAACAGTGCAGAGCATCGTATATGGGGCACAGCTTTATAAGGAGCATCTATGGGGCCATAATGAACGATGCAGAGCATTCTATATGGCACAGCTTCATATGGAGCATCTATGGGGCAATAATGAACGGTGCAGAGCATTCTATATGGCACAGCTTTATATGGAGCACCTATGGGGCAATAATGAACGGTGCAGAGCATTCTATATGACACAGCTTTATATGGAGCATCTATGGGGCAATAATGAACAGTGCAGAGCATTCTATATGGCACAGCTTTATATGGAGCATCTATGGGGCAATAATGAACGGTGCAGAGCATTCTGTATGGCACAGCTTTATATGGAGCATCTATGGAGCAATAATGAACGGTGCAGAGCATTCTATGTGGCACAGCTTTATATGGAGCATCTATGGGGCAATAATGAACGGTGCAGAGCATTCTATATGGCACAGCTATATATGGATCATCTATGGGGCAATAATCAACGGTATGGAGCATTATATATGGCACAGCTTTATATGGAGCATCTATGGGGCCATAATGAACGGTGCAGAGCATTATATATGGCACAGCTTTATATGGAGCATCTTATGGGGCAATAATGAACGGTATGGAGCATCTATTTTTATTTTTGAAATTCACCGGTAGCAGCTGGTCGGCTTATACTCGAGTATATACGGTAACTCCTTAACGACCACCGATACGCCTTTTAACAGCGACAGTTAAGGGTACTTACTTCTCAGCGCCGCTTTTTAACGGTGCGCAGAAATAAGTATATAGCGCCCCCCAGCGTCAGAAAATCTCCGGGCTCTTGGCTTCCTGAGGTAGCTGAGACCTCAGAGAACATGATTCGGGTCGGTTTTTACCGTACCCAGTGTTGCAATCCAGTGTTCCAAAGCTATAACCTCATAAAGTGACAGTGGTCAGAATTGTAAAAATTGACTTGGTCATTAAGTACCAAATTGGCTCAGTCACTAAGGGGTTAATAAACCAGCCTGAACATTTTACATAAACCGCTTCCTGTACCTCAAGTGCAACTGAGTGAGTAGGAACTTTACACTTCTTCTACCAACTGCTCAGTGAAGAACAAACAGCACTCAGATGACACACAGATCTCAGGTGAAAATACAAAAGGAACATTGGGGCACTTCTGGCTTCGGATATATGGTATGGTATGTCCTTTTTTAAATAACAAAGTTGTACAATGATGTCTTATTAATAGTTATCCAAACTAACATGAATAAAACAATGCAACCATTTTTATTCAAAGCATTTAGCGATCACCATAGATAATTTGTTTGCTGTATTGTATAGGTTGTTACAGTTAGGCTGGGGTCACACTTGCGTGTGCAATGCGAGAAACTCGCATCAATACCATGCACTGCCGCTGGCAATCGGGACCGGAGCGTTCAGCTGTGTAGAAATACATGCAGCCGCACACTTCGGTCCCGAGTGCCAAGTATTGATGTGCGAGTTTCTCGCATTGCACACGCAAGTGTGACGCCGGCCTTCCACAAAGTATGTCATGTTTATTGTAATTGTTTTGCATCTTTATCTTATAATGTACTGACATATAGAGATATCTATATAGACCAGTATATATGTATCAGTACATGTAAAGAAGAATGTTATTGAGGCTTTCGGCTTACAAGATTCTCTTGTACATAACAGTGAAGCCTGTGGCCAATAATGCTTCTGTCTTACATATCTGAGGTCACCGACACGAACATGCTTTATATAATATGTTTAGAGACATCCATTGTGCACAGTGACCTGTGATGGACAGGACTGTGGGTAAGGCCGGAGTCACACTTGCCGTATGAAAAATAGGTCCGATTCTCTCGCCTGAGAATCGCACCAATGTTCTCCGTATGGTCATCCGTGTGTAATCCGTTTCCAATGCGATTTCATCGCATCTAAGTATCCGCATGACATCCGTATGGATTTACATTTCTCACTGATTTTCCCCATTGAATTTAATGGCTCAATGGGCCGAAATGAGGAAAATGTGTGCGTATTTCTCTCAAGTCACACTGATGGTCTGTGTGGTGTCTGAATTTTTTCTCGCACCCATAGACTTGCATTGGCGAGACTCGGACGATATACATTGCAAATCACAGCTTGCTGCGATTTCGCTTGCACGTACTGTATAATACGGCCGAGAGAAAAAAAAAAAAAAAACGGTGATGTGAGCTGCCCCATAGATTAACAGTGGTCTTAGTGCTATTTGATGTTTTCTCGCATAGCACTCGTTCGTATTCCTCTCTAGTGTGACTCCGGCCTAAGGCTACTACATCTACTAAGGCCTCTACACTACTAAGGCTCCGGCCCTACATCTACGTAAAAAAAAAAAAACATCATGTGAACACTTCCGAAAAAACTCTGAAAATCTAAAGTTACTTATAAGCCAGTGACTGATTAGAACCTGTGACGTCTCGGCATTTAGTGGTCACTACTCACCTGTGTGGTTATCTGTAGTAATCTTCCTCTTACACCGCTCATCTCCCCTCACATATGTCTCTGTAGTATTAATATGGGGCAGATCTTCACCCTGAAACAAATATTGTAGAAGTCACTGACAGGTGAAGACATTTGAGAAGATCCAGACATCTAATGTCTATGATCAGCTTTATCCGGGCATCTCCACCAGAATGGCCACATTACTAGAGACACCCATCTAGTAACACGTAGGATCTTATCTGCCCTTCAGAACCTCAGATATTAATTGCGTCATAGATTCCACAAGGTGCTTAGATCGTTCCCCAGGAATAGTGGCCCATGCCAACAGGATGGGTTCTTCCAGTTGCCGCAAATTAGATGAAGGTGCTAAGATGCTCTGAATAACCAATTCTACCTCGTCCCTGAGATGATTTATAGGGTTTGAGATCTGAGGACTGTGATGGCGAAAAACAAGGAAAACTCACTGTAATATTCCTGGTGTAAAGGAATGGAAGTTCCTGGCACCTCCTAAAGAGAATTGATGTCCGACATAAAGGTATATTTGTGGTGCTGCAGAATATAGGGATTTTTATGTACTCACCGTAAAATCCTTTTCTCTGAGCCATTCATTGTGGGACACAGACCATGGGTGTATGCTGCTGCCACTAGGAGGACACTAAGTGATACAAAGAAAGTTAGCTCCTCCCCTGCAGTATATACCCTCCTGTTGGCTCTCAGCTAACCAGTTCGGTGCAAAAGCAGTAGGAGATCAATAACAACATATGAGCGTATAGCATGTCACATTATGAGAGTATAGCATGTCAAATTATAAAACAAGCACAAGCTAATATCAGGGTGGGAGCTGTGTCCCCCAATGAATGGCTCGGAGAAAAGGATTTTACGGTGAGTACACAAAAATCCCTATTTCTCCTTCGCCTCATTGGGGGGGGGGGGGGGGGACACACAGACCGTGGGACGTCCCAAAGCAGTCCCTGGGTGGGGACAACATCAGATCAGGCCCTATGTAATGTAACCGCTACTTACAAGTGCGCCACCACGGCCTGCAGAGTCTGCATGCCCCGACTTGCATCTGTGGAAGTCTGGGAATTACAGTGCTTCAAGAATGCATGCGCACTGGGCGAAACTGCAAGCTTGCAGGCGTGCTTTGCCGACGCCTCGTGCCTAGAACCCACGAAACATCGATAGACAGGGAGATAGATGTCAGCCTAACACAGAAGGACTCCTGGATGATGTAACGAATCCACCAGGCTAACATGGCCAATGAAACGGCTAAACCCTTCCTGTAACCGTCAGGAAGCCTTCTTACCGTCAGGAAGGCCAAATAAAGCGTCCAACCTTCGGAAGGACGCCGTCCTCGAGACGTACCCACTCAGAGCATTCACTTCGTCCAGAATATGGGGAACCCATTCCGTTTTGTGGACTGATGCCGAAAGAGATGGGGGAAGAACGATGCCCTCATAACAGTGGGAATAAAATACCACTTTGGTAACAAGGGACGGAGATGGCCTGACGACAACCTTGCCTTGAAGGTAATAAGGGAAAAAAAGTCTGAAAGAACAGAGCGGCTAGCTCCAAAGAGTCATCAGGATGACGAGATCGCAGAGAAAAAAGGGCGACCTTCACTGATAGTAAAGTCTGTCCGGATCCTAGCAACCAGACAATCCCCACATGTACTTATGCTAGCTAACAGATGGAAGTCATTCAGCTGCGGCAAGAAAAACTAAATGTCCGAGCACTAAAAAACACTCGGAAGACCCCCGAGCATGCTCTAGAAATCTCAAGTAACAAGTATATTCGCTCATCACTAGTTATGTGCCTTTAAGACCAGGAATACTGGTCATGTGCCTTTAAGATTAGGGAATATTGGTCATGTTCCTTTAAGAATAGGGAATACTGGTCATGTGCACCTTTAAGCACAGGGGGAAGATGCAGGGGGGGGAGAGCAGTACTTTCTTACCCGGTTGCATGTGCCTCTTCAATGCAAAACCATCGCCCCTGTGACTTCCATGAATAGGCCCAAGCCGGGAGCTAAAATTCTGCAGCCGGCCGGAGCAATACCATGGGTAGTATAGAGGGACGTTGGTGGTTGGCCGAGAGAAGCGAACGTTCCCGTGCTAGGTGAGAAGCACCAGAAAAGGCCGAAGCCGGGGGCTACATTTTTGCAGCCGGCCAGAGCGTTACCTCAGGGAGGTGGGCCACAGGGAAGCTGAGGCTTCGTCCTGGCATGGAGCCGCCGCGGATGACTGTGTTTCAGCGCAGAGAAAAGCACGCGCAATCTATTGTTCTGCTGCAGGTCAGGTATTGCAGCGTGGACGGTGCAGGGATAAAGGGGTAAACCTCAATCCACCATCCGTTTGTTAGGGAGGTGGAGAGGGACCGTCCGCCTCCTTGTGCCATCCACTTTAACAGCGGTGGTGCAGTGGGGGCTGCTCGGACGCCAAAGAGAGAGGGGCCTCTGTACATCCACGGAGTTCAAGTCCCCAGGTGGACAGGGCCAGTTGTCTGGCAATAGGCCTGGCTGGGGAAGAGGGTACGTGGAGGCGACACTCCATGTGCTCGTCAGTTCAGGGTGCGGGGAGATTGGTGCCCTTGAAGGGACCCGTCGCCCCTAAGAATCAGCTCAGGCGTGGCACGTTGCAGGAGAGGATACGGAGAGGCGACACTGTCCGTGCTCGCCTGTTGATGGTTCGGGGAGATCGGAGCCTTGAAAGGACCAGTCGCCCCTTCGTTGTAAAAAGTAAAATCAAAAATGTAAAAGGTAAAAATAAAATAATAAAGAGTTTTGGGTCTGAATAGCAGACCCGTCCGTGTGCCTCCTACGGACACTAAGCAAGAACTGGTTAGCTGAGAATCAGCAGGAGGCTGTATACTGCAGAGGAGGAGCTTTCTTTGTATCACTTAGTGTCAGCCTCCTAGTGGCAGCAGCATACACCCACGGTCTGTGTCCCTCAATGAGGAGAAGGAGATATACTGTAATTACAGGATACTGATAAAAAGTATTGTCATTATATGGTTAATGCTATGGTTTATTGCAGTCACCTTTATGTGATGGTTATGGACTGTAGGCAGGGGAGAGTTATAGAGGGTAAGCCCTGCAGCTGGGTAGGAGAGAGTTACAGAGGGTCAGCTCTGCAGCTGGGCAGTGGAGAGTTTCAGAGGGTCAGCCCTGCAGCTGGGCAGTGGAGAGTTACAGAAGGTCAGCCCTGCAGCTGGGCAGTGGAGAGTTACAGAGGGTCAGCCCCGCAGCTGGGCAGGGGAGAGTTACAGAAGGTCAGCCCTGCAGCTGGGCAGTGGAGAGTTACAGAGGGTCAGCCCCGCAGCAGAGAGGTACAGAGGGTCAGCTCTGCAGCTGGGCAGTGGAGAGTTACAGAGGGTCAGCTCTGCAGCTGGGCAGTGGAGAGATACAGAGGGTCAGCCCTGCATCTGGGCAGTGGAGAGTTACAGAGGGTCAGCCCTGCATCTGGGCAGTGGAGAGTTACAGAGGGTCAGCCCTTCAGCTGGGCAGGAGAGAGTTACAGAGGGTCAGCCCTACAGCTGGGCAGTGAAGATTTACTGAGGGTCAGCCCTTCAGCTGGGCAGGAGAGAGTTACAGAGGGTCAGCCCTGCAGCTGGGAGGAGTCTTGGGAGATGTTTCTAGGTGATTCATATGTATACAATAGAGTGTAGTTGCAGTGCATGTTTACTATATGGAGGGCTGTAGAGTGAGGTTGTGCTATTGCTCATTGTTGGTACTTGAGGCATGATATTAGGTGTGTGGTCAAAGAGAGACAGTTGCATAGAAATACATGCGTTATACGGCCGTCTGACTCTTCCCTTATACAGGTGGATAAAACAAGACTGAACACAAGACCTTCACAGCCTTCTACACGTCATATGGAAAATCTCATGACATCTTCTCTCCATCTACCTGATGATCCTGAGGAACATTGGAATCTTCTTGTTTACAATCCTGTGGAAGAAGAGGACGGGGACATCTCTCTGGTGTTGTCCTCTCACTGGATAGAACTGGAGGAAACACATACAGGGACTGAATTCATTCTTTACATACAGATAATTATAGGCCGTGTGTATTTAGTTGTCTATTACCTGGTGATGTGAGGGGCTGGGGAACCTCCATCATGATGTCCTTGTACAGATATTTGTGTTCTTCTAAATATTCCCACTCCTCCATGGAGAAATAGACGGTGACATCCTGACACCTTATAGGAACCTGACACATACAAAGATACCGTCATCCCTCCATTCCTTCATAATGTTACTGTATAATGTCCCAGCATTCCCAGCAGTGTCACCTCTCCAGTCAGCAGCACAATCATCTTGTAGGTGAGTTCTAGGATCTTCTGGTCATTGATGTCCTCATTTATCAGGGGGTGAGGTGGAGGCCCTGTGATTGGGCTCAGGGGTCTTCCCCATCCCTCAGAGACACGTTCCTGATAGCACTCCCTAGAGGTCTTCTTCACTACTGTGTAATCCTGGTTATAGAAAGACACATTAATAAATCTTGCGATATGCTGAAAAAGAGAACGTTAAGACAGATGTTAATATGTCCAGTGGGTTGTATAAAATGTTTTATGAATTGGGGTGGCGTGCTGAATGACCAGTGGCTAGTCCATGCGATGATTTCTTTTTATCGCACTTTAGGTTCGTGTCTATATTTAAGTATTGTTTGGAACTTGATGGCATTTCTTCAAAGGAATACATAGGGCATTCATTTCGTATTGGGGCAGGTACGGAGGCGGCCAGGATGGGTTTGGGTGAGGAAGTGGTGAAAACTATTGGGCGTTGGGAGTCTGTAAGGTTTCGGTCATATGTTCGCCCAGAGATTGTCTTGAGTTTGAGGTGAGTGTGAGTTTCTGAGGATTCAAAGTGTTCTTTTGTTTGGGAACATGGACAGCTGCTCATGTGGATTATGGGACATTTGTTTGTGTTCTGGGCAGCATTGAGGGCAGCAGTCCATCCCGATGGGCGACAGATGGGTTTTTCAATGAATTTGGCAATTCTACGTTGGATTGGAAAGCGAGGGATGGTCTGGAAACATTTACTCCAAGAGTTTCACCAATTTGCGCGTCTAGAACGTGTCCCGGATGTGCTGGTTATATATCTGGGGGGAATAATTTGGGTAAGAGGCCTTGTAGGGAACTGATTAAAAATATCAAGTTTGTAATATTGTGGATTTGGACAATGTTCCCTAGGGTTTTGGCAATTTGGTCAGATATCATTCCCAGAAGGGTTTGGTGGGGGGCTCGGTCTATTGATGGGGTGAATAAAGCGAGAATTGAAGTAAATAGAGTGGTGTCTCACTTTATGGTGCGTAATGGTGAGGTGGTGGTGCGCCATGTGGAATTGGAGTCTGGTGAAGGGGAATTTTGGAAGAAGGATGGAATTCATTTGAATGCCGTCGGCATGGACATGTGGTGTTTGGCGGTTCAGGAGGGTATTGAGAAAGGTCTGAAGGTGTGGCGGGACATAAATGTTTAAGGGGTCAGAACATTCATATTTGTAGCATGGGGGGAGGTCCTCGAAGTTGGTGGATCGCAGGGGGGGGGGGGATCTCAAGAGGTTCTGGACCCTCCCCGGGTGGATTCATGTGGACGGGTGTTTAAATAATCCCATGGGAGGGATTATAATTGGACCCGAGGTTAATGGTTTTGGAAATTAGCCAGGTTGGTTAATAGCTGCTTCTGAGCTCGTGGCAGGTGGAAATAGTAAACCTGCGGATTATACTTTTGGGGCTTCGGTGACCACCCCCTCTAGGAGGCTGTTAAATTGTTTTGTATTAAATGTTAATAAAAGGTTGCTGTGGCCAATTAATCCAATCTAAGTGTGGTGTGTTTATTGGGGCTTCTATTACAAAGATTAGGGAGATTATGAGGATACAAAGGTAAGAATCGAAGCTCACATGGGTCACGAATACCCTTATGTCATGTCCATCTATTATTCCCCTAGATAAGAATGATGTAATGTGACGTCATCAGAATCTCTCACCTCTCCAGTAAGCCGGAAGAGGATCTCTAGGGTGAGGTGTAATATCCTCTCCGCCATCTTGTCCCTGTCCCTATCCATCCTTGTTGGGTCAGTTATGAAAATTCTCTTATATAGAAGATCTCCACTGAGAGGATCCAATATTGTGGGGACCTGAATGGGGAGAAGATGACGATGTAACATCATAAAGATCCCATGTAAGAAATCTGCGGAGCTGTTACCGGCGTCACATGATCACTACATCCAGTCATGGCCCCGTCCTGCCCCCGGTATAACACACAGTCCCATTATAGTCACATACAGAGATTTATCACAGGCTCAGCACTGAGGGGGTTAATGTCCCCTGCGCCCAGTAAGAGTGAATCTCCAGCACCTACCTCCACCTGCAGAGCCGCACACCACATATATGGCTGTGACTGAATCCTAGTGAGTGATAGGATCTGGTGACTTTCTCCACTAGGATTTGGCTTTCTCATGTGGAGCCGGCTGTACCCTAATGTGCAGAGTCCCGGTGCCCCCCCCAGGACTGAGTCCTGTCCCCTCTATCACACAGTCCCTGCTCCCCCATTACCGCTCACCAGTGCAGACTTCTCCCTTCAGCTCTTACATGTGGGGCCGGCTGTACCCTAATGTGCAGAGTCCCGGTGCCCCCCAGGACTGAGTCCTGTCCCCTCTATCACACAGTCCCTGCTCCCCCATTACCGCTCACCAGTGCAGACTTCTCCCTCAGCTCTTACATGTGGAGCCGACTGTACCCTAATGTGCAGAGTCCCGGTGCCCCCCAGGACTGAGTCCTGTCCCCTCTATCACACAGTCCCTGCCCCCCCATTACCGCTCACCAGTGCAGACTTCTCCCCTCAGCTCTTACATGTGGAGCCGACTGTACCCTAATGTGCAGAGTCCCGGTGCCCCCCAGGACTGAGTCCTGTCCCCTCTATCACACAGTCCCTGCTCCCCCATTACCGCTCACCAGTGCAGACTTCTCCCCTCAGCTCTTACATGTGGAGCCGGCTGTACCCTAATGTGCAGAGTCCCGGTGCCCCCCAGGACTGAGTCCTGTCCCCTCTATCACACAGTCCCTGCCCCCCCATTACCGCTCACCAGTGCAGACTTCTCCCCTCAGCTCTTACATGTGGAGCCGGCTGTACCCTAATGTGCAGAGTCCCGGTGCCCCCCAGGACTGAGTCCTGTCCCCTCTATCACACAGTCCCTGCTCCCCCATTACCGCTCACCAGTGCAGACTTCTCCCTTCAGCTCTTACATGTGGAGCCGGCTGTACCCTAATGTGCAGAGTCCCGGTGCCCCCCAGGACTGAGTCCTGTCCCCTCTATCACACAGTCCCTGCTCCCCCATTACCGCTCACCAGTGCAGACTTCTCCCCTCAGCTCTTACATGTGGAGCCGACTGTACCCTAATGTGCAGAGTCCCGGTGCCCCCCAGGACTGAGTCCTGTCCCCTCTATCACACAGTCCCTGCCCCCCCATTACCGCTCACCAGTGCAGACTTCTCCCCCAGCTCTTACATGTGGAGCCGGCTGTACCCTAATGTGCAGAGTCCCGGTGCCCCCCAGGACTGAGTCCTGTCCCCTCTATCACACAGTCCCTGCCCCCCCATTACCGCTCACCAGTGCAGACTTCTCCCTTCAGCTCTTACATGTGGAGCCAGCTGTACCCTAATGTGCAGAGTCCCGGTGCCCCCCAGGACTGAGTCCTGTCCCCTCTATCACACAGTCCCTGCCCCCCCATTACCGCTCACCAGTGCAGACTTCTCCCTTCAGCTCTTACATGTTGCTGCTTCCTACACAGAAAACCCTTCAGTTCCTACAAGCTCCATCCTGCTCCTCCTCATGTGACTGATCACATGACTGTGACATCATCACAGGTCCTGTATGTTGGTCACTAAAAGGCCTCCTTCACACTTCCTTGTATAGAAAAAAAACAGTACTGGTTATTTCCGCATCTATGTGCCATCTATTTGTGTGCATGTGACATGCGTGTGTGACATCCATGTATTAGTTTGCGGCCTGGGAAGAAGCAGTACAGTTTGCGCTGATCCCAGGCACTGGCTGCTGAAGGCAGCTCATCATTGTTGCTTGGTCTCCCTGAGATCAGCACAACCAGGCGACAATGATGGGAGTTGTATTCAGCATCAGTGGTATACCTCCTTTGTAAGATTAAGAATTCAATTAAAAAAAAATGGTGTAGGCTTCAGCGTAATTTTTATAACCTGCAGAGGGAAAGCCCATGGCTGGGGGGCTGATATTAATAATCTGGGAAAATACTATTAATAACAGCTCACAACTGTTTGCTTACCCTTTACTTGTGAATTTACGAGGAACCTCCAGAAAAACAAATGAGGTAGGATTCCCCTATAAATTCAAACCCTCAAAGGCTAAACAGACAACTCTGGATTGATAAAAATTGCCTGTGAAGGGGCCAGAGATATTGCCACCCCTCGCAGGCTACCAACATCAACCCTCAGCTGCCCCAGAAATATTAAGAGAGGATATGGGTTCCTAGAGGAAGAATGAACTGGGGATGAAATATACGTGAGCCGCAATGTGGTGAAGCGGAGGTACGTGTCTTCACGACTTCACAGCTTATACCCCTGTGAAATAGTGTACTTTGTGAAGTGCAAGTGTCGGCGGGGTTGGTATGTCGCAGCCGTGGTGTGTCCCTACATGTGGGAAGATACATTGGAATCAGACCAGAAGGTCTTTGAGTGGAGAGCCAGGATAGAGGCCCAAAAGAAGTGGGCTAAGGAGGCCCCCCGAAGAGTTCTTGTTGGCACCGAGGACTGTCAATTCCTACAAGAAAGAGATGGCACCTGATCAGCGGCTGGTATAGTATGAGGAAGAGGAAGACTCCCCTATGATCTGTCCGAATCTCTTTGTGAGGTGCAGGCATCTAGCCTGTCGCAAACGTAGGTTGAGGAGTCGGGTTCTACCAGCCAAGGACCTGGGGAAGGCCGCAGGGCCACAGTGACGCAGATGGTCCAGAAATTCATGGTGACCAACTATGGCCCTGACCAGGTGCGCTGTGGGACTGTCACGACGGAGGAGGACCCCGGGCCAAGACAGTTTCCAGATCAGCCCTGGAGATGGAGGAGACCACCATCCCCCACCTGGGCCGCCTTCATGGTGAACAGGCGGAAGGCTCAGAAAAAGCTGTGGAGGTAGTGATGTCCTGAGGCTCAAGGTTCTTTGTTCTTGGGATACTGTGAGTTTGCGGGAAGCTGCCTCATACTCATCAAGAGAGACATTGTCAGTGAAATCCCGTTTGGGAGCGGACTGCCCCATCCACAGTAAGGACTGTTTGCGAATCATAAGTTCGTGTTGGTTGAAAGAAAAAATCCGTGGGACTGTTTCTACACCTTAGGAGGTGGAAGATGCCTGAGAGCGGCTGAGTTTGAATTTTTTTTTCTGTTGAATTTTGTGTTGAGCCTTTTCTGCTGGAATAGCAGATGCTGGTACTCTCGGAGGGTTGTTGTAATCCTCCACACAATGACTGTACGTTTCTGAACAGTGTTTCAACGGAAGACTACTGTTGCATTGGTCTATGGGCCCTATTGATAAAATGGACATGGACACTTTGTTTCCAGGGTCCATACCAAGAAGGACATACTACTGAAATTTTTATGATTATGGACTGTCAGACTTGCTGTTCCGGGGCCCTTGACCGAGAAGGATCGTATTTACCAAAGAAGACATCGGGACCAGCCTGCAATCTGATATTTTATAATGCTTGATAGAGTATTATAATGCATTATCTCTGCACTAACTCTTCTTTTAAAGGTAACCTGTCAGCACGGTTGTGTATACTAACCTACACCCAGTGTCAGGTCGGCACCGTTATACTGAATAAAATGATACCTTAGTTGATGAAATCTGTCTTGTGGTTGTTTCTTAATCTTAGTCTCCAGTCACTAGGCATTAAGGACACTGCTCTCTCCTGGTTCTCTTCCTATCTTTCTGACCGCTCCTTCAGTGTTTTGTTCGCTGGCTCCACTTCATCCCCTCACTGCTGGGGTACCTTAGGGCTCAGTCCTTGGCCCCCTTCTCTTCTCTCTCTACACGGCCCCAATTGGACAGACCATCAGCAGATTTGGCTTTCAGTACCATCTTTATGCTGATGACACACAACTATACACGTCATCCCCTGACCTTACCCCCGCTGTATTACAGAAAACCAGTGACTGTCTGTCCGCAGTCTCCAACATCATGTCCGCTCTGTATCTGAAACTCAACCTTTCCAAAACTTAACTTCTTCTGCTCCCGCTGTCTACTAACCTCCCTAAATCTCACATTTCCCTCTCTGTGGGTGGCGCCATAATTACACCCCGGCAGCAGGCGCACTGTCTGAGTGTTATGTTTGACACCAATCTCTCCTTCACCTCCCACCTAAAGAACACCTAAATAACATCTCCAGAATATGACCTTTTCTTACCATGGAGACAACAAAAACCCTCACTGTTGCCCTGATCCACTCCTGCCTGGACTACTGTAACACTCTAATAATTGGCCTCCCCCTTACTCAACTTTCCCCTCTCCAGTCCATCCTTAATGCAGCAGCCAGGGTCGTCCATCTGGCTAATCGTTACTCGGACGTGTCCGCTCTTCGTCAGTCATTACTGGCTGCCCATTCATTACAGGATCCAATTCAAAATACTTGTTCTCACCCACAAAGCTCTCCACAGTGTGGCACCCCCTTACATCTCCTCCCTCATTTCTGTCTACCGGCCTAGCCGATCGCTGCGCTCTGCAAATGACTTTCGACTAACCTCTGCACTAATCCGTACCTCCCACTCTCGACTCCAAGACTTCTCCCGCGCTGCGCCAATCCTCTGGAATGCTCTACCCCAAGATATTAGGACCAGCCAACACTTACACATTTTTAGGCGCTCCCTCATAACACATTTGTTCAGAGCAGCCTACCACATTCCCTATTCAAAGTCATTTTATGTGTAAGTGGGTGTGTGTGTGTAGCTCATTCACTAACTTTATCTATCCCCCACTCCCTCAAGATGGCTGGACCATCATTGTAAATACACACCTGTACTTTTTATTTCCCCCACTTCATTGTAGATTGTAAACTCTCACCAGCAGGGTCATCTTATTTTGCTTTAATTATTGTATTATTGTTAACGTTGTTACTTATGACTGCTGTGTTTGAAACTGTTAAACTGTAAAGTGCTGCAGAATATGTTGGCGCTATATAAATAAAGATTATTTTTATAACTTTTTTCTCAGTTTTGTGTTAATGATATGCTCGGGTCCTAAGGGGGGGTTCATGTATGTGGTGCTCTGATTAGATATTCACAATGCAGACTGCTGACAGGTCACTGATCCCTCTCTGACCTACCCCCTAGTTTGCATAATGAATCCCATCACATACTGAGGGTGTGCAAATGCAGACAGGTGAACTGATGTTAGACTGCTCGCTCTTACCAATGGATCACTATCAAAACAAGGGACTGGCTGTAAAGGGAACCTGTCACCAGGTTTTCTCCATGTAAAGTACGTCCAGCACCTATAAGCCTCGGTTACAGTATGTTGTTGGTATGTCCCCAATCTCCTATACAAGACACAAAAAATAGTTTTTATTATACCTTCAGACAGTGTGATCCAGTCAGATGGGCACCTCCTCTTTTCACATTCACCCTCCTCCTTCCCTGCTTGGTGTGAATATTTATATGACCTCAGTCAAAATTTTTATAGGGTGAAAATGGGGCCCTAACTCAGAAATCATGAACCGCAGTGCAGGAACTCTGATCTAGTCATCTCTTTAGTAAGGTGGCTAGAATGGCGTTGCTGTACAGAGGACGTCCTTATAGACAGTGCTGTGTGCACAGAAATCATGGACTCAGTGCAGGAACTCCGATCTAGTCATCCCTGTAATGAGACAGCTAGAATGGCGTTGCTGTATAGATAACGTCCATATAGACAGTGCTGTGTGCACAGAAATCATGAACCTCAGTGCAGGAACTCTGATCTAGTCATCGCTGTAGTGAGACCACTAGAATGGCGGAATTTCATTATTTATTGGTAGACAGTTACAGAAGATTACAGCCCCAATTCATGAAGAACAGAATTTTGTATACCAGTCTAAAAATGTACTGTATATCTAAAGCTTTACGGAAAACCAAAAACTGTGCCTAATCACTAACAGGAAGGTAGTTACTAACACTGTGCTTGTTGTGCCTGATGCCGTTCTTCCCTGGCACAGAACGACCATAGACTGCTCCTGCCCGAAACTCAGCTGCCTCTACTGACACAATGGGGTGTGACTTGCAATATCATTCTGATTGACAGCTGGCTCCCCTACTTAGGCAGTGGGAATTGGGCTGTCAATCAGAATGACATCAGCAGTCCCACCCTGTCGACAGAGCGGAGCAGAAAAGAAGACTCTGCTCTGTCTACAGGTCCTTCTCAAAAAATTAGCATATAGTGTTAAATTTCATTATTTACCATAATGTAATGATTACAATTAAACTTTCATATATTATAGATTCATTATCCACCAACTGAAATTTGTCAGGTCTTTTATTGTTTTAATACTGATGATTTTGGCATACAACTCCTGATAACCCAAAAAACCTGTCTCAATAAATTAGCATATTTCACCCGTCCAATCAAATAAAAGTGTTTTTTAATACCAAACAAAAAAACCATCAAATAATAATGTTCAGTTATGCACTCAATACTTGGTCGGGAATCCTTTGGCAGAAATGACTGCTTCAATGCGGCGTGGCATGGAGGCAATCAGCCTGTGACACTGCTGAGATGTTATGGAGGCCCAGGATGCTTCAATAGCGGCCTTAAGCTGATCCAGAGTGTTGGGTCTTGCGTCTCTCAACTTTCTCTTCACAATATCCCACAGATTCTCTATGGGGTTCAGGTCAGGAGAGTTGGCAGGCCAATTGAGCACAGTAATACCATGGTCAGTAAACCATTTACCAGTGGTTTTGGCACTGTGAGCAGGTGCCAGGTCGTGCTGAAAAATGAAATCTTCATCTCCATAAAGCATTTCAGCCGATGGAAGCATGAAGTGCTCCAAAATCTCCTGATAGCTAGCTGCATTGACCCTGCCCTTGATGAAACACAATGGACCAACACCAGCAGCTGACATGGCACCCCACACCATCACTGACTGTGGGTACTTGACACTGGACTTCAGGCATTTTGGCATTTCCTTCTCCCCAGTCTTCCTCCAGACTCTGGCACCTTGATTTCCGAATGACATGCAAAATTTGCTTTCATCAGAAAAAAGTAGCCCAGGTCAGGTGCTTCTGCCGCTGTTTATGGTTCAAAAGTGGCTTTACCTGGGGAATGCGGCACCTGTAGCCCATTTCCTGCACACGCCTGTGCACGGTGGCTCTGGATGTTTCCACACCAGACTCAGTCCACTGCTTCCTCAGGTTCCCCAAGGTCTGGAATCGGTCCTTCTCCACAATCTTCCTCAGGGTCCGGTCACCTCTTCTCGTTGTACAGCGTTTTCTGCCACATTGTTTCCTTCCAACAGACTTACCATTGAGGTGCCTTGATACAGCACTCTGAGAACAGCCTATTTGTTGAGAAATTTCTTTCTGGGTCTTACCCTCTTGCTTGAGGGTGTCAATGATGGCCTTCTTGACATCTGTCAGGTCGCTAGTCTTACCCATGATGAGGGTTTTGAGTAATGAACCAGGCAGGGAGTTTTTAAAAGCCTCAGGTATCTTTTGCATGTGTTTAGAGTTAATTAGTTGATTCAGAAGATTAGGGTAATAGGTCATTTAGAGAACCTTTTCTTGATATGCTAATTTATTGAGACAGGTTTTTAGGGTTATCAGGAGTTGTATGCCAAAATCATCAGTATTAAAATAATAAAAGACCTGACAAATTTCAGTTGGTGGATAATGAATCTATAATATATGAAAGTTTAATTGTAATCATTACATTATGGTAAATAATGAAATTTAACACTATATGCTAATTTTTTGAGAAGGACCTGTATATGACATCAGTAGAGACAGCTGATTACCCAGCAGGAATGGTCTGTGACCGCTCTGCGACGGGAAAGAACGGCGCCGAGCAGGCAGTTAAGTAGCAATTACATACATGTTTGTGCTTAGATACACTTATTGTTTTTCATAAAGTCTTGGTTATCCCCTTTAATGAAGTGTGAGAGGGCGAAAGCTCAGCCATGTTGTGCTTTTATTTTTTTTTTTTAATTAATAAAAACATTTTTTGTTATCACTTTTCGTAATATAAAAAAATTTACACAGAGCTATGATTGTTCAGCTTTGAAAGAATTTAGCTTTTCCTGTATGTGCAAAAGTCTCTGCCAGTGACGTAATCATCAGAATCTACATCACAAAAGTGGCAAAAATTACACCAGTTCTCCTGTGACCCCGGACATCTCTGTAATAATTTGTCACTTTTGTGTTGTAAATTATGATTGCGCTCTTTTATGATGACTGTCGGTGGCGCTCTTTTATGATGACTGTCGGTGGTGCTCTTTTATGATAACTGTCGGTTGCTCTCTTTTATGATGACTGTCAGTTGCTCTCTTTTATAATGACTGTCGGTTGCAGTCTTTTATGATGACTGTCGGTGGTGCTCTTTTATGATGACTGTCGGTGGCGCTCTTTTATGATGACTGTCGGTGGCGCTCTTTTATGATGACTGTCGGTGGCGCTCTTTTATGATGACTGTCGGTTGCTCTCTTTTATAATGACTGTCGGTGGTGCTCTTTTATGATGACTGTCGGTTGCTCTCTTTTATAATGACTGTCGGTTGCTCTCTTTTATAATGACTGTCGGTTGCACTCTGTTATGATGACTATCGGTTGCGTTCTTTTATGATGGCTGTCGGTGGCGTTCTTTTATGATGACTGTCGGTGGCGCTCTTTTATGATGACTGTCGGTGGTGCTCTTTTATGATAACTGTCGGTTGCTCTCTTTTATGATGACTGTCAGTTGCTCTCTTTTATAATGACTGTCGGTTGCACTCTTTTATGATGACTGTCGGTGGTGCTCTTTTATGATGACTGTCGGTGGCGCTCTTTTATGATGACTGTCGGTGGCGCTCTTTTATGATGACTGTCGGTTGCTCTCTTTTATAATGACTGTCGGTGGTGCTCTTTTATGATGACTGTCGGTTGCTCTCTTTTATAATGACTGTCGGTTGCTCTCTTTTATAATGACTGTCGGTTGCACTCTGTTATGATGACTATCGGTTGCGTTCTTTTATGATGGCTGTCGGTGGCGTTCTTTTATGATGACTGTCGGTGGCGCTCTTTTATGATGACTGTCGGTGGTGCTCTTTTATGATAACTGTCGGTTGCTCTCTTTTATGATGACTGTCAGTTGCTCTCTTTTATAATGACTGTCGGTTGCACTCTTTTATGATGACTGTCGGTGGTGCTCTTTTATGATGACTGTCGGTGGCGCTCTTTTATGATGACTGTCGGTGGCGCTCTTTTATGATGACTGTCGGTTGCTCTCTTTTATAATGACTGTCGGTGGTGCTCTTTTATGATGACTGTCGGTTGCTCTCTTTTATAATGACTGTCGGTTGCTCTCTTTTATAATGACTGTCGGTTGCACTCTGTTATGATGACTATCGGTTGCGTTCTTTTATGATGGCTGTCGGTGGCGTTCTTTTATGATGACTGTCGGTGGCGCTCTTTTATGATGACTGTCGGTGGCACTCTTTTATGATGACTGTCGGTGGCGCTCTTTTGCGCCCTTCCCTGTGAAGCTCCTCCCACTCCTCACAATGTCGCAGCTGCGGACAGGACGGTGACAGATGGGAAGAGTCACATTCTGGTGACACTGAATGATCAGAGCAGAGTGTAATTATTTATATTACAAAAAGCCACAATTAAAACGTTAATTTTATAGATCAGGAAAGAAAATGATTTTGCCCAAATTCATAAAATACCAAGCAGTGTAAAGAACCTTCCCCTCTGACCTGTGATGTCTGCGCCATTATAACCTGCAATAATTCTATAAAAAGAAATAAATCCAGAAGAAGCGACTACAATGGAGACTATGAGGGTCCTGGAACCAACTCCATTCTGTCCTATCAGCACTGACCTGCTAGAGCGGAGGGGAAGAGCGGAACACCTCACTGCAGAGACTCCAGTCTAGTCAGAGGAGGATCCGGGGAGCCGGGGGAGGACCTCATATAATCACCTCAGATAGGCGGAACAATGGCTATATGCCTGGGTACTGTGCGTTCAGGACCTGTGATTATGTCACAGTCATGTGATCAGTCACCTGGGGGGAGGAGCAGGAGGTGGGTGTTTGTAGTGAAGGGTTTTTTGTGCATAGGAAGCGGCGACATGTAAGAGCTGAGGGGAGAAGTCTGCACTGGTGAGCGGTAATGGGGGAGCAGGGACTGTGTGATAGAGGGGACAGGACTCAGTCCTGGGGGGCACCGGGACTCTGCACATTAGGGTACAGCCGGCTCCTCATGTAAGAGCTGAGGGGAGAAGTCTGCACTGGTGAGCGGTAATGGGGGAGCAGGGACTGTGTGATAGAGGGGACAGGACTCAGTCCTGGGGGGCACCGGGACTCTGCACATTAGGGTACAGCCGGCTCCACATGTAAGAGCTGCAGGGAGAAGTCTGCACTGGTGAGCGGTAATGGGGGAGCAGGGACTGTGTGATAGAGGGGACAGGACTCAGTCCTGGGGGGCACCGGGACTCTGCACATTAGGGTACAGCCGGCTCCACATGTAAGAGCTGGGGGAGAAGTCTGCACTGGTGAGTGGTAATGGGGGAGCAGGGACTGTGTGATAGAGGGGACAGGACTCAGTCCTGGGGGGCACCGGGACTCTGCACATTAGGGTACAGCCGGCTCCACATGTAAGAGCTGGAGGGGGAAGTCTGCACTGGTGAGCGGTAATGGGGGAGCAGGGACTGTGTGATAGAGGGGACAGGACTCAGTCCTGGGGGGCACCGGGACTCTGCACATTAGGGTACAGCCGGCTCCACATGTAAGAGCTGCAGGGAGAAGTCTGCACTGGTGAGCGGTAATGGGGGAGCAGGGACTGTGTGATAGAGGGGACAGGACTCAGTCCTGGGGGGCACCGGGACTCTGCACATTAGGGTACAGCCGGCTCCACATGTAAGAGCTGAGGGGAGAAGTCTGCACTGGTGAGGGGTAATGGGGGGGCAGGGACTGTGTGATAGAGGGGACAGGACTCAGTCCTGGGGGGCACCGGGACTCTGCACATTAGGGTACAGCCGGCTCCACATGTAAGAGCTGCAGGGAGAAGTCTGCACTGGTGAGTGGTAATGGGGGAGCAGGGACTGTGTGATAGAGGGGACAGGACTCAGTCCTGGGGGGCACCGGGACTCTGCACATTAGGGTACAGCCGGCTCCTCATGTAAGAGCTGAGGGGAGAAGTCTGCACTGGTGAGCGGTAATGGGGGAGCAGGGACTGTGTGATAGAGGGGACAGGACTCAGTCCTGGGGGGCACCGGGACTCTGCACATTAGGGTACAGCCGGCTCCACATGTAAGAGCTGCAGGGAGAAGTCTGCACTGGTGAGCGGTAATGGGGGAGCAGGGACTGTGTGATAGAGGGGACAGGACTCAGTCCTGGGGGGCACCGGGACTCTGCACATTAGGGTACAGCCGGCTCCACATGTAAGAGCTGGGGGAGAAGTCTGCACTGGTGAGTGGTAATGGGGGAGCAGGGACTGTGTGATAGAGGGGACAGGACTCAGTCCTGGGGGGCACCGGGACTCTGCACATTAGGGTACAGCCGGCTCCACATGTAAGAGCTGGAGGGGGAAGTCTGCACTGGTGAGCGGTAATGGGGGAGCAGGGACTGTGTGATAGAGGGGACAGGACTCAGTCCTGGGGGGCACCGGGACTCTGCACATTAGGGTACAGCCGGCTCCACATGTAAGAGCTGCAGGGAGAAGTCTGCACTGGTGAGCGGTAATGGGGGAGCAGGGACTGTGTGATAGAGGGGACAGGACTCAGTCCTGGGGGGCACCGGGACTCTGCACATTAGGGTACAGCCGGCTCCACATGTAAGAGCTGAGGGGAGAAGTCTGCACTGGTGAGGGGTAATGGGGGGGCAGGGACTGTGTGATAGAGGGGACAGGACTCAGTCCTGGGGGGCACCGGGACTCTGCACATTAGGGTACAGCCGGCTCCACATGTAAGAGCTGCAGGGAGAAGTCTGCACTGGTGAGCGGTAATGGGGGAGCAGGGACTGTGTGATAGAGGGGACAGGACTCAGTCCTGGGGGGCACCGGGACTCTGCACATTAGGGTACAGCCGGCTCCACATGTAAGAGCTGAGGGGAGAAGTCTGCACTGGTGAGCGGTAATGGGGGAGCAGGGACTGTGTGATAGAGGGGACAGGACTCAGTCCTGGGGGGCACCGGGACTCTGCACATTAGGGTACAGCCGGCTCCACATGTAAGAGCTGCAGGGAGAAGTCTGCACTGGTGAGCGGTAATGGGGGAGCAGGGACTGTGTGATAGAGGGGACAGGACTCAGTCCTGGGGGGCACCGGGACTCTGCACATTAGGGTACAGCCGGCTCCACATGTAAGAGCTGAGGGGAGAAGTCTGCACTGGTGAGTGGTAATGGGGGAGCAGGGACTGTGTGATAGAGGGGACAGGACTCAGTCCTGGGGGGCACCGGGACTCTGCACATTAGGGTACAGCCGGCTCCACATGTAAGAGCTGAGGGGAGAAGTCTGCACTGGTGAGCGGTAATGGGGGAGCAGGGACTGTGTGATAGAGGGGACAGGACTCGGTCCTGGGGGGCACCGGGACTCTGCACATTAGGGTACAGCCGGCTCCACATGTAAGAGCTGCAGGGAGAAGTCTGCACTGGTGAGCGGTAATGGGGGAGCAGGGACTGTGTGATAGAGGGGACAGGACTCAGTCCTGGGGGGCACCGGGACTCTGCACATTAGGGTACAGCCGGCTCCACATGTAAGAGCTGAGGGGAGAAGTCTGCACTGGTGAGCGGTAATGGGGGAGCAGGGACTGTGTGATAGAGGGGACAGGACTCGGTCCTGGGGGGCACCGGGACCCTGCACATTAGGGTACAGCCGGCTCCACATGTAAGAGCTGAAGGGAGAAGTCTGCACTGGTGAGCGTTAATGGGGGGCAGGGACTGTGTGATAGAGGGGACAGGACTCAGTCCTGGGGAGCACCGGGACCCTGCACATTAGGGTACAGCCGGCCCCACATGTAAGAGCTGAAGGGAGAAGTCTGCACTGGTGAGCGGTAATGGGGGAGCAGGGACTGTGTGATAGAGGGGACAGGACTCAGTCCTGGGGGGCACCGGGACCCTGCACATTAGGGTACAGCCGGCTCCACATATAAGAGCTGAAGGGAGAAGTCTGCACTGGTGAGCGGTAATGGGGAGCAGGGACTGTGTGATAGAGGGGACAGGACTCAGTCCTGGGGGGCACCGGGACTCTGCACATTAGGGTACAGTCGGCTCCGTATGCATTGCAGGACCTTTGGTATCCCTTGATACGACCACTAGCAACTAGCTGTCACTTTTTCAGTGGACGTATCCAGCGTCGGACTGGATTATTTTGGTCCCACCAGAGAAAATAATTATTGGGGCCCACTATGTAGCTACATAAAAATAAATACAAGACCTCAAATTGCGTGATAAAACTCACTTATATCAGGGTATAATTTAAGGTAGTACACGTCTTAATTATGTAGCAGGGGTTGGGGTATCCCCCCTCATAGAATATAATGTAGCCTCCCTCATAGAATATAATGCAGCCCCTCTCCTAAAATAATGTAGCCCCCTCAAAGATTATAATGCAGCCCCTCTCATAGAATATAATGCAGTACCCCAGAAAATATAATGCAACCTCATAAGGTATAGTGCAGTCCCCACCATAGGTTATAATGTAGTACCCTCAAAGGGTATAATGCAGTCCCCCATAGAGTATACTGTAGCCCCCTCATAAAGTATGATGTAGCCCCCCAGAATATAATGTAGTCCCCCCACCACAGAAGATAATGTAGCCCCCTCCTAGGGTTTAATGCAGCCCCTCTCCACCCCCATCATTGCCTTCTCCCCCATCATTGCCCATTCCACCACCACCATTGTCTTTTCCACAACTACCATCATTGCCCATTTCGACACCCCCATCATTGCACTTTTCAACACCTCCATCATTGCTTTCCCCACTGCCATCATTGTTCTTTCCACCACAACCGTTATTGCTTTCTTCCCCAACAGGTCACAGGTCACACATGTTAGGGCATGCTAGGCTATGGGTTGATCTAGATGGACTTAAAGTCTTCCTTCAACCTTAATAACTATGTAACTATGTAACATGTGAATATTCCTGTCACCTAAAACGTCTATTATGGGCAAGCCACTATATGGTTATGTACCCTAAATGACAGTGTAATGGTAGTGGTGAAAAATGTATAAACGAATCAAGAGTAGAGAAAACCTCTATTCAAAGTGCTATGTGCATGCTGACAAGGTAACCGCGCCTTTAAGGTTCGTGGGCTGGAAAGGGCTAAACATAATGATACCTAAGAACAACTCCTAAGCGTGGTAGCATGTGCCCAACTATAATGCCAAAAACATCACCTAAAGTTGGCGGGTGCTATGCAGCTATGAAGAAAGCTTCAAAACATGTTTACCACAAGTGAAATAGCACAGGACCTGCTGAATCCCCTACGCGCGTTTCGATTGAATCCTTCTTCCGGGGGCGTATAGTTAGGAGGAGAAATGGGAGTGTATATAAATAGATCCCAGCCAATCAGATGATTGAATACAACCGCAAACAAGCCTATGTGTCGATGCAAACCCCACGTGAGGCCGTTGCCTAGATACAAAACAACAATGTCTCGATGCCAACGTGAATAGGTGTCATAGTGCGCAGTTGCGGAAGTGACGAAACGCTGACGTACATAAGAGCACTAATAAGCATAAGACTCTAGTAGTGTACCGTGTAAAAAACTTATAATTGCACATTGAGAATAGTGCTGAAATGAAATCTCACAAAAGCCAAATACCCAATGGGCAAAAATAATAAATTAATGATATTAAGAGTGTATCGCACGCGAGTATGTGTTGCGTGGCAACGAGTATGTGTTGCGTGGCAACGAGTATGTGTTGCGTGGCAACAGGTATAAGCGGCGCATGCGTCGTCGGTGACACAAACCAAGGGGATCCACCACCCGGCGGCGGCGACCAAGTCCGCGCACTGAGCTGGTCAAGCCGAGTGAGGTCGCAAGACAGATCTTTGCCGTCAGATGGAGAGTCCGGCTGCGACACCAAGGTGCATGCGCACCACCTGGTAAAATGTACTGTAGTGAAGGGCACATGAACAGGTTCACCACCTAAATGGTTGAACCTGGTGTTACGCTATTAAATAGCAAAAACATAATCACTGTGACATATAGTGACAATGAGAAATAAACAGTGCTTAGTAATGATAAGGCTGAGAGACAAATGTATAGTCCATGTAAAAGATATAGCAAAATAGTTGATGCTTCCTGATGGAAGGAGGCGTTCACTCAATATTAAAGGTGAGTATCCAGAGCAAGGTCCTTTGTATGAGCATATATTTTTCATTATGCAGGAAGCAAGCAGTTGTAGGCCAATTGTTGAGGTTGAAATGCACTGTGAGGCTGGGATGCATTAATAAAATAAAATAATTTAAGCAATAATCAACAACAAAGACTGAACACATGACAAAGAATAATAAAAATACCCAAACCCCATAAAACTATATCAGATAAATAATCCTACTATCTACAAAAATGCTCCAAAGCCCAGATTTTCGTTTAACCCCTGGAGAGCCATGGTACCCAACCTATATATCCATCGGCTTTCTATCTGTGCTAGGAGTCTGCTTAAGCGCCTCCTCGTACCCCCATCGAAACCGAATCAATTCCTCTGACCACCAAACCCGCAGTATAACAATTATGGAACATCTTGAAGTGGCGGGGTAAAGTTTTCAGGCTAGTTTCATCCTCACTCATTTTAGCCTTCTCAATGTCTCTGCAGTGTTCTCTAATTCTGACTTTGAGTTGTCAGTCTTTGTTGTTGATTATTGCTTAAATTATTTTATTTTATTAGTGCATCCCAGCCTCACAGTGCATTTCAACCTCAACAATTGGCCTACAACTGCTTGCTTCCTGCATAATGAAAAATATATGCTCATACAAAGGACCTTGCTCTGGATACTCACCTTTAATATTGAGTGAACGCCTCCTTCCATCAGGAAGCATCAACTATTTTGCTATATCTTTTACATGGACTATACATTTGTCTCTCAGCCTTATCATTACTAAGCACTGTTTATTTCTCATTGTCACTATATGTCACAGTGATTATGTTTTTGCAATTTAATAGCGTAACACCAGGTTCAACCATTTAGGTGGTGAACCTGTTCATGTGCCCTTCACTACAGTACATTTCACCAGGTGGGGCGCATGTGCCTTGGTGTCGCCGGACTCTCCATCTGACGGCAAAGATCTGTCTTGCGACCTCACTCGGCTTGACCGGGTCAGTGCGCGGACTTGGTCGCCGCCGCCGGGTGGTGGATCCCCTTGGTTTGAGTCACCGATGACGCATGCGCCGCTTATACCTGTTGCCACGCAACACATACTCGCGTGTCACTTCCGGTAGTGCGATACACTCTTAATATCATTAATTTATTATTTCTGCCCATTGGGTATTTGGCTTTTATGAGATTTAATTTCAGCACTATTCTCAATGTGCAATTATAAGGTTTTTTTTACACAGTACACTACTAGAGTCTTATGCTTATCAGTGCTCTTATGTACGTCAGCGTTTCGTCACTTCCGCAACTGCGCACTATGACACCTATTCACGTTGGCATCGAGACATTGTTGTTTTGTATCTAGGCAACGGCCTCACGTGGGGTTTGCATCGACACATAGGCTTAATTGTTTGCGGTTGTATTCAATCATCTGATTGGCTGGGATCTATTTATATACACTCCCATTCCTCCTCCTAACTATACGCCCCCGGAAGAAGAATTCAATCGAAACGCGTGTAGGGGATTCAGCAGGTCCTGTGCTATTTCACTTGTGGTAAATATGTTTTGAACCTTTCTTCATAGCTGCATAGCACCCGCCAACTTTAGGTGATGTTTTTGGCATTATAGTTGGGCACATGCTACCATGCTTAGGAGTTGTTCTTAGGTATCATTATGTTTAGCCCTTTCCAGCCCACGAACCTTAAAGGCGCGGTTACCTTGTCAGCATGCACATAGCACTTTGAATAGAGGTTTTCTCTACTCTTGATTCGTTTATACATTTTTCACCACTACCATTACACTGTCATTTAGGGTACATAACCATATAGTGGCTTGCCCATAACAGACGTTTTAGGTGACAGGAATATTCACATGTGACCTGTTTTTGTAGATCGGAGGTACTTTTTACCATATGATTGGTTTGTGTATAATTGTTTGAGATTTTTTTTTATCTTTGATACCAATAAAAATTGCTTTGAACTTCACATTCATGTGGCCTGTCCAATTTTTCTCGTGGGAGGCCCATATGTGTTTATGATATTTTGAATGTGTTCTTTTTATTGATTTATGGACTAATATGTATATTAATTTCTAAATAGAGATATTTGCTGATAGTATTAATAATATTACACCTACTACATGTTGGGATAGGATCTTGGAGATGGGAATACCCCTTTAAGAAACATTCTTTTGAGGATGATGACTTGTATATAAGGCAAAATAAATAAGAAAAAAAATGCTCCTCCACACCTTGGGCTATTTTTACATGTAGTGTTTTTGCACGTTTGTATTTCTTTCAATGGTGAACAAAACATTCTACAGGAAAATCAAATTTAGGGGTAGGGACTGAATTACTAGGACAAGGACATTGACGTGGTTGCTGACGGTTGTTGTAAGTGTGCAATGACAGGTGCAGGGTGGGAGGTATCTTTGCCCAAGTCATAGACCTGGGATTGGCGTGCCCGTAGGACTGGGTAAGTGGCAGTGGTGTCACCCGCTAAGGCTAGGTTCACATTGCGTTAGGGCAATCCGTTAAGCGCATAGCGCTAGCGCATTGAGCTTATGCAATGCTTCTCTAGGGTCCGCGTTCGGCGTCCCCGCTAGCGCAGATCCCCGATCTGCACTAGCGAGGAACGGACCTCGGGCGCGCCGCGGACGCTGCAAACAGCGTCCGAGGTCCGTCACTCAAATGACGCGACATCGCTAGCGCCCGCCCAATGTGGGCGTGCGCTAGCGATGCGCTCACCATTACAGGCTATGGCGGCGTTAACGGACTACGTTAACACCGCGTTATGCCGCGGTGTAACGTAGTCCGTTAAACGCGGTCACATAACGCAATGTGACCCTAGCCTAACACTTTCTGGACCCTGGTGTTCGGCCCATGTAGTCTGGTGCTTTGCTTACATGTGCATGAGCATACTGGTGGAGGTCAGGGTGGAAGTTGTGCTGCCCATACTGATGCTGGCATGGCAGATGTTGCAAATGGCCTTTTTTGTGTTAACTGGACTTTCTGTAAAAAAGCGTCAGACTGGAATATTTAAACCTTTGCTTTGCTTGGCAACTTTACCTGTGTTGGTGCTCTAGGGAACAGTTGCCCGCCTTGTGTTTCTGGGCACCCCACTGCTTCTTCCTGCCTTTTGTGGTGCTGCAGATCACTCCCACTGTGCGCTGTTCTCCTTGTTCTGCATGTCTCTTTCACTTTCTGGCGGTGACGTTCAGGTCAGAGGGCACGATGATGTGGTTAGTGTGCGGCCTCTGCCTGAACAGTCACTGCAGAGACCCGGAAGACACAGCGGCGGTGGAACGGGGACAGGTGAATATTGCAAGTGTCGGTGTCCCCGCCTGCTCAGGACAAGAGGTGAGTGTCATTTTTTTTTTTATCATTAACCCCTTCACCCCCAAGGGTGGTTTGCACGTTAATGACCGGGCCAATTTTTACAATTCTGACCACTGTCCCTTTATGAGGTTATAACTCTGGAACGCTTCAACGGATCTTGGCAATTCTGACATTGTTTTCTCGTGACATATTGTACTTCATGATAGTGGTAACATTTCTTTGATATTACCTGCGTTTATTTGCAAAAAAAATGGAAATTTGGCGAAAATTTTTAAAATTTTGCAATTTTCCAACTTTGAATTTTTATGCCCTTAAATCACAGAGATATGTCACACAAAATACTTAATAAGTAACATTTCCCACATGTCTACTTTACATCAGCACAATTTTGGAACCAAAATTTTTTTTTGTTAGGGAGTTATAAGGGTTAAAAGTTGACCAGCAATTTCTCATTTTTACAACACCATTTTTTTTTAGGGACCACATCTCATATGAAGTCATTTTGAGGGGTCTATATGATAGAAAATACCCAAGTGTGACACCATTCTAAAAACTGCACCCCTCAAGGTGCTCAAAACCATATTCAAGAAGTTTATTAACCCTTCTGGTGCTTCACAGGAATTTTTGGAATGTTTAAATAAAAATGAACATTTAACTTTTTTTTCACACAAAATTTACTTCAGCTCCAATTTGTTTTATTTTACCAAGGGGAACAGGAGAAAATGGACCCCAAAAGTTGTTGTACAATTTGTCCTGAGTACGCCGATACCCCATATGTGGGGGTAAACCACTGTTTGGGCGCATGACAGAGCTCGGAAGCGAAGGAGCGCCATTTGACTTTTCAATGCAAAATTGACTGGAATTGAGATGGGACGCCATGTTGCGTTTGGGGAGCCCCTGATGTGCCTAAACATTGAAACCCCCCACAAGTGACACCATTTTGGAAAGTAGACCCCCTAAGGAACTTATCTAGAGGTGTGGTGAGCACTTTGACCCACCAAGTGCTTCACAGAAGTTTATAATGCAGAACCGTAAAAATAAAAAATCATATTTTTTCACAAAAATTATCTTTTCACCCCCAATTTTATATTTTCCCAAGGGTAAGAGAAGAAATTGGACCCCAAAAGTTGTTGTACAATTTGTCCTGAGTACGCTGATACCCCATATGTGGGGGTAAACCACTGTTTGGGCGCATGGGAGAGCTCGGAAGGGAAGTAGCACCGTTTGACTTTTCAATGCAAAATTGACAGGAATTGAGATGGGACGCCATGTTGCGTTTGGAGAGCCACTGATGTGCCTAAACATTGAAACCCCCCACAAGTGACACCATGTTGGAAAGTAGACCCCCTAAGGAACTTATCTAGATGTGTGGTGAGTGCTTTGACCCACCAAGGGCTTCACAGAAGTTAATAATGCAGAGCCGTAAAAATAAAACAAAAATTTTTTCCCACAAAAATTATTTTTCAGCCCCCAGTTTTGTATTTTCCCGAGGGTAACAGGAGAAATTGGACCCCAAAAGTTGTTGTCCAATTTGTCCTGAGTGCGCTGATACCCTATATGTGGGGGGAACCACCGTTTGGGTGCATGGGAGGGCTCGGAAGGGAAGGAGCGCCATTTGGAATGCAGACTTAGATGGAATGGTCTGCAGGCGTCACATTGCGTTTGCAGAGCCCCTAATGTACCTAAACAGTAGAAGCCCCGCACAAGTGACCCCATTTTGGAAACTAGACCCCCCAAGGAACTTATCTAGATGTGTTGTAAGAACTTTGAACCCCCAAGTGTTTCACTACAGTTTATAACGCAGAGCCGTGAAAATAAAAAATCCTTTTTTTTCCCACAAAAATTATTTTTTAGCCCCCAGTTTTGTATTTTCCCAGGGGTAACAGGAGAAATTGGACCCCAAAGGTTGTTGTCCTATTTGTCCTGAGTACGCTGATACCCCATATGTTGGGGTAAACCCCTGTTTGGGCACACGGGAGAGCTCGGAAGGGAAGGAGCACTGTTTTACTTTTTCAACGCAGAATTGGCTGGAATTGAGATCGGACGCCATGTCGCGTTTGGAGAGCCCCTGATGTGCCTAAACAGTGGAAACCCCCCAATTATAACTGAAACCCTAATCCAAACACACTCCTAACCCTAATCCCAACAGTAACCCTAACCACACCTCTAACCCTGACACACCCCTAACCCTAATCCCAACCCTATTCCCAACCGTAAATGTAATCTAAACCCTAACCGTAACTTTAGCCCCAAGCCTAACCCTAACTTTAGCCCCAACCCTAACTGTAGCCTTAACCCTAGCCCCAACCCTAGCCCTAACCCTAACCCTAATGGGAAAAAGGGAAAAATAAAAAAAATGTATTTATTTCCAAACTAAGGGGGTGATGAAGGGGGGTTTGATTTACTTTTATAGTGAGTTTTTTAGCGGATTTTTATGATTGGCAGCCGTCACACACTGAAAGACGCTTTTTATTGCAAAAAATATTTTTTGCGTTACCACATTTTGAGAGCTACAAATTTTCCATATTTTCGTCCACAGAGTCATGTGAGGTCTTGTTTTTTGCGGGACGAGTTGACGTTTTTATTGGTAACTTTTTGGGCACGTCACATTTTTTGATCGCTTTTTATTCCGATTTTTGTGAGGCAGAATGACCAAAAACCAGCTATTCATGAATTTCTTTTGGGAGAGGCGTTTATACCGTTCCGCGTTTGGTAAAATTGATAAAGCAGTTTTATTCTTCGGGTCAGTACGATTACAGCGATACCTCATTTATATTATTTTTTTATGTTTTGGCGCTTTTATACGATAAAAACTATTTTATGGAAAAAATAATTATTTTGGTATCGCTTTATTCTCAGGACTATAACTTTTTTATTTTTTTGCTGATCATGCTGTATGGTGGCTCGTTATTTGCGGGACAAGATGACGCTTTCAGCGGTACCATGGTTATTTATATCTGTCTTTTTGATCGCGTGTTATTCCACTTTTTGTTCGGCGGTATGATAATAAAGCGTTGTTTTTTGCCTCGGTTTTTTTTCTTACGGTGTTTACTGAAGGGGTTAACTAGTGGGCCAGTTTTATAGGTCGGGTCGTTACGGACGCGGCGATACTAAATATGTGTACTTTTATTGTTTTGTTTTTTTTATTTAGATAAAGAAATGTATTTATGGGAATAATATATATATTTTTTTTTCATTATTTTGGAATATTTTTTTTAATTTTTTTTTTACACATTTGGAAATTTTTTTTTTTACTTTTTTTACTTTGCCCCAGGGGGGGACAATACAGATCGGTGATCGGTGATCAGTTTGCATAGCACTCTGACAGATTACCGATCTGAGAGAAGTGCATGCTGCTTCACAGTGCCTGCTCTGAGCAGGCTTCTGTGAAGCCACCTCCCTCCCTGCAGGACCCGGATCCGCGGCCATCTTGGATCCGGGTCTGGAGCAGGCAGGGAGGGAGGTAAGACCCTCGCAGCAACGCGATCACATCGCGTTGCTGCGGGGGGCTCAGGGAAGCCCGCAGGGAGCCCCCTCCCTGCGCGATGCTTCCCTGCACCGCCGGCACATCGCGATCATGTTTGATCGCGGTGTGCCGGGGGTTAATGTGCCGGGAGCGGTCCGTGATCGCTCCTGGCACATAGTGCCGGATGTCAGCTGCGATAGGCAGCTGACACCCGGCCGCGATCGGCCGCGCTCCCCCCGTGAGCGCCGCCGATCGCGCTGGACGTACTATCCCGTCGGTGGTCATACGGGCCCACCCCACCTCGACGGGATAGTACGTCCGATGTCAGAAAGGGGTTAATCACAGCAGCAGCATATGGGGCATAATATTCTATGGAGCATCTTATGGGGCCATGTTAAATATGCTTATTTCGCACATTTATTTAATCAGGACTTTACCAGGTGCGTTACTCTTAAAGAAAAAAATGTCATGATATTCTCATAAAAAATGTAGTGGTTTATTGAATTGTCCACAGAAAAACCACATCGCAGCAAAACATAAAAATAGATGAAATAGTTACGAACAGATTGTCCATTTGTAAATATCAGCGCTTGTTCCTCTTTGTTTCTGAGATGGAATAGAAGTCAGATTTTTGTCATGGAGTAGAGTCATGGCTATCAGCTGTTCCTTCCTTGTGTGACTTCTCTGATGTCCATGGACAATGATGATGAAGGCAGGAGGTGACAGCCCCCACGTGACAAGCCCCCCTCCTCCTAAGAGCTGTGTTTATAAATGTGTCCCACAGACCACGTGTTTTCTCTATATGGTGTTGACTTATACTCTGAGTTACATATACAGAAATAGCTTCTGTAATGTCAGCGAAAGACAATGTGTTTAGTACAGAATTCAGTATAAGAATAATTCAATTAATAATTAATATTTAACAGGCCATAATCAACTTTTATGCAGCATTATATGGGGCAACTGTTTTTATGGAGCATCTTATGGGGCCATAATCAACCTTTATGCAGCATTATATGGGGCAAATTTTCTATGGAGCATCTTATGGGGCCATAATCTACCTTTGTGCAGCATTGTATGGGGCAAATTTTTCTATAAAACCCATCATAAACTGTATGGAGCATTATATGGGGCTCCTGATTCAATATGGATATTCAAAGACACTTAACCTACTGATGTCTCAATTAATTTTACTTTTATTGGTATCTATTTTTATTTTTGAAATTTACCAGTAGCTGCTGCATTTTCCACCCTAGGCTTATACTCGAGTCATTAAGTTTTCCTAGTTTTTTGTGGCACAATTAGGGGTCTCGGCTTATACTCGGGTCGACTTATACTCAAATATATACGGTAAATGTGGTTGAATACCTGGCTAATATGCAGCTACGATTCTGTCCGTTTACCAGCACCTCTCCCTACTCTGCTTGTTTCCGGGGTACAGTGTTCCGTGCATGTTATCATGGGTCTTATATAGACCTGATGACACTATGCGGTTGGCCAGTCACAGTAATGCCACAACCAAGATGGCTACGGCATTACAGTGACTGGCAGGCATTCCCCACATGTTCATTAGCTGTCTAAAAAGCGCCTAACGTGGGGCAGGGACTCTAGCTCCTGCTCAAATATTTAAAATAATACTTGCCGAGTGACGAGCATCCCGAGCACACTGATGCTTGATCGAGTAAGGAGCAGGGTCGTTCATCACTACCTTTTACCTGTGATCCAGGACACAACATATACAATAAGAAAGTTGTTATGTTAAAAGGCAACTTCACATCACAAAAAAAAATCCCTGGGGTTGTGAACAAAAATGTATGGCAAACTGTGACCAAATCTGTCAGGAAGATTTATGACTTACTACAGAATCTGAGTAATCTGCTCCAGAGACAGGACGTCAGGTCTCTGATCTACCTGGATATTGGGACAATAAAACTTTTTCACATCTAATCTAATGAAGGATTCATTCTATAAGATCAGTTTGTTACTTTATTTAAATGTCCATTTTTTTTGTTCCGTCTCTGCTCTTTAATGTATATATTTGTGTTTCTTCAGATATAGGGATGAGCGGACCCATGCATGTTCGGGTTCGATCGAACTGTAGTCCAAAGTTTAGTTTTGGCATCCGAACTTAACCCCCAACCTGAATCCAATTGAAGTCAATGGGGTTCCGAACTTTGGTGCTATAAGGGGCTGAGATCGCAGCAGTAGAGAGCAGGAGGAGTCTCAGATCTTTCCTGGTTTTCAGGTGTATACTCCAGTGCAGCTCATGCTTAAAATGCAGATGTCTCGTCATGTAGATGGTGCTCAGGCTCAGAACACTTTATGCCTCCCTTCAGGCTTTGACTGCACAGTGTGCAATCTACCTGTCTTTTGTCGTTAGCAAGCATGGTAGCTGGAGAAATGCCACGCCAGGGAACTCCTTTGAGCTGGATTTGGTGTGCTCAGTTTGGTGGCGCAGTGAGCAGTAGCAGATGACGTACTGCCTCTGTGCTTTTGCACCATGCTGCCTCTTGCTGTTTAGCTGGGACAGCGTGGCCACCTTATTTTCCTCCGAACTGTGCTAATTACATTAACAGCCTTAATTCCATAAAGGCTCTAGATTCAAATCATCCCCCCACATCACTTTCCACCTACTCTTCACTCCTGATCTCCTTGCCGGGCTGCACACTGTAGAAAGAAGCAGCAGTTGGCACCTGTGTTTCGTCTTCATCAGAGATTTGTTGCGGTGGTCCGCTTACCGTGTGCACTAACCCTCCCACAAGTGTTTGGTCATCAGTGCTCTCAATCTCTTCCACTTGTGGGGCAGCGCCAGGTGGATGACCCGTGGAACCCCAGCCAGTGGAGTCATTAAAAAGCATAGGTGACAGCTGCATGACTTGGTGATCAGACTGCTTGGCTGATTTGCAATTGGGTGAGGTGAAAGTCAGATGACCATGATTCGCGGGTGCCAAACTCTGTGCATTCAGCGGGAAAATGGGTGGAAGATGATGCACATGGCTGTTGGGGTGTGCTGCACGCTGAAGTGCCCACAGCCTAAAAGCTTGTTGATTGGCAGTGCTGAAGCCTTTCAACAAACTTTATTCAGCACCTAACCCAAACAGTAAAATGGACTTCTGGGAAAAAGTCTGTATTCAGAGTTCAGCACCGAACACTAGGTGTCCGGTATGAACCCTGAAGTTTGCAGTTTTGGTTCGCTCATCCCTATTCAGATACTGTGTTATACCATGCTTGATGAAGACTCCTAAGGTTATGTTCCCACAGTTAGAAACCGGCAGCGCTTTGGATGCAGCATATGTCCGCTCCGTCCAAAGCGCTGCCGGCTTTTGAACGCATGTGTTCATTGAACCATGCGGAATCACCGCGTCCTATATATTGGACGGTGATATTTATCTTGCAAAGACGAAACGTCTCCGCAAGATAAATAGACATCCTGCCGTCTGGAAAGACGCGCCGCATGTTCATTTACGCAGGGAAGCTGGAGGCGTCTCTGCACACATAGTGGGGATGGGATTTCATGAAATCCCATCTACTATGCTGTAACATCTGGCCGCTGCAGCTGTACCTAACCCACAGCGTTTATAGACCGTGGAATCATACCCTAAGAAGTCTTGAAAACTTGCTTTGTAACAATATTTCTTTTATTTTTGTTAGCCATTAAAAGGTATCATGACTACAAGATTACTGTTTTTTTCATCGAAAACAATCCTTTTTTTTGTATCACTTTTTACATACAGACCATAATGATATCAGTTTCTGTATGTTATTGCGGATCTCTCTATATTCCTTTAATTAATTCCATCTTTTGTATTGGCCATTCAATATCTTCCTTCCCCTGCTCCTTTTTTTTTTCCCCAAGTTTCGCTCTACTACCTGTATTGGAAACAAAATGGACAGTATCGCAAATTTGTGCTTAAATAGTAATAATGTAGTAATAGGTAAAATTAATTAAAAGCACCGAAGTTGAGCATTGAACAAGAACATAGGCGGTTGTGGAGCTCCTTATATACAAAGAACCTACAAGAATTGTATACAGTCAAGAAAAGGTACAAAATGATTATAAAAGAACAAAATGTCCAGCTTCACCGAATCCATGAAAATAAAGTTTTCTTTATTCACAAACTTAAACATGGAGGATACAAACTTCAGCACAAACCATGTGGGAACAAATCTCGATGTGTTTCTGGAGATTAAGCTCCCTTAATCATGAATTGGTCATGTACTTTTGATGTACTTTGTCGTTGAGCTGTAGAGTATATCAGCACTCCTATTGCCAATGCTCTGGTTTTTTTTTTACTTTGCCCATATGCAGCGCAATGCCCCAGAATGTCATAAAAAAAAAAGTTTGTTTAAAAAAAATAAATAAAAATAAATTAGTGACATTCAGTATACTAACGCCCTACATATAAAGTTACTCGGCGCTATCATTTTTTTTTTGCAAAAGAAAAATGCTATCTCCCACCAACTAATTTCTTACACTCAGGTAACACAGGAGGTATAAAACCACTCTGCACTTTAATTAGATTAACCTATTATGCACTGATTGGTCAAAAACTATTGTTCAGCCATTCGGTGCCAAAGGGGTTAATCAGGAGAGGTGACACTGTGATCACTCCATCCATTGTGACTGCTGTGAATGGTGCTGTATCAGACAGCACCAATGACTGCATGCCAAGGTGGCTTTTTTTTTTTTTTGGTTCCTTTCACAACTTTATTGTGACATCTCTGTGATTGGCTGATCAATTCTGACCAGCCAATCACAGCGATCGCCAGTGCAGGGTGAATGGCGGGACTTGCATTGATGGCCTGCTGTTTCAGACATAGCGGTGCCATATATGTACTTTGCTTTGAGGGAATGCACTTTCTGCAGCGTCATACATATACAGCGCATGTCGTGAAAGGGTTAACCTCCAATGAGCCAGAACTGCTCTGTCACAATGTACAGCTTAAGCGGCTCAGTCACTGGATTCCATCAGAAGGTGCCCACATCATGTGCCGCATCATCGGCGGTGGGACGGGTCTATGACGAAGGCAGGAAGGCGAAGACGCCCTCTGTTCTGATGTCCCAATCTCTGTGGATGTTCCTTGCACTTATAACTTTGCGTCTTGTTTTAATGGAATATTTGACATGGATTCTGTTAATTTAGAGTTTTCTGTTTTAGATTTGTTCTGTGTTTTTGGTGCTGGATTGGAGATATTTTGTGATAAATCGCTGTATGTGACTATAATCGGACTGTGTGTTATACCGGGGGCAGGACGGGGCCATGACTGGATGTAGTGATCATGTGACGCCGGTAACAGCTCCGCAGATTTCTTACATGGGATCTTTATGATTTTATATTTGTATCAGTTCATCTTCTCCCCATTCAGGTCCCTACAATATCGGATCCTCTCAGTGGAGATCTTCTATATAAGAGAATTCTCCTGAGTGACCCTACAAGGATGGAGAGGGACAGGGACAAGATGGCGGAGAGGATATTACACCTCACCCTAGAGATCCTCTTCCGGCTTACTGGAGAGGTGAGAGATTCTGATGGCATCACATTACATCGTTCTTATCTATGGGAATAACAGATGGACAGAACTGGAGAGGTGAGGACTCTGGAAATGTCTGTAGTGAGGTTTATTAATGTGTCTCTCCATAACCAGGATTACACAGTAGTGAAGAAGACCCCTAGTGAGCGCTGTCAGGCCTCTGTGTCTGAGGGATTGGGAAGACACCTGAGCCCAATCCCGGGGCCTCCACCTCACCCCCTGATACATGAAGAAATCAATGACCAGAAGATATTAGAACTCTCCTACAAGATGATTGAGCTGCTGACTGGAGAGGTGAGACTGCTGGGAATGCTGGGACATTATACAGTAACGCTATGAAGGGATCGGAGGATGACGGTATCATTGTGTGTGTCAGATTCCTATAAGGTGTCATGATGTCACCGTCTATTTCTCCATGGAGGAGTGGGAATATTTAGAAGGACACAAAGATGTGTACAAGGACGTCATGATGGAGGTTCCCCAGTCCCTTGCATCCCCAGGTAATAGACAGGACTAAATATACACATTCTAAAATCATCTGTAAGTAAAGATTGAATTCAGTCCCTGTTTGTTTCCTCCAGTTCTATTCAGTGAGAAGACTACCCCAGAGAGTCCCTGTCCTACTTTTCTTCTTCTGGACTGTAAACAAGAAGATTCCGATGTTCCTCAGGATCATCAGGTAGATGTAGAGAAGGCGTCATGACATTTCCCTTATTATGTGTAGACGGCTGTGAAGGTCTTATATTCAGTCTTGTTTTACCCACCAGTATAAGGGAAGAGTCAGATGGCCATATAACCCTGACTGTGATTGCTTCACAATGCTCAAACTGGCCGGTGGCTCTCCGTACCGGAGTGTGACTGCATGTATTTTTTTTATTTTATTGTTTGTTTTTTTTAAATTTAAGAAGGCCACAAAATATTTTGAATGGAAAATAGCACGATAAAACTGCGGTGCACTATAACAATGACTGGGTGCCGCTGGTCTACTTCTATAGTCAGCCAAAGGTACGGACAAGTCCTGTTGGTTCATTTTAGTGAATGTAAGTTTGCCCACGTTGGCTGTGGGCAAGCGGATGTACCGGTCTGTGATCACACCCCCTTCCGTACATTTGCCACAGGGCAGGCCATCACTTCCAAGGCATAAAGAGCAAGCTGAGGCTATGTTTCCAATTTTGAGACCCATAAGTTAAATGGAGCAGACCCATTTAACACACACTTCCACCATGTTGTTGATATGCTGCCTCCTGCTAATACAGACCTTATCAGATGGTGGTGCTGTATGCTAAGGAAGGTTTTCCATATTTCAGCCATGCTAACCCTCCCTTCCGAAGTGGTGCCAGTGCCCTAGCTGCATTGCAGACTTCTTCCTCCTCTTCTGCCTTGTTCTTTCATTGAGCCCTCGATGTCGGGTGGGAACGCTGTTAGTAGTGCATCTACCAGCATGCGCTTATGTTCCCGTGTTTTCCAATCCCGCTTCTGGGACTGAAGTAACCGTACCGTCACATTAAGCGACGCTGCAGCGATAGCGACAGCGATGCCGATCGCTGCAGCGTCGCTGTTTGGTCGCTGGAGAGCTGTCACACAGACCGCTCTCCAGCGACCAACGATGCCGAGGTCCCCGGGTAACCAGGGTAAGCATCGGGTTGCTAAGCGCAGGGCCGCGCTTAGTAACCCGATGTTTACCCTGGTTACCAGCGTAAAAGTTAAAAAAACAAACAGCACATACTCACCAGCGCGTCCCCCAGCCTCTGCTTCCTGACACTGACTGAGCTCCGGCCCTAACAGCACAGCGGTGACGTCACCGCTCTGCTTTCACTTTCAGTTTAGGGCCGGCGCTCAGTCAGTGTCAGGAAGCAGAGGCTGGGGGACGCGCTGGTGAGTATGTGCTGTTTGTTTTTTTAACTTTTACGCTGGTAACCAGGGTAAACATCGGGTTACTAAGCGCGGCCCTGCGCTTAGTAACCCGATGTTTACCCTGGTTACCAGTGTAAAATATCGCTGGTATCCTTGCTTTTGCTGTCAAACACGGCGATACACGGCGACCTAGCGACCAAATAAAGTGCAGACCTTCTAGCAGCGACCAGCAATTTCACAGCGGGATCCAGATCGCTGCTGCGTGTCAAATACAGCGATATCGCTATCCAGGTCGCTGCAACGTCACGGATCGCTGGCGATATCGCCTAGTGTGACGGTACCTTAAGGATGGTGCGTTGTCCTTGTAGTGGGAATCTAATAGTGGTCACCCAGTATTAAGCAGTGGTAACAATCTGGGCAACTTAGCTACCATTGTGCGTTCACAGCGGCATGTTTCGGCTACTGTGTGCCAGGCTGCCCAGAGACAACGACAAGCTGTCCTCGGAGAGAGGTATATCGTCTGGGTCCTCTACATTCCACCAGCCACTCTCCAGTGATCCCTGTGAGCTGCTTTGAGTGCCACCCTACTGTGAACACAGTTCATCCTTCTCCAAAATTTTCCCCTGGTAGACAGTTGTGTACCTGGCCACTGTTAGTACAAGAAGTGGAGGACTTGCCTGATAATAGTGTGAATGTTCCCTGTCTCTCCTCCTCTTCCTCATGTGCCACAACCTCATCCATCATCTAAGTGCCTAAAGCGGGGGTGGGAAATTAAATTTTCCTGAGGGGCCACATCAGAGACTGTGACTGTTGTGGAGGGCTAAACCAATAGGCTGAAATTAATTCTACTCAATATTAATATTTATATATTATCTATATCTATATATATAATTGTCTAAGGGTTTTTCCGTCTGTCTGTCTGTCTGTCTGTCTGTCTGTCTGTCTGTCTGTCTGTCTGTCTGTCTGTCTGTCTGTCTGTCTGTCTGTCTGTCCTGGAAATCACTCCATATAAGGTATGGTCTACAAACAGGATACCTTATATGGAGTGGTCGGCGGTTTGTAGACCATACCTTATATGGAGTGGTCGGCGGTTTGTAGACCATACCTTATATGGAGTGGTCGGCGGTTTGTAGACCATACCTTATATGGAGTGGTTGGCGGTTTGTAGACCATACCTTATATGGAGTGGTCGACGGTTTGTCGGGCGGCCTCGACCAATCAGAGATGGGCACAGCATGGCGACGATGATGTCATAATGGTTGCCATGGCGACGATGATGTCATAAAGGTTGCCTCGACCAATCAGCGACGGGCACAGTCTGCCGCGAATCACATACTACGGGGACATGCATATTCTAGAATACCCGATGCATTAGAATCGGGCCACAGTCTAGTATATATATAATTGTCTAAGGGTTTTTCCGTCTGTCTGTCTGTCCTGGAAATCCCGCGTCTCTGATTGGTCGAGGCCGCCAGGCCTCGACCAATCACCGACGGGCACAGTATTGACGTGATGTCATAATGGTTGCCATGGCGACGATGATGTCATAAAGGTTGCCTCGACCAATCAGCGACGGGCACAGTCTGCCGCGAATCACATACTACGGGGACATGCATATTCTAGAATACCCGATGCTTTAGAATCGGGCCACAGTCTAGTATACTGTATAAGTCCCCCGTAGCCTGCCCTTGTGCAGTATGTCACCCCCATAGCCTCCCCATATGCTGAATGATGCACCCATAGCCTCCCCATGTTCTGCACGACGGCGCCATAGCCTCCCCATGCCCACCCAAACATCCCATACACGTGAAAAAATAAAAACACCGCATACTCAACTAGGTCCCGTTCCCTGGCGCTCTGCTCCTCTCCCTGCTTCCAGTGCGCTGATTCTCCGCAGTACACAGCTGACACGATTAAATGACGTCATTGCGTCAGCTGTTTCTCACGCTGATTGTGGAGGAAGTGGCCGGAGGTCCCTCCTCCACCAATGCATTCAGCGCCTATGGAGACAGCAAGCGGGCGTGCACAGTGCGGCCCGTGGACCTCTGGTTTCCAGCCCCAACTTATGTCTCGGTCCCCGGGTTGGACTCAGACAGCCAGAGGGCCGGATGTGGCCCGTGAGCCCACTTTGCCCAGGTCTGGCCTAAAGCATTTTTTTCAAGATGGCATAGATGTGGGATAGTAACGGTGATGATGGCGTCATCAGCGCTGGCCATGTTGGTGGAGGTCAAACAGCGCAACATGGCACACATGTCCCACACGGAGGCCCACTCTTTGGTGAAGTGATGTTGTTCCAGAGAGCAACTCGACCATGCGTGCTGCAGCTGAAACTCCACTATTGCCGGCTGCTGCTCCCACAGTCTCTCCAGCATATGCAAGGAGGAGTTCTACCTTGTTGATACGTCGCATATGAGGCGGTGATCAGGAAGGCAGAAGTGAAGTTGCAGCGCACACAGGCAAGTGGCAGCAGGGTGAGAACGCCAGAAGCGCATAAAGACGGCCCACACTTTCAGTAGCAGCTCTGAAATATCAGGGTAATATGTGAGGAAGCTCTGCACCACCAAATACAGTGCATGCACCCAGCAAGAGATGTGCATCAAACCAGCAAGGCCCAGAGCTGCTATGAGACTTTGTCCATTATCGCACACCACCAGACAGGGCTTGAGGTTTTTGCGGCATCAACCACTCATCTGTCTGCTGTTTGATCCCCTACCGCAACTCCTGTGTGGTGTGGGATCTTTCCCCCAAACAGATGAGTTTCAGAACAGTTTTCTGTTTCCCACTGTTGGTGGTGCAGGTGTTAGGCTGATAGGATGAGGAGGCATTGGAGGAAGCCGAGTAGGAGGAAGAGGCAAAATTTACAAAAAAGATCCAACAATCTTCGGTGGTGGTGGTAGGACATGCGCCAGAACGCCTTGTGCCTCAAGCCCAGCCACTAGCACACTTACCCAGTGGACAGTTAGGGAAATATAATGTCTCTGACCATGTTTACTGGTCCATGTATCTGATATGGGAACCACATACAGTGGGACAGCCACCACCATCAATTTTTTTAAAAACTGTCCATTTCCATCATCTGGAATGGCAGCATTTCAATGGCCAAGAATTTTGAAATGCTGTCATTCAGGACCTGAGCTAGTGGGTAGGTAGGAGGGTACTTTCACTCTCTCTCCAGTGTTTGGGGGATGGACAGCTGAATGCTTCCATGGAACAGAGTGGAGATGCTTGGTGACACTGCTGGTGGTTGTGCTGTCACATCCTCTTTGTGGGGAACCAGGTGACCCTATTATTTGGGAACAGGAGGAAGAGGCTGAGGTAATTTAGATTTTCCTTGTAGATTTGGTCTGTGTTTTTGGTGCTGGATCGGAGATATTCTGTGATAAATCTCTGTATGTGACTATAATGGGATTGTGTTATACAGGGGGCAGAACGGGGCCATGACTGGATGTAGTGATCATATGAAGACTGAAACTTCTCAGGAGATTTCTTAGAAGGGATCTTTAGGATGTTACATAGTCACCTTCTTCCCATTCAGGTTCCTACAATATCGGATCCTCTCAGTGGAGATCTTCTATATAAGAGAATTCTCCTGAGTGACCCTACAAGGATGGATAGGGACAGGGACAAGATGGCGGAGAGGATATTACACCTCATCCTAGAGATCCTCTTTCGGCTTACTGGAGAGGTGAGAGATTCTGATGATGTCACATTACATCATTCTTATCTAGGGGAATAACAGATGGACAGAACTGGAGAGGTGAGGACTCTGGAAATGTCTGTAGTGAGATTTATTAATGTGTCTCTCCATAACCAGGATTACACAGTAGTGAAGAAGACCTCTAGTGAACGCTGTCAGGCCCCTGTGTCTGAGGGATGGGGAAGACCCTTGAGCCCAATCACGGGGCCTCCACCTCACCCCCTGATAAATCAGGAGATCAATGAACAGAAGATCCTAGAACTCGCCTACAAGATGATTGAGCTGCTGACTGGAGAGGTGACACTGCTGGGACATTATATAGTAACGCTAACAAGGGATTCGTGGGATGACTGTCATTGTATGTGTCAGGTTCCTATAAGGTGTCAGGATGTCACCGTCTATTTCTCCATGGAGGAGTGGAAGTATTTAGAAGGACACAAAGATCTGTACAAGGACGTCATGATGGAGGTTCCTCAGCCCCTCACATCACCAGGTAATAGACAAGTCTAAATACACACAGCCTATAATTATCTGTATGTAAAGAATGGATTCAGTCCCTGTATGTGTTTTTTTTCAGTTCTATACAGTAGGAGGACAACACTAGAGAGATGCCCCCGTCCTCTTCTTCAACAGGACTGTAAACAAGAAAATCACAATGATTCTCATCATCAGGTAGATGGAGAGAAGGTGTCATGAGATCTCCCCTATGATGTGTAGAAGGCTCTGAAGGTCTTGTGTCTTGTTTAATCCACCAGTGTATGGGAAGAGTCAGATTGCAGTATAACTCGGATGGGGATTGCATCACAATGTTCAAAGGGGCCGGCAGCTCTCCCGTGCGGAGCATGACAGCATGTATTTCTATTCAAATTTCTCGCTTGGGCCGCACACCTAATATCGTGCCTCAAGAGCCAACTATGAGCAGTAGGAAATATGCACTACAACTACAGTCTCTCCCCTGTTCCCAACTGCAGGATTAACCCCTGGAACTCTCTCATGTCCAGCTGCAGGTCTGACCGTCTGTAACTCTCTCTGACAGAACATAAAAGTGACTACAGTAAACCTCAGCCCTAACCATATATTTATAGTACTATTCATCTGTGTCCTGTAATTACAGTATATCTAGCAGCATCACAAATATATCTCTGTTATAAAGCAATTATCTTCAGGGGGTGCTAGAATCTTCCATTCCTTTACACCAGGAGTATGGCAGTTAGTTTTCCTTGTTTTCCCACCTTCACAGTCCTCAAATCTTAATCCTTTAAAGCATCTCTGGGACGAGGTAGAATTGGTTGTTCAGAGCATCTCAGCACCTTCTAATTTGCGGCAACTGCAAGAACCTGTCCTGTTGGCATGGACCAGTATTCTTGGGGAACAATCTCAGCACCTTGTGCAATTTACGATGTGATTAATATCTGAGGTCCTGAAGGGCAAAGAAGATCCTACGTGTTACTAGATGGGTGTCTCTAGTAATGTGGCCATTCAGTGTATGTTTTATACCTAGTGGATATGACAGGATAAAGCTGATCATATACATTAGATGTTGTCTGGATCTTCTCAAGCTTCTTCACCTGTTTGTGACTTTTACAATATTTCTTTCAGGGTGAAGATCTGCCCCACATTATTACTGTAGAGACATATGTGTGGGATAATGGGTGGTGTAAAGAGGAGATTCCTACAGATAACCGCACAGGTGAGTAGTGACCACTAAATGCCGAGAAGTCACAGGTTCTAATCAGTCACTGGTTTGTAGAGTAACTTTAGATGTTCTGATTGTTTTCGGATGTGCTCTCATGGAACTTTTGATGTGGATGTAGGGGCTGAGTCATTATGGGGTTACCAGGGACTATTCTTTTTTTTATTTTTACATTGTGCTAAGAACTAGCATGCAGGTAGTCGCTTCCTACCTACCTTTTGTGCCTCGTGACTATATCTACTGACACAGATCAGTAACAGACCGCTTTTACTGGTGATTCAGCTTCTCTTTCACTCTGCTCTGTTGACAGGGTGTAACTACTGACGTCATGCTGATTGATACTTTCGTTCTGGGAAGCCGACTGTCAATCACCATGATATCGGAAGTCATGCCTTGTCGACAGAGCAGCCTGGAAGAAGTGCTGCTGAATCGCTGGCAGGAGCAGTCAGTGACCACTCTTAACCAGTGCCAAGTACAGCAGACAGGTAATTGCCTCTGTTTACCAATACCTGACTGTTTAGTTTTTAGGCTTATAGTAAAAAATAAAAAGTCTTGGACAATCTCCCTAAGATTGGCACCATGCACACCAGTCTTTAGTGAAGGAGGGCGGTGAGGTAAGTAATGCAGAATTCATTCAGATGTGCACACACTACTTGTCAGCGGTGCTCTCCTATATGCGCCTCGCTAGAAATGGTACCCAAGTTAAGGAAGGATTGGAACAACATTTTTGATTGGTGTAATTATGCCCCTAGCAATTAATTTGGTGGGCACCAGCTAGCCTCATTCATGCTCCACCCACTTTGGCAGACCTTCCTTAAACTAGCTTGAAAATATCAAAAAGTTCTGTAAAAAGTTTGCGACTTTTCAGTGTTTTTTTTTCCGTTAGTGTTTTGTACGAATGTTGCTCCTCTGCATCCAGAGCACGTTCCTGAGCTGCTGCAGAGGAGATAGCTCTTTACTCACAGTCCTGTCCATCACAGGTCACTGTGCACAATGGATGTCTCTAAACATATTATGAAGCATCTTAGTGTCGGTGACCTCAGATGTGTAAGTCAGAAACATTACCAGCCACAGGCTTCACTGCTATGTATGAGAGAATCTTCTAAACTTAAAATCTCAATAGCATTCTTCTTTACGTGTACCGGTGCATATATACTGGTCTATATAGATATCTCTATGTCAGTTCATTATAAGATTAAAAAAAATGCAAAACAATTATAATTAACATGACATACTTTGTGTAACCGTAAGGGTATGTGCACACGTCAGGATTTCTTGCAGAAATTTCCTGAAGAAAACCGGAAATTTTCTGTAAGAAATCCGCATGCTTCTTTTTGCGTTTTTTTCCGCGTTTTTTTTTTTTTAGCATTTTGCAAGCGTAATTAGCTTGCAGAATGCTAAAGTTTTCCAAGCGATCTGTAGCATCCCTTGGAAAACTGACAGGTTGGTCACACTTGTCAAACATAGTGTTTGACAAGTGTGACCAACTTTTTACTATTGATGCAGCCTATGCAGCATCAATAGTAAAAGATAGAATGTTAAAAATAATAAAAAAATTAAAAAAAATGGTTATACTCACTCACCTTCAGCAAACAGTCGATCTCCTCAGCGGCTTTCGTTCCTATAGATGGTGTGTGTGCAGGACCTTCGATGACGTCGCGGTCAAGTGACCGCGACGTCATCGCAGGTCCTTCACACACACCATCTATAGGAACGGAAGCGGCCACGTGCACCGCTGAGAGGCGGGAAGACTCCGGGGCCATCAGAGGGTGAGTATATCACGATTTTTTATTTTAATTCTTTTTTTTTTTTTACCAATTATATGGTACCCAGTCCGTGGAGGAAAGTCTCCTCTCCTCCACCCTGGGTACCAACCGCACATGATCTGCTTACTTCCCGCATGGTGGGCATAGCCCCATGTGGGAAGTAAGCAGATCAATGCATTCCTATGTGTGCGGAATCCCCGCGATTCCGCAAATTTAATGAACATGTTGCTTTTTTTATGCGATGCGATTTTTTTTTCGCGGAAAAAAAAATGCAACATTTGCATACGGAATATACTGAAAATAATGGGAGGCATATGTAAGCTTTTTTTTTCACGTTTTTATAGCAAAAAAACGCAAAAAATCCTGAACGTGTGCACCTACCCTCACAAACTGTACAATACAGCAAACAAATTATTTATGATGATCGATAGTGACTAAAAATGGCAGATTTTTTTTTTTTTTAATTATTATTCATGTCAGTTTGGATAACTATAAAATAAGAACATCATGCTCAACTTTATTTTCTAAATTGGACACAGCTGAACCCAGAAGGACCCCAATGTTCTTATTGTGTCTTCATCTGAGATCTGTGTGTCATCTGCTGTTTGTTCTTCACTGAGCAGGTGATAGATGAAGTGTTAATTTTCTACTCACTTGGTTGTGCTTGAAAGGTAGGCTGTTATGACCTGGTGGTTAAGAGGCCACACCGATATGACCTGATGGCTAAAACGCAACATGGGACGAGCTCTGAGGAGGTGGTATCTCTACTGACCGCAATCCCTAATCCTAACAAGAACACTAGTAATAGCCGTGGGATGTTCCTGACTCTCCCTAGACACCTCTTCACAGCCTAAGAATTAACTACCCCTAAAGAAGGAAATAGAAAGCTATCTTGCCTCAGAGAAAACCCCAAAAGGAAAGACAGCCCCCCACAAATATTGGCTGTGAGTGGAGAGGGAAATGACATACACAGAAATGAAATCAGTTTTCAGCAAAGGAGGCCAATACTAAACTTGATAGACAGAGAGAAAAGGATACTGTGTGGTCAGTATTAAAAACTACAAAAATCCACGCAGAGTTTACAAAAAATGAACTCCACACCGACTCACGGTGTGGAGGGGCAAATCTGCTTCCCAGAGCTTCCAGCTAGCCTGAATATGACATAGTGACAAGCTGGACAAAAAGAGACATATTTGCAAAGCAATAATGTCCAAAGCAAATGGACCAACAAGAACTAGCAGAACTTATCTTTTGCTGACAAGGACAGGCCATATGAGAAATCCAAGGAGAGAACCAAATCCAACCTAAGACATTGACAGCTGGCATGAACTAAAGCCCAGAGCAGGTTTAAATAACAAACCCAGGCAAGGCGATCAGTGATGGCAGCTGCTACAGCTACCTAACGGAGCAGCAGTTCCACTCGAAACCATCAGAGGGAGCCCAAGGGCAGAACTCACAAAAATACCATTAGCAACCACAGAAGGGAGCTCCAGAACGGAATTCACAACAGTACCCCACCCCTTGAGGAGGGGTCACCGAACCCTCACCAGAGCTCCCAGGCCGATCAGGACGAGCCAAATGGAAAGCACGAACTAAATCGGCAGCATGAACATCGGAGGCAACAACCCAAGAATTATCCTCCTGGCCATAACCCTTCCACTTGACCAGATACTGAAGCTTCCGTCTCGAAAAACGAGAATCCAAAATCTTCTCCACCACATATTCCAATTCCCCCTCAACCAACACCGGAGCAGGAGGATCAACGGAGGGAACCATAGGTACCACATATCTCCGCAACAAGGATCTATGGAACACATTATGAATGGAAAAAGAAGCTGGAAGGGCCAAACGGAAAGACACCGGATTGATAATTTCAGAAATCTTATAAGGCCCAATAAAGCGAGGCTTGAACTTAGGGGAAGAAACCTTCATAGGAACATGACGAGAAGACAACCACACCAAATCCCCCACACGAAGCCGGGGACCAACACACCGACGACGGTTAGCAAAACGTTGAGCCTTTTCCTGAGACAACGTCAAATTGTCCACCACATGAGTCCAAATTTGCTGCAACCTGTCCACCACAGAATCCACACCAGGACAGTCAGAAGGCTCAAGCTGCCCTGAAGAAAAACGAGGATGAAAACCAAAGTTACAAAAAAAAGGCGAAACCAAGGTAACAGAACTAGCCCGATTATTAAGGGCAAACTCGGCCAACGGCAAGAAGGTCACCCAATCATCCTGATCAGCAGACACGAAGCATCTCAAATAGGTTTCCAAGGTCTGATTGGACAAATTGGCCATTTGTCTGAGGATGGAATGCTGAAGAAAAAGACAAATCAATGCCCATTCTAGCACAAAAGGACCGCCAAAACCTAGAAACGAACTGGGAACCTCTGTCAGACACAATATTCTCCGGAATACCATGCAAACGGACCACATGCTGAAAAAATAATGGAACCAAATCAGAGGAGGAAGGCAACTTAGGCAACGGTACCAAATGGACCATCTTAGAAAACCGGTCACAAACCACCCAGATGACAGACATCTTCTGAGAAACAGGAAGATCAGAAATAAAATCCATGGAAATATGCGTCCAGGGCCTCTCAGGAATAGGCAAAGGCAAAAGCAACCCACTGGCACGGGAACAGCAAGGCTTAGCCCGAGCACAGGTCCCACAGGACTGCACAAACGAACGCACATCCCGCGACAAGGAAGGCCACCAAAAGGACCTAGCCACCAAATCTCTGGTACCGAAAATCCCAGGGTGACCAGCCAACACCGAACAATGAACCTCAGAAATTACCCTGCTAGTCCATCTATCAGGAACAAACAGTTTCCCCACTGGACAGCGGTCAGGTTTATCAGCCTGAAACTCCTGAAGTACCCGCCGCAAATCAGGGGAGATGGCAGAAAGAATCACCCCCTCCTTGAGAATCCCAGCCGGCTCAAGAACTCCCGGAGAATCAGGCAAAAAACTCCTAGAAAGGGCATCAGCCTTCACATTCTTAGATCCCGGAATATACGAGACCACAAAATCAAAACGGGAGAAAAACAGAGACCACCGAGCTTGTCCAGGATTCAACCGCTTAGCAGACTCGAGGTAAATCAAATTTTTATGATCAGTCAAGACCACCACGCGATGCTTGGCTCCCTCAAGCCAATGTCGCCACTCCTCAAATGCCTAGTCCTGCGGGTCGCCACGCAGCAAAGAAATAACAATCTTCACCTGCTGAATGGGGTCACCAGAGGAACGGGGTCTCAGAGCAAAAAACAATCTGCAATTATTTTTAAAATTCAAAAATTTAGATCTATCCCCAGAAAATAAATCAGGAATAGGAATTCTAGGCTCTAATACCGCAGTCTGGGCAACATAATCTTGGATACTCTGTACCCTTGCAGCGAGTTGATCCACGCGCAAGGACAGACCCTGAACCTCCATAACTGTACCAAAATCCTGAACCACCCAGAGATTAAGGGGAAAAAAAAGACAAAACAAGCTACAAAGGAAAAAAAAATGACTCAGAACTTTCTTTTCCCTCTTTTGAGATACATTTAACACATTGTGGGCCAGCTGTACTGTTATGACCTGGTGGTTAAGAGGCCACACCGATATGACCTGATGGCTAAAACGCAACATGGGACGAGCTCTGAGGAGGTGGTATCTCTACTGACCGCAATCCCTAATCCTAACAAGAACACTAGTAATAGCCGTGGGATGTTCCTGACTCTCCCTAGACACCTCTTCGCAGCCTAAGAATTAACTACCCCTAAAGAAGAAATAGAAAGCTATATTGCCTCAGAGAAAACCCCAAAAGGAAAGACAGCCCCCCACAAATAATGGCTGTGAGTGGAGAGGGAAATGACATACACAGAAATGAAATCCATTTTCAGCAAAGGAGGCCAATACTAAACTTGATAGACAGAGAGAAAAGGATACTGTGTGGTCAGTATTAAAAACTACAAAAATCCACGCAGAGTTTACAAAAAATGAACTCCACACCGACTCACGGTGTGGAGGGGCAAATCTGCTTCCCAGAGCTTCCAGCTAGCCTGAATATGACATAGTGACAAGCTGGACAAAAAGAGACATATTTGCAAAGCAATAATGTCCAAAGCAAATGGACCAACAAGAACTAGCAGAACTTATCTTTTGCTGACAAGGACAGGCCATATGAGAAATCCAAGGAGAGAACCAAATCCAACCTAAGACATTGACAGCTGGCATGAACTAAAGCCCAGAGCAGGTTTAAATAACAAACCCAGGCAAGGCGATCAGTGATGGCAGCTGCTACAGCTACCTAACGGAGCAGCAGTTCCACTCGAAACCATCAGAGGGAGCCCAAGGGCAGAACTCACAAAAATACCATTAGCAACCACAGGAGGGAGCTCCAGAACAGAATTCACAACAGTAGGCACAGGAAGTCTAAGGAAGTCTACGTTTAAGTAAAATGTCTAGGCTGGTTTAAATATGCAAATTGCCTCTTCTGAGTAAAAGAGGACTTAACTCTATAGCGCCACCTGTTGGAAGTAGCGATCCTAAAAGTCACAATCAACCCTTTAACGAGTCGTGCAATATGACTTAGAATAAAAGCCAAATCAGTATCTCAATTTGCAGACACGGTGTTATTAAGGCTCCATAAACCATGCCACCCGGATAGAAAATAAACAGCATTTCAGTGCAGGCAAAACAAATTGAGCAGTCCAAATAACAGCACTTTAGTGATATTCTAGGAGTGACTGTGGCTAATTCTGTATTGCATCAACCTTGGGGTTTGATCTTGTCTCTCCCTACAACATAGCCCAAGTACTTGGCTTCTTCCATCCCATGGTGCATTTCCTTGGATTGATGGAAAACCCCGCCTTTTTTAAATTGCCAAATATCGCACCGACTATGCCCAGATGGCTTACCTAATCCTGGCTTAAGATCATGTCATCCAAGTAAGCTGTTGCATATATATTGTGGAGAGCTAGGATTCTGTCTGTGTCTCTCTAGAAGGTGGCTGGATCTCCTTGAAACCCAAATTGCTACCTGACATAATGGAAATAACCATCTTGCATTGAAAAGACCATCTTTTCGTTGGTCTCTTTGGACAAGGAAATCTGCCAATACCCTTTTGTGAGGTCCAGAGTAGTAATGTATCTGGCTGGCCCTGGACTTTCAATAAAGCTCTTCGACATGAGGCATTGGATATCTCTCAAATTTAGAAACTTAATTGACCTTCTGGTTTTCATTGCATTCTCCATTTGGTTTCAGCACCAAGACTATGGGACTAGACCAGGCACTCTCCAATGACTCCTAGGTTTAATCCCTTAACCCCCGAAGTTTTCGCAATTTTGCTTTTTCGTTTTTCGCTCCCCTCATTCCCAGAGCCATAACTTTTTTATTATTTTTTATTTTTCTGTCAATATGGCCATGTGAGGGCTTATTTTTTGCGGGACGAGTTGTACTTTTGAACGACACCATTGGTTTTACCATGTCATGTACTAGAAAACGGGGGGAAAAAATTCCAAGTGCAGTGAAATTGCAAAAAAAGTGCAATCCCACACTTATTTTTTTGTTTGTCTTTTTTTGCAAGCTTCACTAAATGTTAAAACTGACCTGCCATTATGATTCTACTGGTCATTTGATCCCCCGTTATTGCATTTTAATGTAATGTCGCGGCGACCAATAAAACCTAATTCTGGGGTTTGGGATTTTTTTTTTCTCGCTACGCCATTTAGCAATCAGGTTAATCCTTTTATTTTTTTATTGATAGATCGTGTGATTCTGAATGCGGCGATACCAAATATGTGTAGGTTTTTAATTTTTTTATTTCTTGCTTTATTTTGAATGGGGCGAAAGGGGGGTGATTTGAACTTTTATATATATTTTTTTTCATATTTTTTTTAAAACGTTTTTTTGGTTTGTTTGTTTTACTTTTGCCATGCTTCAATAGCGTCCATGGGAGGCTAGAAGCTGGCATAGCCTGATCGGCTCTGCAACATAGGAGCGATGTTCAGATCGCTCCTATGTAGTAGAATTTCTAAGTTGCTATGAGCGCTGACCACAGGGTGGTGCTGACAGAAATCTGGCATTAACAATCAGAGGTCTTCAGGAGACCTCTTGTTGTTATGCCAACGCACCGCTGACCCCCGATCACGTGATGGGGGTCAGCGGTGCGCGCATTTCCGGCCCGATGGCCGGAAGCACTTGATAAAATGCCGCTGTCAGTTTGACAGCGGCATTTAACTAGCTAATAGCAGTGTGTGGATCGCGATTCCACCTGCCGCTATTGCGGGCACATGTCAGCTGTAAAAAACAGCTGACATGTCCCCTGCTTTGATGCGGGCTCACCGCCGGTGCCCACATGCAAAGCAGGGGATCTGCCATCAGACGTGCTATTCCGTCCGGTGGCAGAAAGGGGTTAGAAGCCACTTCACCTCCTTCAAGATTACCTCCCAGCGAGGTTCGGTATTCCGAAATGGCAGACATGAGGCTCAGTGAAGACTTCATGTTCTATGACATGAGTACAAGCCAGTAACTCTGCAAATGGGTCTCTTTTACCAATTAAGCAATTCTTTGCACTGCCTCTTTCGGGCACGTGATATCTTCCTTGTCGGCTTTGGACTTAGGCATCAAATTCGAAGCTTGCGTGGCTCTCTCACTCTCACCTTAGCTTGATCAGGTTGACGTGGTGCACTTGATAGGGCTTTCGTTCTCCCTAGTTGGTGGACGTTGTAGTTGACGTCACCAACATTTTTGACCATTTTGTAGGGGGCCCTGCCTCTTGGCCAGAAATATACACTCCACTATGGGTACCAGCGAGAGTACCCAATCCCCAGGGCTGAACTGTCTCACCTTTGCCAACCGATTTCTATACCCTTGACTGGTCCTTTTATGCTTGGAAGAGGTGCTCTCTCACAGTGAGCATCACTTCAGCAGTCCGTTCTTGCATTTGGGCCACATGCTCGATTACGCTTCTGTAGGGTGTAACCTCTGCTTCCCAGGTCTCCTTCACTATATTTGTGAGTCCACGGAGGTGTCGGCCATATAGCAGCTCAAATGGGGAAATCGCCCAAGGGGACTGGGGAACTTCTCTGATGAAGAACAGCAAATACGGGAGTAAACAGTTCCAACCTCAGCTGTCCTCTTCTAGAACCTGTTTTGGCATGGACTTCTAGGTTTTGTTAAACAGTCTCATGAAAAGGTTTATCTGCGGGTGATACATTTGAGGTTGTGTGATCTGCAGGGCTTTGCATAACTCTCATGAATTTCGACATCAACTGAGTCCCTTGGTCCATCTGGATCTCTTTCAGTAGTCCCATTTGGGAAAGCATATGGACCAGCATTTGGGCTATACTGTTAACGGATGAGTTTCCTAATGGTACCACTTCCAGGTATCGTGTTGCATATTCCCGGACCATCACGATATACTGATGCTCTCTGGTGAACTTGACCTGGGTGGTTAACTGGCAGGTGGGACAGGACCTACAATAATTTTATATTTTCCCATGACATTCGAGATAGTAGAGCCTCTGGAGGATTCTTTCCTGGGTTTTGTCAAATCCCACCACATGACCTACTAAAACATGAATAGGAGTCATGTCTAACACCCTGCGTCTGTAGAGCCCTGTCACTAGTATCTGTTGTTCTATGACCTCCTCTCTCTGCTTGATGACACCAAATAATAACTCTCCAATATAAGGGTATTTGGTGTCTGTCCCCTGCTCTTGAGCAAGCCTATTTAGTATCATAACATTATCAAACATTCCTTTTAAGAGATAGGTCCCTGAGTTAGGCGGTTCTAAAATCCCCCCCCCCCCCCCCCCCGACAACCCCAGCTCAGGGATGTTGGCCTCAGTGGTTGGTGACTTGTCCACATTGCCAACGAGCACAGAGGGGTAAACCCTGCAGACTCAAGCTGCCAGGAGGTTTCTTCATACAGACAACAGCAGGGTAACCTTTAAACAGGTGACCTCACTTTTCCCCAACTAGTCCCAAAACAGGCAAAGTCCAGACCTATTATAACAGTGTGTAAAAGGTCTTTGACTACGCCAACTTCTTGGGACTCTGTGTCACAGTTTACCCTGTAGCCTAGTGGTCATAGACACAGTCTTCAGCGTCCTCATGGATACAGCAGATGCCCACCATCTTTCCAGGAATCAGCCGATGAGAAAATGTGGTTTTCATTTACGTTAGCAAACTTCCCGAGTCCAACAGAACAGTCATTGACAATCCATTCACTGATACGGGATGTGCCTGCAGCCCCTCGCAGGGTTGAGGTTTAGCACTGCAGGCAGGATATGCATAATACGAGCAGCACTGACTGATGCTGCAGTCAATTGCCGCAGTGGTCATGGGGTAACGGTCGACTATGTGACTCGGGGCGTGACACCTCTAACAAATCACATAATTAGATGGCAACAGCTTAGTTGCTCTTGGACCCCCCCCCCCCCAGATGTAGCTCTAGTTCTTCTTTTAGGTGTCAGCCCCCCCTTTGCTAACCCCAGTATGGAGATGTTAAGACCCCCTTGCTTCCTCAAGGAACTGTCTATTACCTGGTGCCTTTACATCAGGCTCACCAGGTCATCGGGAATCTCCCTGAGTAACCCAGAACTGCATCGGCCTCGTAAAGGAGTGTATGAACCTGGCCAAGACGACTTTCTCCACCATCTGTGCTGGGGAGTAAGATTCTGCTTGCGTCCTCTTTTGCGAAGAATATTGGAGATATAATTTCATGTCAATCATTTTTATTTGGCATATGATTATAAAAACCTCTTCAGTGTGAAGCTGTAACAGAACACCTATCTCTGTAGGGGGGCCAAGCCCCAAAAGCTGTGAGTGACAGATCTCACACATTGGAGCACCTCAGCACTGTAATATAGTCCTGCAAAAAAGCATCAGAAACATCTAGATCATTGCAGAAACATAATCCCATAAGGAGTTATGGAGATACTATATGTTCACATAGCGAATAGCTGCCTGTTTTGACTCATTCTGGCACCCAGGGGTATGGAAATATATCTAGTAGAAGCCAGGTAGCAAAGGCAAGTTTAGTCTCCACGTGTAGCATGGGCACAGCCAGATCCGTTGGCGCTAGAACTGTTGCCCTAGGACTGTCCAGAAAGGAATTATGATCTTTCATAGGTTTTGGCATTTTTAGCTACAAACCTGCTGAGTAGGTGATCTAGGTTGAGCCCAGAGGGCAGGATAGGAGGGACCCAAAGGGGATAAAGGCTAGTGTAAGACCATGTGGTCTTTCTGATGCTTGCGGTCCACTTCAAAAGGAGGGGGGGTCACGTCGAGTAATGTGCTATGAAGGACCTAGGACCCAGCTGGTAGCCCATGCCCCCTGCAGCCTATCGCCCACATGATCGATCATCACACCGTAATTGATGTGATCAATCTGCTTATATCTATTGTACTTCACCTGCCGCGGGAACTCGGGACCGGAGCGTTCAGCTGCATAGAAATACATGCAGCCACACACTCCGGTCCCGAGTGCTGGCGGCAGTGCTGGGTATTGAAGCGAGAGACTTGTGTGAGTTTCTCGCGATTGTGACCTCGGCCTAACGCAGATTTCGTGTGTGTGTCTTTTTCTTTAAGGCCGGGATCACACATGCGAGAAACTCGGACGAGTCACGAATCTTAATACCTGGCACTGCACTCTCCGCTCCCGAGTGCCAGCCACAGTGCCGGGTATTAAGATGCGAGACTCGTCCGAGTTTCTCGCATGTGTGATCCATCTATCTATCGATATATCTATATATAGATAGATATATCGGTAGATGATAGATAGATAGATACAATAGCTCCTAAAGGGTATGTTTCCACGGTCAGGATTGCATCAGGATTTGACGCAGGTAAAATCTGCACCAAATCTGCACCTGAGGTCACTGGCAGGTAACCTGCGTTTTTGATGCGTTTTCCATGCGGATTTGTGTGTGTTTGTAAGCTAAATATATACCAAAAAAAAAAAGAATTGTGATGTCATTTCTTGTCCAACCTCTTCATTTACATACTCCATTGAAGAATAATGTTTACACACAGAGATAGATGGATACACCTATCTATTATCTATCATCTATCTATAAATATTTAGCGATGGCTAGATAGATATATTGATAGATACGATAGATAATACCAAGCCCAATGTTTAGTAATATAATAAAATGGTACATAAAGAGAGGCCGGGATCACACATGCGAGAAACTCGGACGACTCTCGCCTCAATACCCAGCACTGCCGACGGCACTCGGGAGCGGAGCTTGCTGTTGCATGTATTTCTATGTAGCCGCACACTCCGCTCCTGAATGTCGGCGGCAGTGCCGGGTATAAAGATCCGAGTTTCTCGCATGATACCGGCCTTAAATAAAGACACGCACGCACGCACGCACACATACACACACACACACGCACACACACACTCTGCGTTAGGCCGGGGTCACACTATTTCTGTGTAGCTGGACCGCGCACACACACACACTCTGCGTTAGGCCGGAGTCACACTATTTCTATGTAGCTGAACGCTCCGGTCCCGAGTGCCGGCGGCAGTGACGGGTATTGAGGCAAGAGACTCATGTGAGTTTCTCGCAAGTGTGGCCCCGGCCTTAAAGGCAATATGTTTAATTTAAAAAAAATAAAATAAAAAAAATAAAATAAATGGCGTGGACTCCTGCGCAATTTTCTGCGCCAGAGGGGAAATGCCCCCTATAATTTATAGCCAGAAAGGCTACGCAGACAGCTGCGGGCTGATATTCATAGCCTAGAGAGGGGCCATGGATATTGCCCCCCCCCCCCGGCTACAAATACCAACCCCCATCTGTAAGTTGCGCCAATTCCGGCGCTTAGCCTCTCTTCCCACTCCCGAGTAGCTGTTGGATATGGGATAATAAAGGGTTAATGTCACCTTTTGTAAGGTGACATTAAGCCGGCCTTAGTAATGGAGAGGCATCAATAAGATACCTACCATTACTAATCCTATAGATGTTAAAGGGTTAATAGAACACACACACACACACACACCAGAATAAAGTATTTTAATGAAATAAAACACCACATAGTTTTGACAAATATTTTTATTATACGCTCAATCCATGCGGTGCCCTCGTCTCCTAGAAAAAAATAAAAATAATAAACCAACAGTATACTCCCTGATAACGAGTGTCCCACGACTAGCCCAGCTCTGCTACATCTGGATGCCTGACATCTAGATGTAGCAGAGCTTGTAGATGATTGCTGGAGATAAGTCTCGAGCGATCGCCTACATTCTAGCACTCATGGTCAGCTGACCGTGAGAACCAGCCTAGTGTGATCAGAGATAACCCCCGGTCACGTGCATGGCAGTTCTCGCGGTAAGCTAAGTTATCGCGAGAACTTAGGTTACCGCGAGAAGTGCAGTGGACGTGGATTTCCGGCGGCGGGACAGGTAAGCCGGCATGTGAATTAGTAGTAATGTGTAGTAAGCTGCGTTAACGCAGTTACTACGCATGTGACTAATCATTAGATGCGGTTTTAACCGCAACTAATGATTGTCTATGGTAAATTTACGGCGCGGCGACGGAGCGTCGCCGCATTGTAAGCAGACATGCTGCGTTCTGAAAAGATGCGCCACATGTCCGTTTATGCAGGTCTGCCGCCTGCGTGTTTTAACGCGTAGTGGAGACGGGATTTCATGAAATCCCCTCCACTATGCTGTAACATCTGGACTCTGCGTGTTTGACACTTCGGCTCTACACAGCATCAAACATGCAGTGTTTCCTGACCATGGGAACACACCTTAAGAAAGACAGGTGAAGCTCATCTCCTGAAAGGAATCCTGTCAGACCAGTGCACTCTGCATAACAAAGACCACTGCTATTGGAAGGTGTTGGAGTAAATAGAGACAGATCTTGTGTATATAAGGGTACCGTCACACAGTACCATTTTCATCGCTACGACGGCACGATCCGTGACGTCGCAGCGTCGTATGATTATCGCTCCAGCGTCGTAGACTGCGGTCACACTTTGCAATCACGGCGCTGGAGCGATGCCGAAGTCCCCGGGTAACCAGGGTAAACATCGGGTTACTAAGCGCAGGGCTGCGCTTAGTAACCCGATGTTTACCCTGGTTACCAGCGTAAACGTAAAAAAAAACAAACAGTACATACTCACATTCCGGTGTCTGTCCCCGGCGTTCTGCTTCTCTCCACTGTGTAAGCACAGCGGCCGGAAAGCAGAGCGGTGACCGCTGGCCGGCGCTCACAGTGCAGAGAAGCTGAGACGCCGGAGGACAGACACCGGAATGTAAGTATGTACTGTTTGTTTTTTCTACGTTTACGCTGGTAACCAGGGTAAACATCGGGTTACTAAGCGCAGCCCTGCGCTTAGTTACCCGATGTTTACCCTGGTTACAAGCGAACACATCGCTGGATCGCTGTCACACACAACGATCCAGCGATGTCAGCGGGTGATCAAGCGACGAAAGAAAGTTCCAAACGATCTGCTACGACGTACGATGCTCAGCAGGGTCCCTGATCGCTGCTGCGTGTCAGACACTGCGATATCGTAACGATATCGCTAGAACGTCACGAATCGTACCGTCGTAGCGATGAAAATTGCACTGTGTGATGGTACCCTAACTGTGACAGAGATGTCACCACTAAAGTACAGAAGGAGAGAGACCATGTCAGTGTGGCAGATAAGATGGTCCCTCCTCAAAGCAGCCCTGAGAGTCAAGATGTAAGAGATTGCAGAAGTTAAACAGAAGAGTTTTGCCAGGCTGTTGGATGGCTTCCCTGCTCATTCTGCACAGTGCAAGATTGCTCAGGAGCAGATGGGATCAGAGGAGGAGGAGGAAGAGGTCAGTGAGGGGCTTCGGGGCGGTAGGTAATGGCGTCCCTCCCTCAGAGGCAATTCAGAGACGAGAGAAAAGTCAGAGGAATGCAGGAGGGAGAAAAAGAGCCTTCTCTCTGGGACATATACGCAACTATAAGTGGTTGTAGCTCCTCTATAGCTTCTCCCAGGATGCAAGTGGATGACATTAAAGTGGACATTAATCACTTCAGACAATACATGCATAAATTTAATGAAACAATGAAGGAAGTGGAGGACATTGTTCCTGGTGTACAGAAGGAGGCTAAAATTCATAAGCAAAATATTAATATGCTTCTTAATAAAGTGGATGATGTTGAAAATGGGTCTAGGCATAATAACCTGCTCATTGTGGGGATGCCAGAAAAGATGGAGGTCCAAGACCCAGTCATCTATTTTGAAGCATGGCTTCTGGATATGTTTGGCAGCTGGCCATGTCCCCCTTCTTTACCATAGAATGCGTGCGCAGAGTTTACGCACGACCAGGGCCACCTGGCGCACCCCCTCATTCTATTATAATGAAAATCCTTCATTTATTCAGTCGCCATGACAGCACTAATGAGAGAGGGGATCCGCCCTTCAGGGACAGGAAACCTACAGAGATAAAAGGGCGGCACCTCTCTCCCGCATCAGTTGGTTTCCTGTCCCTGACAGGGGACCCTGCAGACATACCTGTTTTGAAGAAGGTGAAGAAAGAAGTTTTAGACCCAGATCCGAGACACCGATCCTGGAGGCGGGAGCTCCCCTTCCTCGGTGCTGATCGAGGTTCTGGAAGTGCCTCACCACAGAGGGCTGTGGGGGTAGGAAGGAGCCGCCTTCAGGGGGAGTGCTGTCTCTTTCGGTGTCCCATCGCCGCAGGTACGGGTGAGTACTGTGTGGGAGGCCCTATCTTCCGGGACCAGGTATCAACGGCGGTGTCAGGTGCTCCCCTCTAGCTGGGTATATCGGGGGCAGACAGCGTTCCCCTATGGTGGGTGGCTGCGTGGCAGGTGGCGCCGGTGTTCCCCTCTGCTGCAGGGTTGCGTAGTGTGGCAAGAGGCAATATTCCTCTTTAGCCGGCGCCTGTATTTTGGGGGCAAACAGTGCCAGCGTTCCCCTCTGGTGGGTGGCTGCCTGGCGGTGTCAGGCGGCGCCAGGCATTCCCCTCTAGCACGTGCGCTGTGTCCGGCGTTCAGGAAGCAGTGCAACTCACCGGAAGTGATGCACGTGAAGGGGCGGGGCCGACTAGCGCATGCGCAGTATGGTCGCGCCGGCAAACATGGCGGCGCCCTTTGGAATATCGCTGGGAACCGGGCGCTGGGCGTTTTCCATCACGGGAGAGGCTGGATAAGGGCAGCACTTGACTCGGCAGGTACCATCGGTGGTGGGGCCTCGTGGGGGAAGGGCCTCCCATGTATCTTGTGCCAGGCAGTTCACCTGGATTGGCCTGCTGACCCCCATCCGGGGGAGGTACCTAAGGGGGCCGGCTACTTAATCATTCAGTTTGGGCTACCACATGCTTCGTATCCATTTTACAATGGAGTCTCAGTGTCAACCCCTGGAGAAGCCCCAAACAGCGAGCTCCCAGCGACGTTCTAGTGGCAGTAGTCGTCCTTGAGGAGCTGAACAAACTTCTAAAGCCGGAAAATCCTCAAGCCGTAAAGATGTTACAACGGTTGAGAGGGTCCCCCCGCAATCTACGGTTCCACTCGGTCATTATAGGGGTAAGTGATCGACGAGAAAGTTCACTTAGTGATATGTGTCTCCCCTTATATTCCCTCTCTCCGTATCTATCAAGGAAAAAAAGCGGTCCTCTAAATCTAGGCACAAGGAATGTGCGGATTGTGGCATTCCTCTCCCGGATGATTACATAAAGAAATTATGTGGACCGTGTATTCAACGGTTAATAGCAGAGGAGACGCCAGATTTCGCTACCAGCCTAAAGGTACCTTCACACTCAGCAACTTTACAACGAGAACGACAACGATCTGTGACGTTGCAGCGTCCTGGATAGCGATCGCGTTGTGTTTGACACGCCGCAGCGGTCTGGATCCCGCTGTGCCATCGCTGGTCGGAGCTAGAAGTCCAGAACTTTATTTGGTCGTCAGATCGGCGTGTATCGTCGTGTTTGACAGCAAAAGCAATGATGCCAGCAATGTTTTACATGGAGCTAACAGCCAGCTACAACGATAAGTGAGTCGCCGTTACGTCACAGGATCGCTCCTGCATCGTTCTGGAGCTGCTGTGTTTGACATCTCTACAGCGACCTAAACAGCGACGCTGCAGCGATCGGCTCGTTGTCTATATCGCTGCAGCGTCGCTGAGTGTTACGGTACCTTAAGGCAGATGGTCAGGAAAGAGATTAGGGGTTCAACAAGATCCCTATCTCATAGTAGAGGGTCTAAAGGAATAGATCCTGGATCCCCAAGTTCATATGAGGACAGTGACTCGGGAGCCGAAGTCAGAGGCTTCTCATTCGTCATCATCTTCCTCAGAGATGGAGTACGGTCATTCATGTTTTTCCTTTGACCGAATAGACCGCCTCGTCAAGGCTGTAAATAACACGATAGGGATTGAACAAACTCCGTCAGAAAGATCTATGCAGGCTTTTGGCCTTTTATCCGGCTTGGCGTAACATTTCCAGTAGCCCATGGGTCCTGAACATTATTAAGTCGGGACTAAAATTTGACTTTCAGAACACTTCTATTGACAAATTTCTGATAACACCTGTGCGTTCTTCTCCTGCAGAACAACTAGCATTAGAGTCTGAGGTCCAGGAACTCCAGCAAAAGGGCGCATTGGTGGAGGTTCCTGAAGCGCAAAGGGGTAAAGGATTCTATTCTCCCAAACCAGACAATTCGTTTCGCACCATTATCAACCTTAAGGGCTTGAATAAGTTTTTATGGGTCCAATCATTTTAAAATTGAGTCGATCAAAACAGCAATAAAGCTATTGTTTGACAAGTGTTTTATGGTCGTCTTAGATCTTAAAGACGCCTACTATCATGTCCTTATACACGCAGACCACCAGCGGTATTTAAGAATAGCAGTCTTACTAGGCGGGACGGTTAAACACTTACAATACAAGGCACTCCCCTTTGGTGTTGCAGTTGCTCCTCGCGTGTTCACAAAGATAATGGTGGAGGTCATGGTACATCTTCATGAACAGGATATTCTTGTAGTTCCTTATTTGGATGACTTGTTGATAATAGGGAACTCAAAATCCCTTTGCTCGGCCCAACTAGATAAAGTAATTATAGCCTTACAAAGGTTGGGTTGGATAATTAATTTTAAAAAATCGCGATTACAACCTCTAAAAGTTCAAGAGTTCCTGGGTCTCATATTAGACTCAGGGCTGCAGGAATGCCGTTTACTTCATACAAAGGTAGAAAAGATTCAACGGCAAATTCTCAAAGTGGTTAATAATCCATTGGTATCATTGAGAAGAGCGATGTCACTCTTAGGTTCTCTCACGTCGTGTATCCCGGCGGTTCTTTGGTCCCAATTCCACACCAGAGTTCTACAGTGGGATGTATTGTACAATACTCACCAGTTAGAAGGCCACCTGGATAGTACCTTTTCTTTGTCTGATGCCTCTATTCAGTCCCTATGTTGGTGGTTACACCCCCCAAATCTGCGTACATGTGTTCCCTGGATAAACCATATTTCTCGAGTGGTGACTACAGATGCTAGCCCCAGGGGATGGGGAGCACATATGGGTGATATGTGGGTCCAGGGGGTTTGGTCACGTTCTGAACAAAGTTTGTCCTCTAACCTTAAAGAGTTGTTGGCAGTAGAACGAGCTCTGAGCCATTTCCTTATGTCCTTACAGGGCCATCACGTCAGGCTATTTTCGGACAATCAGGTAACTGTAGCGTACATTAATCATCAGGGGGGAACCCGGTCCAGATCCTTAATGGATGTGGCGGGTCGTATCTTACAGATAGCCGAATCTCATCTACCGTCACTCACGGCGCTTCATATAAAAGGAAAACACAACATCATAGCCGACTACCTAAGTCGCAGAAAACTCGGACAAGGAGATTGGGTTCTCAATCAGGCCATCTTCGACCAGATCACGCTTCTCTGGGGATGTCCGGAGATAGACCTCTTCGCCAACAAAGAGAACAAAAAATGTCATCGGTTTTGCTCCCTAAACCCCAGAGACAATCCGTATGCGGTGGATGCCCTCCTAATCCCATGGCATTTCAATATAGCTTACGCCTTTCCCCCGCTGAACTTGATCCCGATTGTGCTGAGGAAGATTCGGGAGGACAGAGCTCGAGTAATCCTGATAGCGCCGTTCTGTCCCAGGAGGCCGTGGTTTCCGTGGCTGAGGAAAATGTCCATTTCCCAGCCTTGCATTCTCCCAGACCTCCTCTCACAGGGTCCAATTCTCCATCCACAAGTGTCCAATTTGCATCTGACGGCGTGGGATTTGAAGGGTCATTACTAAGAAAAAGGGGTTTTTCACAGGGACTTATTAATACTCTATTAAAAAGCAGGAAAGTTTCCACGACGAATATTTGTTAGTCTGGAAAAAATTTATGGCTGTTTCAGGATCAGTGATGGGGCAAAAGATCAGTATTGCTAAAATTCTGGAATTCCTGCAGAGAGGTCTAGAGATGGGACTAGCTACAAGTACCCTGAGAGTCCATGTGTCAGCTTTAGGGGCTCTATACAATTGTAATTTAGCTAACAATTATTGGATTGCTAGGTTTATCAAAGCAGCGGCTAGATCAAGACCCATGGTTAGGAAAAATCTAGCCCCGTGGGACTTAAACTTGGTTCTTACAGCTTTGACGGAAGCCCCCTTTGAGCCTTTAGATTCTGTCACTGTAAAAGTTCTGTCCTTGAAAACAGCTCTTTTAGTCGCTCTCACATCGGCAAGAAGAGTTAGTGACTTACAGGCCCTCTCTAGACAGCCTCCATACATTCAGTTCAGAGATGATAGGGTAGTATTAAGAACTGATCCCCTTTATCTTCCGAAGGTAGCGTCAAAGTTCCACAGACAGCAGGAAATAAATCTCCCGACTTTTTGTCCTAATCCTAAAAATCAAAAAGAAGTCAAACTCCACTCATTGGATGTCAAAAGATGTCTACTTACTGTAAGTATATATCTTTAACAGACCCATGGAAAAAAGATAATTCTTTATTTATATCCTTTCAGGGAGTTAGGAAAGGGTTTAGAGTGTCTAAAAACACCTTAGGAAGATGGATTAGGGATGCGATTTCTTTGGCTTATTCAGCAGGTGGTCTAGAAATCCCGGAAGGCGTAAGAGCTCATTCCACTCGAGTCATGGCGGCTTCCTGGGCAGAAAGATCGGAAGTGTCGATTGAGGATATATGTAAGGCGGCCACATGGTCATCTCCATCTACTTTCTTTAAACATTATAGATTAGATCTGGGTGGCTCCAACGATCTCACACTTGGTAGAAGGGTGCTGGAAGCAGTAGTCCCTCCCTAATACTCTTTTCTCTGTAATTCTCTCGTTAGTGCTGTCATGGCGACTGAATAAATACTCAAGCTACTTACCAGGTAGCGGTGTTTTTCAGGAGCCCATGACAGCACTCCTATATTCCCTCCCTTTCTTCTGATATGGCTTATCACCACTTATGTATATAAATTTTCTAAGTTTAGTCACAGGGTGAATTGTGTAAATTATTTATGTGCTATTAACCAAGGAGGTCCTCTCATGCTCTGTAATCCAACTGATGCGGGAGAGAGGTGCTGCCCTGTTATCTCTGTAGGTTTCCTGTCCCTGAAGGGCGGATCCCCTCTCTCGTTAGTGCTGTCATGGGCTCCTGAAAAACACAGCTACCTGGTAAGTAGCTTGAGTATTTTTGGGATGGAGATATAATTCTACCCAAAGCAAGGGACCATAAGTCTCTAACCATCAACAGATCCAATGTGTCCATATATACAGACTTTTTGGCGGAGGTGCAGAGGAAGAGGGCGCAATTTTTGGGCATAAAAAGGCGACTGCTTGAAAAACATCCAATATTCCATGCTGTATCCAGCATGTCTCAGTTGCTGTGGCAGGAAAAGTCCAGATGTTTGACAATCCCAAAGAGGCGATGGCTTGGATGGACACCTATGAAAGGTTCCTGCTCCATGATAAGGGATAGGGAAGTGTTTCGTGAAAAGAGGGACACTGGTCTAATGTACAGATCGCTTGAAGTTGGAGGAATCTAAGTTCTGCGGGAAGCACTTCACTGTTCAGATTATATCTTGAGGAAAATGGTAACTGTTATGTTTTCCAATTTCAGGATACCTAATAGCCCTACCTTTCACTGTATGGGAGGTTTTAGTTTAATTTTAAGTTGTATGGTTCTACCTATGGTTGTAAAAAGGGGACAACACAACAGAGACATTACTCCTCATAAGGAAAATGGAAGAAAAAGGGACACCCTTACTGGCAGTATTCAATAGAGAGTCTGGATGTATGCTGATATGTATAATCTTATATATGGGAATGGTGTATCTAGTTAATATTGTGACCTGGAATGTCAGGGGGCTGGGTGAGGTGGTGAACAGTGGTGCGATGTTTGATTGGTTACGCCCATACCAGGCCGGTATAGTCTGCCTAACAGAAACATGTTTGACGCAAATGGTAGGTATATATGTATTGCTTGTGAAATTTATAATCTATAATATAACGCTGGGAGCGTCACTCTGTCCGAAGCCTTTATAGACTGCGCAAGCGCCGGCGCAGTCTGGACCCCACAGAGCGACGCTCCCAGGAGATCGCGGTATGCGCGCTGAACGCACACCGCGATCTCCAACAGAGAAACAGGGACGAGCCAGGAGGCGGAGGGTGAGTATACTTACCTGTCCCGTTCCACCGACGCCATTCCGGGCCATGAATATCCCCCTGCTCCCGGAATCGGCGCCTGCGCAGTCCGCGCTTTCCGGCGCCATTTTCTTGAAGACACATTGCAGTGTGTCTTCAAGAAAATGGCGCCGGAAAGCGCGGACTGCGCAGGCGCCGATTCCGGGAGCAGGAGGATATTCATGGCCCGGAATGGCGTCGGTGGAACGGGACAGGTAAGTATACTCACCCTCCGCAAGTAACAAATTGCTGTGCCATGAGGCTGTGGCACTTCATGCTACAGCTATTTGTTACTTACGCCACTTACGTCCACAGCCACCGCACCCACCACAGCCGCCGCACCGAGCACAGCCGCCGCACCGAGCACAGCCGCCGCACCCAGCACAGCCACGCACAGCCGCCGCACCCAGTACAGCCGCCGCACCCAGCACAGCCACGCACAGCCGTCCACAGCCGCCGCACCCAGTACAGCCCGCCGCACCCAGCACAGCCACCCACAGCCGCCGCACCCACCACAGCCACCGCACCCAGCACAGCCACGCACAGCCGCCGCACCCAGCACAGCCGCCTACAGCCACGCACAGCCGCTGCACCCAGCACAGCCGCCCACAGCCACCGCACCCAGCACAGCCGCCGCACCCAGCACAGCCACGCACAGCCGCCGCACCCAGCACAGCCGCCGCACTCAGCACAGCTGTCCAAAGCCGCCGCACCCAGTACAGCTACGCACAGCCGCCCACAGCTACGCACAGCCGCCCACAGCTACGCACAGCCGCCTACAGCCACGCACAGCCGCCGCACCCAGCACAGCCGCCGCACCCAGCACAGCCGCCGCACCCAGCACAGCCACGCACAGCTGCCCACAGCCACGCACAGCCGCCGCACCCAGCACAGCCACCGCACCCAGAACAGCCGTCCACAGCCGCCGCACCCAGCACAGCCACGCACAGCCGCCCACAGCCACACACAGCCGCCTACAGCCACGCACAGCCGCCGCACCCAGCACAGCCACGCACAGCCGCCCAGAGCCACGCACAGCCGCCTACAGCCACGCACAGCCGCTGCACCCAGCAGAGCCACCGCACCCAGCACAGCCGTCCACAGCCGCCGCACCCAGCACAGCCACGCACAGCCGCCGCACCCAGCACAGCGACGCACAGCCGCCGCACCCAGCACAGCCGCCGCACCCAGCACAGCCGCCCACAGCCACGCACAGCCACCCACAGCCACGCACAGCCGCTGCACCTAGCACAGCCACCGCACCCAGCACAGCCGTCCACAGCCGCCGCACCCAGCACAGCCACCCACAGCCGCCCGCACCCAGCACAGCCACGCACAGCCGCGCCACATACAGCCACCCGCACTCAGCACAGCCGCCCGCACTCAGCACAGCCGCCCGCACTCAGCACAGCCGCCCGCACTCAGCACAGCCGCCCGCACTCCGCACAGCCGCCCGCACTCCGCACAGCCGCCCGCACTCCGCACAGCCGCCCGCACTCCGCACAGCCGCCCGCACTCCGCACAGCCGCCGCACCCAGCACAGCCGCCGCACCCAGCACAGCCGCCGCACCCAGCACAGCCGCCGCACCCAGCACAGCCGCCGCACCCAGCACAGCCGCCGCACCCAGCACAGCCGCCGCACCCAGCACAGCCGCCGCACCCAGCACAGCCGCCCCACAGCCCCTTATATACAGCATGAGCCTCACACAGCCTACTACATATGCAGCATGAGCCCCACACATCCTCCCCATGTACGGCATGAGCCCCGCACAGCCTCCCCGTGTGCGGCATGAGGCCCCGCACAGCCTCCCCTTGTGTGGCATGAGGCCCCGCACAGCCTCCCCTTGTGCGGCATGAGGCCCCGCACAGCCTCCCCGTGTGCGGCATGAGGCCCCGCACAGCCTCCCCGTGTGCGGCATGAGGCCCCGCACAGCCTCCCCGTGTGCGGCATGAGGCCCCGCACAGCCTCCCCGTGTGCGGCATGAGGCCCCGCACAGCCTCCCCGTGTGCGGCATGAGGCCCCGCACAGCCTCCCAGTGTGCGGCATGTTCACCCCCCATAGAATCCCCGTGTTCATGCACATGAAAAAAAAAAAAACACCACACTGTTGCTGTCTCCGATGCACTGACTCTCCGGCGGTACACAGCTGATGCGATGACATGACGTCATCACGTCAGCTGTTTCACACGCTGATTGGTGGAGGAAGTGGCCGGAGGCTCCTCCTCCACCGATGCTGACTGCGGGAGACAGCGGGCGAGCACGGTGCGGCCCACGGACCTCAGGTTTTCAGCCCCACGGCTCTCGGTCCGCGGGCTGGACTGAGAGCCAGGGGGCCGGATGTGGCCCACGGGCCACACTTTGCCCAGGTCTGCCATAGATCAATATCTCTTCTCCCTGTAGACGTAAAAAACTGTTTGCTAAAGTATTAGCCATGAGACTTACTAAAATAATAGCGGAGCTAATACATGAAGATCAAACACATGTCTACTTTACATTTGCATCATTTCTTAAACATGATTTTTTTTTCTTCCTTAGGAAGTTAGAAGGGTTAAAAGTTGACTAGCAATTTTTCATTTTTACAACAAAACTTCCAAACCATTTTTTAGGGACCACATCACATTTTAAGTGCTTTTGGCGGGCCTATCTATATGACAGAAAATAACAGATTAACATTTTACTTTTTTTAACATTTTACTTTAACCTCATATTTTTTACTTTCAGAAGGGTAACAGCAGAAATGGGACCCCAAAACTTGTGCAATTTCTTCTGAGTACGCTGATAGCCCAAATGTGGAGGGAAAACTGCTGTTTGGGGCATGGCAGGGCTATGTAGCGAAGCAGTACTATTTGACTTTTTGAAAGGAAAAATAGCTGGAGTAGAGAGCAAATGCCATGTCGCATATGGAGAGCCCCTAATGTGCCTAAACAGTGGAACCCCCTCCCCACGAGTTTGTTTTGTAAACTAGACCCCTCATGGAATGTATCTAGATGTGTGGTGAGCACCTTCAACCCCCAGGTTCTTCAAAGAGGTTTATAACGTAGAGGCATAAAAATAGAACATCACATTTGTCCCACAAAATTGTGCTTTTATTCAGTCGTCATGACAGCACTAACGAGAGAGGGGATCCGCCCTTCAGGGACAGGAAACCTACAGAGATAAAAGGGCGGCACCTCTCTCCCGCATCAGTTGGTTTCCTGTCCCTGACAGGGGACCTTGCAGAGGCCTTTGGAAGAAAGGCGAAGACAGAAGTTTGGACCCAGGTCCGACTCACCGATCCTGGAGGCGGGATGGCCCCTTCCTCGGTGTAGATCGCGATGCTGGAAGTGCCGCACCACAGAGGGCTGTGGGAGCAGGCAACAGCAGAGCAAGAGCAGCCTTCAGGGGGAGCCGCTCTTTGATGTCCCATCGCCGCTGGTACGGGTATGTATTAGGTGGGAGGCCCTCCTTCCAGCTGTGTGCGGGGTTCGGGGTCCTTTCCGGCCAGCGTGAGCGTTGCAGCGCGGTGTGGGGCTTGCCCGGTTTGGGATGCGGAGCGCCGAGTGTGGGTGCTCATGTCGGCTAGCGTGGGCGTTTGCGGCGCCTTGTCGGCAGCGCCGGCGTTCCCCTCTGACAGGTGTGCAGCGTTCGGAGGCTGCAGGGCGCACCGGAAGTGACGCGCGCGATGGGGGAGACCTGGGTGGTAACTGACGATGACGTTTCGGCGCATGCGCACTAAGCCGCCGGGGCGAGAAAATATGGCGGCGCCCTGCCGGCTTTGCTGTAGACAGGGTCCGGGCGGCCCTTTCGCTTTAAAGTAGAGTCTAGATCCGGCGCTTCCTGAGGGGGCGGGGGGGGGGACTATCCAGATCGGTCAGCCTCGTGGGGGAAGGGCCTCCCACATACAATGAAGTACCCGGCAGTTCATCCGGATTGGCCTGCTGACCCCCATCTGGGGGAGGTACCCTGTTGGGGGCCGGCTACTTAAGGAGTCGATGGCGGCTTCCTCATGCTTCACACCCATTTGTTACAATGGAGTCTCAGGAGCAGGATCCGTTGCTTTCTGAGCAACAGTGTCAACCCCTGGAGAAGCCTCATGCAGCGAACACCCAGCGACGTGCTAGTGGCAGTAGTCGTCCTGGTGGTAGAGCTGACCAATCATCTAAAGCCGGAAAGTCCTCAAGCCGTATGGATGTTGCTTCGGTGGAGAGGGTCCCCCCGCAATCTTCGGTACCATTTGGACACTGTAGGGGGTAAGTGATCATCGTGAAAGTTCACTTAGTGATTGGTGTCCCTCCTTATTCCCTCTTTTTACATCAGGGAAAAAAGCGATCCTCTAAATCCAAGCACAAGGAATGTGCAGAATGTGGTATTCCTCTCCCTGACGAATATGTTAAGAGACTATGTGGTCCGTGTATCCAGCGTCTAATAGCGGAAGAAACACCAGATTTCGCTTCTAGTCTGAGACAGATGGTTAGACAGGAGATTAGAAGCTCTACAAGATCTCAATCTCATAGGGGGTCTAAAATAACGGACCTTGGATCCCCAAGTTCACACGAGAGTGACTTAGGAGATCTGAAGTCGGAAGCCTCTCTCTCGTCAGTATCCTCCTCGGGTTCGGAATACGAACATTCTTGTTTTTCTTTTGACCGCATAGACCGCCTAGTTAAAGCGGTAAATAATACAATTGGGATTGAGCAGACGACACCAGAGAGATCCATGCAGGATGTCATGTTCCGAGGTCTGGACCGTAAATCCCGCCGATGCTTTCCGGTAGTGGAGAAAGTTAGCGCCTTAATTTCCAGAGAGTGGAAAAAACCGGAAAGAAAAGGTTCTCTTCCTCCATCCTTCAAGCGGAAGTATCCGTTCGAGGAGTCTGCTTCGGCCACGTGGGATAAAGCCCCGAAGCTTGATGCGGCCGTAGCCAAGGCTTCAAAAAAGTCCTCTCTACCGTTTGAGGATCTGGGGACTTTAAAAGACCCACTGGACAGGAGGGCAGATGTGTTTCTCAAGGGAGCCTGGGAAACTTCAGCAGGGGCTCTCAGACCATCAATCGCTGCCACCTGCACGGCACGCTCTATGATGGTGTGGTTGGATAGCCTGGAGAGTCAGCTGAAGGACAAAACCCCGAGAGATGAAATATTATCCTCTCTCTCTATGATTCAGGGGGCTGCGGCTTACCTTGCTGACGCTTCAGCGGACTCAGTTAAGTTGGCGGCTAGGTCGGCCGCGCTCTCTAATTCAGCCCGTAGAGCAATCTGGCTGAAATGTTGGCAAGGAGACATGCAGGCCAGATCTAAATTGTGCAACATCCCGTGCGTGGGAGAACACTTATTCGGTCCGGTTCTGGACGAATTATTAGAAAAAGCGGGAGACAGTAAGAAACGGTTTCCCTACCTGGGTAGGCCTACTTACAGAAGAGGCACTAATAGGAGGTGGTTTGATCGAACAAGACCGAATAGAGAAAGACCCAGATATGATGCTAACAAAAAGAAAGGTAGAGGCTACATGTTTAGCTCCTTTAGAGACAACAGGAAGCCACAATGACTGGCGGACCGGGTAGGAGGGAGACTTCTAGCCTTCTATCCGGCATGGCGTATTATATCCAATAGCCCGTGGGTCTTGAACATTGTGGAGTCGGGTTTAAAGTTTGACTTTCGATTCACTCCTGATGACAGGTTTCTTGTAACACCATTGCGTTCTTCCTCCACAGAACAGCGGGCGTTAGAGTCTGAGGTCCAGGAACTCCAACAGAAAGGCGTTTTGGTGGAGGTTCCTGAAGTACAGAGGGGTAAAGGATTCTACTCTCCCCTCTTCTTGATTAAGAAGCCAGATAACAGCTTTCGCACAATTATAAACCTTAAAGGCCTAAATAGGTTTTTGTGGATCCCGTCATTTAAAATGGAGTCGGTCAAGTCTGCAATAAAGTTATTGTTTGGCGGGTGCTTTATGGTCGTCTTAGATCTGAAAGACGCGTATTATCACGTCCCCATACACGTAGACCACCAGTGTTATCTAAGAGTTGCAGTCCTCTTAGGAAAATCAATAAGACACTTTCAATACAGGGCACTCCCCTTTGGTGTTGCGGTGGCCCCTCGGGTATTCACTAAAATAATGGTAGAGGTTATGGCGCATCTTCATGAGCAGGATATTCTCATAGTCCCATATCTCGATGACCTATTAATAATAGGAAACTCCGAATCACACTGCGCGTCCCAACTACACAAAGTAATTGCAGCCTTGCAAAGGTTGGGGTGGATAATCAATTTTAAAAAGTCACGGTTGCAGCCTCTAGAGGTTCAAGAATTCTTGGGTCTCATATTGGACTCGAGGTTACAAGAATGCCGTCTACCTGACGTTAAGTTGGAAAAGATCCAACGACAGATTCTTGGAGTGATTGCTAATCCAGTTATAACATTAAGGGGAGCAATGTCACTGTTAGGCTCACTCACGTCGTGCATCCCGGCAGTACGATGGGCCCAGTACCACACCAGGGTCCTACAGTGGGAGGTCCTGTACAACACTCGTCGGTTAGAAGGTCACTTGGACAGTTTTCTTTCCTTATCAAATGCCACTATTCAGTCCTTACGTTGGTGGTTACACGCTCCAAACCTTCGTAAGGGGGTTCCCTGGATAAACCACATATCACGAGTATTAACCACAGACGCTAGTCCCACGGGATGGGGGGCGCATATGAACGAGATGTGGGTCCAGGGGGTTTGGTCACCCTCCGAACAGAATTTGTCATCTAACCTTAAAGAGTTGTTGGCCGTAGAACGAGCTCTGAGATATTTCCTTATATCCTTACAGGACCACCACGTCAGAATATTCTCAGACAATCAGGTAACGGTAGCTTACGTTAACCACCAAGGGGGAACCCGATCCAAGTCCTTAATGGAGGTATCGGGTCGTATCTTACAGATAGCCGAGAATCATCTACGGTCACTAACATCACTGCACATAAAGGGGAAGCACAACGTTGTAGCCGACTTTCTAAGTCGCAGGAAGCTCGGGCAAGGAGATTGGGTGCTCAATCAGGCCATCTTCGATCAGATCACCCAGCGTTGGGGATACCCACAAATAGACCTCTTCGCCAACAAAGAAAACAAAAAATGTTGTCGATTTTGTTCCCTAAATCCCAGAGACAATCCGGTGGCGGTGGATGCTCTCCTGATTCCTTGGCACTTCGAAACAGCCTATGCCTTCCCCCCGTTGAACTTGATCCCGATAGTCCTCAGGAAGATTCGGGAGGACAGAGCTCATGTGATTCTGATAGCGCCATTTTGGCCCAAAAGGCCGTGGTTTCCTTGGTTGAGGAAAATGTCCATTTCTCAACCATGGATTCTCCCAGAACTCCCAGACCTCCTCTCACAGGGTCCGATCTTCCATCCACGAGTGGCCAGTTTACATCTGACGGCGTGGGATTTGAAGGGTCATTATTAAGAAAAAAGGGGTTTTCTGAGGGACTTATTAATACCCTATTAAAAAGCAGAAAAAACTCCACAACAAATATTTATGTAAGAATCTGGAGAAAATTCCTTTCGGTCTCAGGGTCACTTATCAGTCAGAAAGCTAGTATTCCAAAGATCTTGGAATTCCTACAGAAAGGTCTCGAAATGGGGCTAGCTACAAGCACCCTTAGAGTCCAGGTTTCAGCCTTGGGGGCGCTGTATAATTGTGGGTTAGCTAAAAATTATTGGATTGCTCGGTTTATTAAAGCGGCCGCTAGATCAAGACCCATCGTTAAGAATAGGCTAGCCCCGTGGGACTTAAACTTAGTCCTCTCAGCGTTAACGGAACCCCCCTTTGAGCCTTTAGAATCTGCATCTATAAAGATCCTGTCCTTAAAGACTGCTCTTTTGATTGCTCTTACGTCTGCTAGGAGAGTTAGTGATTTGCAGGCCCTCTCTAGACTAACTCCATATATGCAGATTAGGGAAGATAGAGTAGTTTTAAGAACGGATCCCCTCTATCTCCCAAAAGTAGCATCTAGGTTCCACAGACTCCAGGAGATAAATCTCCCCACCTTTTGTCCTAATCCTAAAAACTCAAAGGAACTCAAACTCCATACGTTAGATGTCAAAAGATGCCTTCTTAAATATATTTCTTTAACAGATCCCTGGAAAAAAGATAATTCCCTGTTTATATCCTATCAGGGAGTCAAAAAAGGGTTTAGAGTGTCCAAAAACACCTTGAGTAGATGGATTAGGGAGGCAATTTCTCTGGCTTATTCAGCAGGTGGCCTAGAAGTCCCGGAAGGCGTAAAGGCTCACTCCACCCGTGCCATGGCATCTTCCTGGGCAGAGAGATCGGAGGTGTCAATTGAGGATATATGTAAGGCGGCCACATGGTCATCTCCATCTACTTTCTTGAATCATTATAGATTAGATCTTGGTAGCTCCAATGATCTTACATTTGGTAGAAGGGTGCTGGAAGCAGTAATCCCACCCTAATACTCTTTTCTCTGTAATTCTCTCGTTAGTGCTGTCATGACGACTGAATAAATACTCAAGCTACTTACCAGGTAGCGGTGTTTTTCAGGAGTCCATGACAGCACTCCTATATTCCCTCCCTTTCTACTGGTATGGGTTTCATCACGATAAGTATATTCTCATGTAGGTTAATTTTTCTACAAATGGTAGTCACAAGGTGAAATGTGTTAAGATATTTATGTGTTACTAATCAATGGAGGTCCTCTCATGCTCTGTAATCCAACTGATGCGGGAGAGAGGTGCCGCCCTTTTATCTCTGTAGGTTTCCTGTCCCTGAAGGGCGGATCCCCTCTCTCGTTAGTGCTGTCATGGACTCCTGAAAAACACCGCTACCTGGTAAGTAGCTTGAGTATTTTAGCCTTACATTTTTTATCACAAGGGTAATAGGTGAAAATGCACCCTACAGTTTGTTGTGCAATTTCTCCTGAGAATGCTGCTACCCCATATATGGAGGAGAAATACTGTTTGACAAGATTAGGAAGGGAAGGAACGCCATTTGACTTTTGGAGCTCAAAAATAGCTAAAATTAGCGGATGTCACATTGTGTTTGGAGAGCCTCTGATGTGTCTAAAACAGTGAAAAAAATGCAAGTGACCCTATTTTGGAAACTAGACCCCTCAAGGAACTTATTGAGATGTGTGCTGAACACTTTGCTATATGTTACCAGCTTCTGTGAGGCAGCTGTGATTTAAGTGAAAATATCAAATTTTTTTCCCACAAAAATGTTCTTTTAGCCCCAAACTTTTTACTTTCACAAGGGTAGCAGGAAAGAAATTGAACCCAAAATTTGTTCTGCAATATGTCCTGGGTATACGGATACCCCATATGTGAGGGAAAACTACTGTTAGGGCTCATGGCAGGGCTCAGAAAAGGAGTGACGTTTTGGAAAGCAGAGTTTGATGGAATCGTCTTGTCGTGTTTGAGGAGCCCCTGATGTGCCTAATCAGTTGAAGCAAAATCGCTATGATGTACCCAGTACATCGTAGGTCGGGAAGGGGTTAAGACAGTATTATTTGTGTAACATAATCAGCCATGGGCTTAGGAGAGGACTGACGATTATAATGTTATGTAACTGAATATGCTAGATAATACAAATAGACAACTCTCTTTATCTACTTTTAGTGTGAAAATTTAGGTCAAATTTATCCAGCAATATGACAGATTTTGAAGGATTCACATTCAAGTACCAGTGTAAGGCTACTTTCACACTTCCGTCTTTCATCTCCCGTCAGAATGCGTCATTTTGTGAAAAAAAACGCATCCTGCAAATTTTCCCGCAGGATGCGTTTTTTCCCATAGACTTGTATTGGCTACGGATTGCCACACGTCGTTTCCGTCGTGCACTGGATCCGTCAGAATTTGGCGGCCTGTCGTCTGGAAAAAAACGTTGACTGTAACGTTTTTTGTCTGCGTCGGGAAAACATGTCGCGACGCATCCTGCAGCATGTGTCGTTGGCTAGAATGGAAGCCTATGTACGCAGGATCCGTCGTGACACGTCGTATGACGGAATCCAGCGCTGGAATACGTTTTTTTACACTGAGCATGTTCAGAATCAGGATTTTGTAGCCAATTGGCCAGACACCCCCAAATCTATATAAAACCTGGCCTGGGGCTTCAACCCCAAATGTGCCAGCAAGAAGACAGGCAGAAGACTGCAGCTATCTAGCGAGCGAGCCAGCCACCATCCGTCCAGCCAGCCAGCGTCCAGAGGCCTGCCTGCTATAAAACCTGTGCAGCCAGAGGCCTGACGGTGCTGCCAGAAGCCAGCGTCAAGCTACAGCCTTCCAGCCAGATGTGAGTACTGCCATTTTTGTGTGCGTCTGTGTGCGTGTCTGTGTGTGCGGGTGCATGTGTTTGTGTCTGCCTGTGTGCTTTTATGCATGTGCATCTGTGTGTGTTGGCATGCGCCTGTGTGCTTTTGTGCCTGTGCATGCATTGTGTGTGTGCCTGTTTGCTTTTGTGCGTGTGCATGTGTTGTGCGTGCTCCTGTGTGCTTTCGTGCGTGTGCATGCATTGTGTGTGTGCCTGTTTGCTTGTGTGTGTGCATGCGTTTGTGTGATTTTGTGCATGTGTTGTGCGTGCTCCTGTGTGCTTTCGGGCGTGTGCATGCATTGTGTGTGCGTCTGTTTGCTTGTGTGTGTGCGTTTGTGTGATTTTGTGCGTGCTTCTGTGTGCTTTCAGGGGCGTGCGTGCGTCTGGGTGACTGCGCGTGCGTGTTTGTGATGTAGTTAAAGGGACACTGTCACCCCCTCCATCCGTTATAAACTAAAAGAGCCACCTTGTGCAGCAGTAATGCTGCATTCTAACAAGGTGGCTCTTTTAGTTTTTGTTGCTGTTATTCTCAAAATAAAACGTTTTATAATTTTGCCCAAATACCTGTCTTTAGACCTGGAGGCAGGTCTGAACCCGCCTCTTTGAAGTGCCCAACTGCCGTCAGTCATCTCTTCTGCGGCGCTGGTCGCCGCCCCCTCAGCGATGTTTTCCTCTGAAATCCGGCGCCTGCGCTGTGCTCTTCTGCCTGGGGCAGGCGCATTGAGCATTGGCCGTCATAGCTCAGATGCCGGGTTCCGGACTGCGCCTGTACCATGCCTAGGAATCCCAGCCCCGCACTGTGCATAATGCATAACACACTGCGGGGTGGGGATTCAGTAGCAGGGTGGCCGCACTGCCCGCACAGGCGCAGTCCGGAACCCGGCATCTGAGCTATGACGGCCATTTTTTAAAAGTTATTTTTAGTGATCTTTTCAAATCACATATGTGTTCAATTCATTTACAACTGGTGTGAAGGCATGTAAGTTTTACAAGAGGGTTTTTTTTTTATTTTTTGGGGTTTGGGAAAATGGTTTGTCAGCTGCCACATTATTACACTAGGTCAACCAGCTCAGACAGGTCTTCCTTGGGTATATTATTTTGGGGTTGTTTCTCAAAACGTTTGTTGGCCTGCTTGAACATTGCTCAGATCATTTGAGCAGGGTGGTTTTTAAATCTTTAACTTTAGCTACTTTTAGGGGTTTGTGGGTCTAAGTATAAATACTTTATACTTACAGATCCATCAGGGAACACTCAGGCAGCAGGGACCACCAGGACACCAGGGACCACTGAGCCATCAAGACAGTTTCCTGATGTATAGTAGCTTACAAGTGTCTTTATTTTTGCAGATACACCAGGGACCACTGAGCCAGCGAGACACCAGGGACCACTGTGTGAGCCATCCAGCCAGTTTCCTGATGTAAGTATTCCAGACCACAAACCTTGAAATATCATTTGTATAGTAGCCAACAAGTTTCTTCATTTTTGCAGAAACACCAGGGACCACCGAGCCAGCAATAAAAAAAAATGTCTTCTTCTGGGAGCCTTCCTCCACAGCATCAGCATAGTGAGGTAAATTTAAATATTTTTTTTTGTTTTTGGTGTTCTAGTTAAAATTTCTGTAAAACAATATATGCATTATGTTTTCACAGCAAGCTGAAGCAGCCGAGGGCCTCTCTGAAGGAGACGAGATGGAGTAGAGAAATACAAGGAGCGGGCGCACAGAGTGTAAGTTGTGCTGAAACAGTCGCTTCACACATAACAGTGCACCCAACACATACAAAACAGTTCATCATACATCACAGTACACATACAACATATGCCTACATCCAACATAATTCTTTTTCCTTTTTTTTTTTTAGTCTGCTGCACATGAAGGTCCTCCCAGAGTCGGCGTCCTAATCGCCGCCGCAGTCAGCCAGCAGTGAGTTTTTTGTTTTTTTTGTCTTGGTACTTTTGTGTTTGTGTACTAATGTTGTTGTTTTTTTTTTTTTGCTCTTTTCACAGGATTCACAGCGTGCTCCCGACTCAGATGATGAAGTGGGACTTGATGTGGACCACCTCATTGAGGAGGTCCACGAGCGGGAGCCGCTGTGGAATATGACTGACCACAGGCATGCAGATCTGTCAGTCACACGTCGGCTCTGGTTGGAAGTATGTCACAACGTTATAGGCAACTGGGAGGACCTAGATCCAAGGCAGCAGACTCGAGAACGTAAGTAGTCACATTTCAGTAATTTCTGGAGCAGGTCGGAATGTGTTGGACTTGACCCATTTTTTTTTGTCATTCTTCTCTTTACAGTTGAAAGGGTTAGGAATCGGTGGCGGTCACTCAGGGATCGCTTCAAGAGGGAGTTTAACTTGGAGATGCAGGCCCTGAGGGGCTCAAGAGGACGCTGGTCCAAGTACAAATATAGCCGCGCCCTCTCATTCCTCCGGGAAACGATGCTGAGTAGAAGGTAAATATTCAACAGCCCATTGAATAATTCACCATGTTTACCTGTCTAACTTGTTTGGTTTCAGGCAGGGCTTTTTCCTATCAATATATTAATTGTTTTTTTTCCTATTTTACAGCACCGTCTGTAGCCATCGGGAGCCTGCATCTACCTTGGACCCCTCTGGAGCGATCTCTCAGGAGTCTGCCACCGAGGGCCACGTCGTTAGACCCCACCCCTCGTCTGGCCCTTCTGGTACCTCTGCCCCATCCATTTCCGCCACTGCCAGCACTGGAGCATCATTGCAGCCTTCGTTACTTGAAGCTGCTGGTGAAGAGTTAGCGTTCCCTTTACCCCACCCCTCTGATCCTGCCACCTCTAGACCACCATTAGGTTCGTGGCGGCAGCGACTGAGGGGTCCGGAAAGGAGCTATGCCCCTGAGCTCTTGCATCTGAATGCAGCCTTCCAAAGCTCTTTCAAAATTTTGGGAGAGCAAGTGACTGCTGGGTTCATCATGGTGCAAACGCGCATGAGTGAACACAGCAGTCGCTTGGATAGGCTGCATTCAGATGCAAGTCAATCTCCAAACAACCTTTTTTTTTCAATCCATGCTCAGGAGCATGGAAAAGCTTACTCTTGACCAGCAGATGCAGGAAATGCACGACTGCCATGCTGCTCTACTGCGGGTCATGTCCCAAGCCCAAACAACTCCCACACTGCCCCACACAGCCACTGTCTCTGCAAACAACCCTTTCCAAACCACTTTCCCAGCCTAGTCCCAATTCCCAGCCCAGTCCCAATTCCCATCCCGGCCCCAAATCCCAATTTCCTTCTCAATGTTTTCTTCCTTGTCAAGCTTTCCTTCCCCATTTAGTATTGCACCTACCCCAACACCTCCCCCCCCCCCCTGCTCAGCCTCCTGTTTTTTTCCCCCCTTCCACTACACCCCAACCCAGTATGCTTTCCCCACTATCGACGTGTTCCAACCTTCCAGCCCCTCCGCTAGTATCTCCACCCCACACTTCACAGACTTGTAAAACTGTTTTTTTACGTTAAAAATGTTTTTCAAAAATTTACATGTTGAAATGTTATACCAAAAAAGGTTTATACATGTGTTTACCACAAAAAGTTTTATAAAAAATATGGTATGACAAACGGTTTGGAAAAAAAAATTCAAAAAAAGTTAAATAAAAATTTTTTGGTTTAAAAACAATTTTTTGGTTCAGTGCCTTCATTTAGGTATGCTAACAAACAAAAGGTAAAAAAAACATTACACACCGCACGTTTAAAGGTATAACTTATTTGGTTTATTAAAAAACTTACCAAACTGTTGGGAACTAATTAATAAAACTTGGTGTCAATAAAATCATAACTCTTTTTGTACAGAAACATAAATCACCGAGACATGAAAGAAAGATCTCACACTATGTTGTCTTGCCATGGAACTCTGCCTACAGGTGACATGAAATTCTCAGCAAAGTGGTCCCTTATTCTGGAAACAGAACCTGCGGAACGAACAGAGCTGCTTTGGTAATCCCACAAGGTTGTCTCCGAGTCCTCATCATCCACGGAAACAGGCTCCTTTGGAAAGAACATAGTTATGCAGCACCACACAGGCGTTGACAACCTCATCCACTGTTTGTGTGTGCAGTCTCATGGCGGTTAAAAGCACGCGCCACTTTGCGGTTAAAATGCCAAACGCACACTCCACCACTCGTCTGGCTCTAGTTAAGCGGTAATTAAAAACTCTTTTGCTTCGGGTCAAGTCTCTGGTTGCATATGGTTTTAGTAGATGTAGTGACAACTGGAATGCCTCATCACCATCACAGACAAATGGTATATGTGGTCCAGTTGCTCCCGGGAGTGGTCTTGCTGGTGGAAAATCATAGCTGTCTCCATACAGACAACGGCCCATCGGAGAAGTTTTGAAGACTTGAGTCGTTGTTACCGGCCATAGGCTCCAATGTCCACAGCCATAAATTTACAGTTGGCACCTGCTATGGCCATGAGTACTATTGAAAAGTACTTTTTGTAGTTAAAGTACTGTATATACTCGAGTATAAACCGACCCGAGTATAAGCCGACCCCCCTAATTTTGCCACAAAAAACTGGGAAAACTTATTGACTCGAGTATAAGCCTAGGGTGGAAAATACAGCAGCTACCGGTGAATTTCAAAAATAAAAATAGATGCTCCATACCGTTCATTATTGCCCCAAAGGAGGTTCCATATAAAGCTGTGCCATATATAATGCTCCATACCGTTGATTATTGCCCCATAGATGCTCCATATATAGCTGTGCCATATAGAATGCTCTGCACCGTTCATTATGGCCCCATAGATGCTCCATATAAAGCAGTGCCATATATGCTCTGCACTGTTCATTATTGCCCCATAGATGCTCCTTATTAAGCTGTGCCATATATGCTCTGCACTGTTCATTGTTGCCCCATAGATGTGCCATATAAATCTGTGCCATATATAATGCTCTGCACCATTGCCCCTTAGATGTGCCATATAAATCTGTGCCATATATAGTGCTCTGCACCGTTGCCCCATAGATGTGCCATATAAATCTGTGCCATATATAGTGCTCTGCACCGTTGCCCCATAGATGTGCCATATAAATCTGTGCCATATATAGTGCTCTGCACCGTTGCCCCATAGATGTGCCATATAAATCTGTGCCATATATAATGCTCTGCACCGTTGCCCCATAGATGTGTCATATAAATCTGTGCCATATATAGTGCTCTGCACCGTTGCCCCATAGATGTGCCATATAAATCTGTGCCATATATAGTGCTCTGCACCGTTGCCCCATAGATACTCCACATAAATCTGTGCCATATATAACGCTGCTGCTGCAATAAAAAAAAACAAACACATACCTCTCTTGCTTGCAGCTCCTCAGCGTCCCGTCCCGTCGTCTCTCTGCACTGACTGATCAGGCAGAGGGCGGCGCGCACACTATATGCGTCATCGCGCCCTCTGACCTGAACAGTCAGAACAAGAGGACGCGAAGACAGAGCGGCGCCCGGCGTATGGAACGTGGACAGGTGAATATAAAATACTCACCTAGTCCTGGCGCTCCCCCTGCCTGTCACACTGTCTTCGGGTGCCGCAGCTCTTCCTCTGTCAGCGGTCACTGGCACCGCTGATTAGAGAAATGAATTTGCGGCTCCACCCCTATGGGAGTGGAGTCCTTATTCATTTCTCTAATGAGCGGTCCCACGTGACCGCTGAACAGGGGAAGAGCTGCGGCACCCGAAGACAGTGTGACAGGCAGGGGGAGCGCCGGGCCTAGGTGAGTATGCCTCAGCGCCCTCTCCCCCTCACCCGCCGACCCCACCGCCGACCGTGACTCGAGTATAAGCCGAGAGGGGCACTTTCAGCCCAAAAATTTGGGCTGAAAATCTCGGCTTATACTCGAGTATATACGGTACTCTGAGCCAGATCCTGCAGGTTTTGCAATACGGATGTGTTTGCCATCTACGGCACCCAAGCAATTTGGGAAATGGCACAGTTTCTCAAAATGTTCAGCACTCTGCAGCCAGATGTCCATAGTCGGTTGTGGAATGTATTCCTGGGGCAAGGTATCCCATATTGCGCAGCAGGTCACTTTCACAATTCCTGAAATTGTTGATATTCCAAGGCGGAACTGGTAATGCAGTGAAGTTAGGGATTCTCCTGTAGCAAGGAATCTGTGAAAAACAAAAATGTTAGTAAAAATTGCAAAGACCAACATAACATTTTGAAGCAATTTACACAAATATTGTTTTTTTTTTTTTTTTTTTTTTTTTACTTTTGATAAATGGCACTGCGGAAGTTTTTGTTCTGTTGTAGTGCACATTAAAAACTGCATTTTTACATCTGTGCATTCCTATTATGGAGCAGGTGTTAGGCTAGTTTCACACTAGCGTTTACTGCATTACGTCGCAAATCCGTTTTTTTGCCGAAAAAACGGATGCGTCAAAAAATTGAAAAACGGTGACAAACGTATGCCACGCATCCAGCATTTCGACGGATCCGTCGCAAATCCGCTAAACGTTTCCGTCGAAAATACTGGATGCGTTGCATACGTTGTATCCGTTTTACCATCCGTTGTATCCGTTTTTCCGACGGATCCGTTTTTAAAAGGGGAGGCTCCCAAAATTTGATTGGCTACTGGAAAATTTGAAAAACTATATAGTACTGTATTTACAGCCCATCTTTGTGGGTTTTAGTTTTGTGGCAGCGATGGAAGGTGTTCTTGGGAGGATTGCTAGTTTGGTTACCGACGTTATCTTTGAGACAAATCGCCTGGATATCATAGTGCGGGAGAAGGAGGCGGCAGCGGAAAGGCGTAGGATGCTTCTGCAGCAACGGAGACGAAGACGAATGTGGATTCATCCGATTAATCAACTACGGATGACCCGGGGTGTCCAGTCCACTCTGTACCTGGAGTTGCGGCACAATCCACACAAATTCCACAACTACGTACGGATGAGGATTGAACATTTTGATTTTTTGCTTGCAAAACTGGAGGATGTCATCCGAAGACAGGATACAAGGATGAGGCTTGCCATCACACCGGCGGAGCGGCTGATGGTGACCCTGCGGTAAGCCTCTTTTTTTTATTTCATTGCTGATATTGAATGTTATATTACACGCTGCAGACAATACTGCGCTGCCATATTGCGCACTATTTTCTGCAGCATGTAGTTTTGGTTTTCTTGGCGGACATTCAACTGCTTTATTTAAATGTCATTGCTGATATTGAATGTTAACAGACTGCAGAAAATACTGTGCTGAAATATTGCGTTGCATTTTCTGCAGTTTTTTTTTTTTTGGGTTTTTTTGGGTTTGATGACATGCAACTGCTTTTTTCCTGTCATTGGTCATTTTGAATGTTATATTACATGCTGCAGACAATACTGCGCTGACATATTGCGCACTATTTTCTGCAGCATGTAGTTTGTGTTTTCTTGGCGGACATTCAACTGCTTTATTTAAATGTCATTGCTCATATTGAATGTTAGATAACAGACTGCAGAAAATACTGCGCTGAAATATTGCGTTGCATTTTCTGCAGTTTTTTTTTTTTTTGGGTTTTTTGGGTTTGATGACATGCAACTGCTTTTTTCCTGTCATTGGTCATTTTGAATGTTATATTACATGCTGCAGACAATACTGCGCTGACATATTGCGCACTATTTTCTGCAGCATGTAATTTGGGTTTTCTTGGCGGACATTCCACTGTTTTTTTACACCGGATTCATGCTGGTTTTATTGGGTCTCCTGTCATTTTAAAAAAAATTAACAGTGCCATATTATAAAAAATTGCACAGACAAACAATTTTTAACATTTTTTTTTTTTTTTTTTTTATAAAGTTTCCTAGCTACGGGTGAATCTATGACTTCGCTCCATTATCAGTTCAGGCTGGGCATTTCAACTATCTCTGGAATAGTGAAGGACACATGTCGGGCTGTTTGGACCACTTTGCAACCAGAGTATATCCCCCAACCATCCACGGAAATCTGGTTGCGAAGTGCTGAAGAGTTTCAGCAAATTTGCAATTTCCCTAATTGTGTGGGTGCAGTTGACGGGAAACACATAAGGATTGCGAAACCGGCAGGAACAGGATCGGAGTATTATAATTATAAGAAGTATTTCTCCATCGTCCTTATGGCTATTGCAGACGCCAACTGCAGGTTCCTTGCCGTGGACATTGGAGCGTATGGACGGTCCAATGATTCGCAAGTGTTTAAAAACTCTCCGATGGGTCGTTGCCTTTATGGAGAGAGCTACGATTTCCCGCCAGCCAGACCACTGCCAGGAACAAATGACCCAGCCCTGGAATATGTCTTTGTAGGTGATGAAGCCTTTCAACTGTCGCTGCACCTACTGAAACCGTACAGTAGCCGGAACTTAAACCATACCAAGCGGGTCTTTAATTACCGGCTTACTAGAGCACGAAGAGTAGTGGAGTGTTCCTTTGGCATATTGACGGCGAAGTGGCGAGTTCTGCTGACGGCTATCAAGCTGAAAACAACAACTATAGACGAGGTAGTTAAAGCCTGTGTGGTGCTCCACAACTTTGTCCTGTCAAAGGAGCCCGTTTCTTTGGATGATGAAGAGTTGGAGACCACCTTGTGGGACTACCGCAGCAGCTCGGTTCGCTCTACAAGTTCAGTTACAAGGATGAGGGACCAGTTTGCCGATTATTTTGTCTCACCTGTCGGGCGGATCCCGTGGCAAGACATGATTGTGTAACCTGTTTCCCATGTGTAACCTGTTTCCCATGTGTTTTGGTTATGTAAAAAAAGTGTTTCTGCCCCCCCCCCAAAAAAAAAAGGCCCAAAAGCGTGGTTTTCTTGCTAGTAAAACCATTATGTTATACCCTTTACATGTCTGGTGTTTGTTTTTATTAAACCTTTTTTTATTATATTACCTTAATAAATCCACACACACACAAAGAGTAGAATTGTAATCCGAATTTTATTTTAACTCTTTTTTTTTTTTTTTTTTTTTTGTTTTGCAAAAAAAATATATATATATTTTCCAACATTTTTATAGAAAAATTAGAACATTTTTTAGAATCTTATTTACACACTTTACAAATTTTCAAAGTGTTGGGTGGAGATATGAGAGGAGGATGTGCCGGAAGGTTGGACCACGTCGATAGGTGGGGAAACCCTACTTGTTTGGGGTGCAGTGGAAGTGGGGGTTAAACCAAGAGGCTGACCAGAGGGGGGTGGTGTTGGGGTAGGTGGAAGAGAAAAGTTCAGTAAGGAAAACATTGGGGAAGTAATTTGGTCTAGGGGCCGGGATTGTTGTGGGGACTGGGTCGGGTATTGTGACTGGGTAGGGTAGTGGGAGTGGCGTGGGGTTTGGTAATGGTGCTGGTGTGGGGATTGGAGCTGGGTTTGGTAATGCTGCTGGTGTGGGTATTGGGGCTGGGTTTGGTAATGGGGGGTATGGTGTGGAAATGGGGCCTGGTGTGGAATTGGAGTGGAGGTGTGGTGAGGTGTGTGGGTCGATTCATTAATGGCCTGCAGTGCAGCATTATGGCAGGTATTCATTACCCGCATCTGTTGCTCAAAAGAAAGCTTCTCCATGCTCATGAGCATGGATTGGAAAAAAAGGTTGGCCGGATCGGGACTTACAGCTGAATGCAGCCTATCCAAGCGACTGCTGGTTTCCTGGCTTGTTTCACTGATGCGTGATTGCACCATGTTGAAACCAGCAGTCACTTGCTCTCCCAAAATTTTGAAAGAGCCTTGGAAGGATGCATTCAGGTGTAAGAACTCAGGAGCATAGCTCCTTTCCTGACCCCTCTGGCGCTGCCGCCACGAACCTAATGGTGGTGTCGAGGTGGCAGGATCAGAGGGGTGGGGTAAAGGGAACGCTAACTGTTCAGCATCAGATGCGAGCAATGAAGCCTGCAATAATGCTCCACTGCTTGGGGCGGATGAAGTGGAGGGGACAGAGGGGTCAGAGGAGAGGACAGAGGGGTCAGAGGAGGGGACAGAGGTGTGGGGCCTACCGACGTGGCCCTCAGTGGCGGACTCAGGAGGGATCGCTTCAGAGGGCGCAGAGGAAGATGCAGGCGCCCGGTGGCTGGAGAAGGTGCTGTGAAAGAAAAAACAAAAGAAATTAATACATTGGAATGAAAAAGCCCTGACTGAAAGCAAACTAAGTAGACAGGTTAACATGGTTATTAGTGGACTGTAGAATACTTACACTCTGCTCAGCATGGTTCGCCTCAGGAAGGAGAGGGCCTGGCCATATTTATATCTGCTCCTCTTCCTTCCTGCAGAGCCACTCGGGGCCTTCATCTCATCATTGAATTCCCTCTTAAAGCGATCCCTCAGTGACCGCCACCGCTTCCTAACCTTTCCAACTGTGAAGACAAGAATCAAAAGAAAATACAAAAAATTGGTAAATGCAATACATTACAGTCAGCTCAAAACATCACTGGAAAGTGAATACTTACCTAGTTTGCTCAGCTGCTGAGGATGAAGGCTCTCCCGCCTTGGAAACAGGTTGCGACACACTTCGTCCCAGAGCCGACGGGTGACACCGGTATCAGCATGCCTGCGGTCAGCCATGTTCCACAGCGGCTCCCGCTCGCGAACCTCCTCGATGAGACAATCGATGTCAATGTCATCATCATCATCCTCCTCTTCTGCGGGAGCACGCTGTGAAGCCTGTGTCAAAAAAAAAAAAAAAAAAGGAAAACAAACAAATTAGTACACTGAAATACTAAAGTACCAATAGAATCCCCCTCCCCCCCCAAAAAAAAACTCACTGATGGCCGACCGCGGCGACGAGTCCGCCGACTCTGGGACTGTCTGGGAGAGCCTTCAGCGGCAGCAGCAGGAGCAGCAGCAGCAGCCTGAAATGAAGGAAACAAATTCTCAGTTAAGGTAGGCAGGTGTTTAGTAATCTGTTTTGTGTATGGTGCAGTGTGATGTGCGAAGCAACTGTTTCACCACTACTTACACTTGGTTCCTCCTCCACTTGCATCTCTCCACCCGTCTCGCCCCCTTCTGACAGCTCCTCATCTGATTCAGCTTCCTGTTGAAACATAATGTATGCATGTAGTTATCCATAAAAATTTAATTTAAAGAAATTTAAAAAAAAAAAAAAATTTTGTGTTAACTTACCGATACACGCTGTTGCTGTGGAGGAGGGCTGTCAGAAGAGGACATCGTTTTGTGGTCCTGGTGGGCAGCGGCTGTGTCCTGGTGGGCAGCGGCTGTGTCCTGGTGGGCAGCGGCTGTGTCCTGGTGGGCAGCGGCTGTGTCCTGGTGGTTCTGTAAGTTAAAGACACACTTGCAATCTGCTCGACACATTGAAGTAGCAGATTGGGGTCTTCAAAACTTACTTCTAGCTCTTTAGCTGTGGTCCTGGTGGGCAGCGGCTGTGTCCTGGTGGGCAGTGGCTGTGTCCTGGTGGGCAGCGGCTGTGTCCTGGTGGGCAGCGGCTGTGTCCTGGTGGTTCTGTAAGTTAAAGACACACTTGCAATCTGCTCGACACATTGAAGTAGCAGATTGGGGTCTTCAAAACTTACTTCTAGCTCTTTAGCTGTGGTCCTGGTGGGCAGCGGCTGTGTCCTGGTGGGCAGTGGCTGTGTCCTGGTGGGCAGCGGCTGTGTCCTGGTGGGCAGCGGCTGTGTCCTGGTGGTTCTGTAAGTTAAAGACACACTTGCAATCTGCTCGACACATTGAAGTAGCAGATTGGGGTCTTCAAAACTTACTTCTAGCTCTTTAGCTGTGGTCCTGGTGGGCAGCGGCTGTGTCCTGGTGGGCAGTGGCTGTGTCCTGGTGGGCAGCGGCTGTGTCCTGGTGGGCAGCGGCTGTGTCCTGGTGGTTCTGTAAGTTAAAGACACACTTGCAATCTGCTCGACACATTGAAGTAGCAGATTGGGGTCTTCAAAACTTACTTCTAGCTCTTTAGCTGTGGTCCTGGTGGGCAGCGGCTGTGTCCTGGTGGGCAGTGGCTGTGTCCTGGTGGGCAGCGGCTGTGTCCTGGTGGGCAGCGGCTGTGTCCTGGTGGTTCTGTAAGTTAAAGACACACTTGCAATCTGCTCGACACATTGAAGTAGCAGATTGGGGTCTTCAAAACTTACTTCTAGCTCTTTAGCTGTGGTCCTGGTGGGCAGCGGCTGTGTCCTGGTGGGCAGTGGCTGTGTCCTGGTGGGCAGCGGCTGTGTCCTGGTGGGCAGCGGCTGTGTCCTGGTGGTTCTGTAAGTTAAAGACACACTTGCAATCTGCTCGACACATTGAAGTAGCAGATTGGGGTCTTCAAAACTTACTTCTAGCTCTTTAGCTGTGGTCCTGGTGGGCAGCGGCTGTGTCCTGGTGGGCAGCGGCTGCGGTCCTGGTTTATCTGTTATATGTATAATGGATCTATAGTTAGACCACCCCCTGAACTAGGTAATGTTCAATGATAAACACCCTACTAAAATGATGTCAGAAATGTTCATACAGGTGAACACCAAAACCCCCCCAAAAAGTTGCACGTTATACCATTCATTTCCATGTCCCAAAAAAAAAAATTTTTTAATGTTAACACCATGAAAAAATATATTTGACACATTTTATTTAAAATAAATAACCTCTCCCCCCCCCCAAAAAAAAAAAAAATACTTTACAGGTTAACCTTTATTAAAAAAAATGAGCCCTCAACCAACCCTGTATTGCATGTGTAACCATTGGTACATACACCAGTTTTAAATTTACCTTTATGAAATAATACTACGGACATTTTTTTAATAAACATTTTATTATAATTTTTTTTTTGCACTTTTTTTTTTAAAAATCACAAGGAGCTGACATGCTCTTTATTTTAAATACAAGTACTTCAACTGCAAATGGTTATAACTGTAATAAAAAAAAATTCAACACTTTTATTAAATAGAAAAACCCCACACTCACACATTCAAACCACAAGCTGCACACCGCTAGACTTTTTTAAAAAACACATCAGATTTAAAAAAAAAAAAAAAAAAATTTAAACCACATGCTGCACAGACCACTATACAGTCAATACATCAGAAAAAGGCAAATAACCAATTATACAGCATGGACAAATGCACATGCCATCAACAAGACGTACCCAAAAAACATGCATGGTATGTGTCCACATTCAGGATCGCATCAGAATTTGGGCAGGATTTCCCATCAGTATTTGTAAGCCAAAACCAGGAGTGTAAAAATTAGGTAAAGTATAATACGAAAACAGGCACACTTTTGCTTTTATCACCCACTCCTGGTTTTGGCGTACAAATACTGATGGAAAATCCTGACCACATCCTGATGCAATCCTGCACATGGACACATACCCTCCCACATGAACAGGCATAAAATTGGCAAAGGCATAATATGGTGCAGGCACATGGTACAAAAGCACACAGCCGTCCAAAAATGCACACATACACATGCACGCACATAGCTTTATGCAAATACACATATGTACAACAAAGGCAGAAAGGTGAAACCAATCAGAAGACGCATACACACACACACACATACAAAAGGCTGACAATCCTTTGGCTGAAGCAGCAGGTCTTCACAGTGGCTGGCATCATGGTGGATCTGGACTCTAGCATGGCACTGGCTGGTGCAGGACGATGGCAGGCCTCAGGTTCTCTTCAGGTTTTAAGCTCTTGCTGTAGTCAGTAGTACCTCATACACACAGAAATGCACAGGCACACAGATGCACACTAAAATTGCAATACTCACACTGGCTATGGTGGCTGGAGTCTTGTAGCAGGATGTCTGGAGTCTTGTGGCAGGATGGCTGGAGTCTTGTGGCAGGATGGCTGGAGTCTTGTGGCAGGCTGGCTGCAGTCTTGTGACAGGCTGGCTGGGGTCTTGTGCTTGGCTGGGGTCTTGTGGCAGGCTGGCTCTTGCTGGCAGGCTTCTTTGCTTCTCTGTGTCTTGCTGGCATATGTGGGGTTCAAGGCCCAGGCCAGGTTTATATAGATTTGGGGGTGTCTGACCAATTGGCAACAAAATACTTCTTCTGAGCATGCTCAGTGTAAAAAAAACGTATTGCAGCGCTGCATTGCGTCGTACGACGTGTCCCGACGCATCCGTCGCTCATAGGCTTCCATTGCAGCCAACGACGTATGCCGCAGGATGCGTCGCGACACGTTTTTTAGGCGGAGACAAAAAACGTTACAATCTACGTTTTTTTGAGACGACGTGTCGCCAAATTTCGACGCATCCGTCGTAAAACGTACACGACGTATGCCAATCCGTCGCCATACGTCGCCAATACAAGTCTATGGGAAAAAAACGCATCCAGCAAAAAGTTTTGCTGGATGCGTTTTTTCTGAAAAAAGACGTTTTGAAACGTAATGCAGTTAACGCTAGTGTGAAAGTAGCCTTAGACACTGTGGAATGGCCACAAACAATAAAAAAATAACATTCTGCAGAAAATGCAACACTGTTTCAGCGCAGTATTTTCTGCAGCATGTTCACTGCTGATGTGGTTTTCCATAGGATAAAACATGTTTACATGGTCTTAAATATGAACAATGATAAAAAAAAAAACCATAACAAGTAGGCTTACCGCAGTGTCGCCATCAGCCGCTCCGCCGGTGAGATGGAAAACTTCATCTGTGTGTCCTGCCTTCGGATGACATCCCCAACTTGTTCCTGCCTCATCCGAACATAATTAAAAAATGTATCCGGGTTCTGCCGCAACTCCATGTAGAGAGTTGAATAGACGCCCCAGGTCATCCGCTGTGCGTTTATGGGATGTATCCATAGGCGTCGCCGGCGACATCGCTGTTGAAGAATCCTCCGTCTTGCTGCTGCCTCCTTCTCCTGAACTATTGTATCCCGCCGATTGGTCTCAAAAATCACATTAGTAACTACGTTCGCAGTCTTCACAAGCACTCCTTCCATCTCTGCCACTTTCTCTAAACCCTGTCAAAGATGGAGTGGAAAAACAGTCAATATATAGTTTTCCCTATTTTCCAGTAGCCAATCACATTTGGGAGACTCCCATTTTTAGTCATGGAAAACGGATCCGTAATAAAAATGGATGGTAACAAACGGATGCAACGGATCCAGTTTTTCAATGGAACTGTCTAGCGGATCCATCGAAATACTGGATGCGTTGCATCCGTTTTTCACTATTTTTGACGCATCTGTCGATACGTCGCGCCGACGCATTGTGACGGCCGCCAGAAGACTGAAGTGTGAAAGTAGCCTAAGTGATCTATAAAAGAACCTGCAACTATGTTTGCAGTGGGCAGTGCTGTTTAATACTTTTTCAGATCCCCCAGTGCTCCCATATTCAGCCAATGTTTCTATTGGCTTGCATGACATATGATATGAAGGACTTGCTCTCCTTTCTTGTATCCACTGTTTAGTTACATCAATAAAAAAAAATAAAAATCATATTTTTTTTTCTCCAAAGCCATGCCTTGTGTACATGACCAATCTGCTCCGATGTGCTTTGCTCTGTGCTATAGTGCTTGCACCTGTCGGAGAATGTATGAGATGGAAGCTCTTGATAAAACTGATTACAGATCCATTTTATGAGTCTCCTCTGAACATGTAAATGGAACAGATTCATGACAGACACAGAGAAACATGAAGTGAGAAGATGGCTATAATAGAGTAGTGAAAATTTGTAAGGACATTACCTGGTCACCTAACACTGTGATCTCAGCCCCTCTTTGTGGTCTATTGTCTTAAGGTACCTTCACACTAAGCGACGCTGCAGCGATACAGACAACGACGCCGATCGCTGCAGCATCGCTGTGTGGTTGCTGGAGAGCTGTCACACAGACGGCTCTCCAGCGACCAACGATGCCGAAGTCCCCTGGTAACCAGGGTAAACATCAGGTTACTAAGCGCAGGGCCGCGCTTAGTAACCCAATGTTTACCCTGGTTACCAGCGTAAACGTAAAAAAAAAAACACATACTCACATTCCGGTGCCTGGCGTCCGCTTCCCTGCACTCCTCCTGCATCCTGTGTCAGCGCCGAACATCTCCGGCATCTCCCACAGAGCACAGCGGTGACGTCACCGCTCTGCTTTACGGCCGGCACTTACACAGGATACATGAGGAGTGCAGGGAAGCGGACGCCGGGCACCGGAATGTGAGTATGTGTTTTGGTTTTTTTTACGTTTACGCTGGTAACCAGGGTAAACATCGGGTTACTAAGCGTGGCCCTGTGCTTAGTAACCCGATGTTTACCCTGGTTACCAGTCAAGACATCGCTGGATCGGTGTCACACACACCGATCCAGCGATGTCTACGGGAGATCCAGCGACGAAATAAAGTTCTGGCCTTTCTTCTCCGACCAATGATGGCACAGCAGAATCCTGATCGCTGCTGCCTGTCAAACACAACGATATCGCTAGCCAGGACGCTGCAACGTCACGGATCGCTAGCGATATCGTTTAGTGTGAAGGTACCTTTAGTCTGTCAATAATTTAATTGTATTACAAGTGTTAAATAGACTGACCACTCTCCAGGAGAGAATAGCACAGAGCAAACTAAGTGGGTCCAATGAACAAAGAATATATAGAGACTAGTGATGAGCGAGTGTACTCGATTCTCGGGTTTTCCCGAGCACACTCTGGTGACCTCCAAGTATTTTTTAGTGCTCAAAGATTGTTTTCATCGTGGCAACTGAATGACTTACAGCTACTAGCCTGCTTGTTTATATGTGGGGATTCCCTAGCAACCCCCACATGTACTCAGCCTGGCTAGTAGCTGTAAATCGTTCAGCTGCCGCGATGAAAACAAAACCCTCCACTGAACGGTAAGAGCTCCACTGCCTGTCTTATTATAAAGGGGTTCTGTGTGCTAGTAGTGTTGTTACCATCTGGGGATAGTAATTGATTTACTGGACGGCTACTAGATTATTATACACATTTTTTGTTTATCGAATCTACTTAGCTTGTTCTTTTGCTATTCTCTCTTGGAGTGCCATCTGGGGCTAGTATTTTGTTTTATTGGACAGCTATCAATCTCTATAGATTCTTTGTTCATTGGACCCACTTAGTTTGCTCTGTGCTATTCTCTCCTGGAGCGCGGTCAGTCTATTTAACACTTGTCTATTTTTCTATAATGGTGACACCTACCCCTTATTGACCTTAGCAGCTGAGGGGATTCTAGCTATGGTTTTCTGCTGCATGGTCAGGTAGCGCCTGTGTGTTTTTGTATTTTCATTATAATTGTATTACAGTTTGCATGGACATGCTATAAAATATATAATAGAAATATATAATTTCATTGCAAAGTTACTGAAGAGAACTATTTTTTTTCATTTTTACTAGGTGACTGTACCAGGAGCTCAGAGGGATGTCTGATATTCTCAGACTTTTCTGCAGATAATTTTGGTATCACACCTGATATTTGTGAAGAACATGTCATTATACCTGATCCAGCTCAAGATCTCATCAGAAAAAATCTGTCATCTGATCCTTTTCAACAGGTCCTTTTTTCTGCTTCGTTTAAGACCAATATGCAAAACAAAAGTCACAGAAGGGCTGTGGAACATGAAATGGTTCACATAGTGGAGAAGCCATTTTCATGTTCAGAATGTGGGAAATATTACAGTACTAAATCAAAACTTGCAAAACATCAGAGAAGTCACACAGGGGAGAAGCCATTTTCATGTTCAGAATGTGGAAAACGATATAGTGAGAAATCTGTACTTTTTAACCATCAGAGAATTCACACAGGGGAGAAGCCATTTTCTTGTTCAGAATGCGGGAAATGTTTTACACACAAATCAAATTTTGTGATGCATCAAAGAATTCACACAGGGGAGAAACCATTCTCTTGTTCAGAATGTGGGAAATGTTTTACAGAGAAATCAAGTCTTGTTACACATCAGAGGATTCACACGGGGGAGAAACCATTCTCCTGTTCAGAATGTGGGAAATGTTTTACAGAGAAATCAAGTCTTGTTACACATCAGAGAATTCACACGGGGGTAAAGCCATTTTCATGTTCAGAATGTGGAAAATGTTTTAATCGAAAAACACATCTTGCTGCACATCTGAAAAATCACACAGGGGATAAGCCATTTTCATGTACACAATGTGGAAAGGGATATAGTACAAAATCCGTACTTGTTAAACATCAGAAAATTCACACAGGAGAGAAACCATTTTCTTGTTCAGAATGTGGGAAATGCTTTACAGAAAAATCAAATTTTGTGATGCATCAGAGAATTCACACAGGGCAGAAACCATTTTCTTGTACAGATTGTGGGAAATGTTTTACAGAGAAATCAAGTCTTGTTACACATCGGAGAATTCACACAGGGGAGAAACCATTTTCTTGTTCAGAATGTGGGAAATGTTTTACAGATAATTCAAGTCTTGTTACACATCGGAGAATTCACACAGGGGCAATGCCATTTTCATGTTCAGAATGTGGGAAATGTTTTAATCGGAAAACAAATCTTGTTACACATCTAAAAACTCACACGGGAAAGTAACTAACTATTTTTTCAAAGATTTATTGATTTTGTAACAGCATAATATAACAACTGACTGAAAATCAAAGTCTAATAGAGGATGAATAGAAAAAAAGCAATAGACTTCATTACATAACGAATCAAAGGAATAAATAGGGTTTAATCATGGTACAAAAATCATGAAGCCTATGTAGTATATGGATAATCAAGACACTTCAAGGATGGGAAGTAAGGAGAAGAAAAAGAAAAATTAAGAGGATCCATGAGTGCAAAGAAGGGACAAACTATAAGGCACCTTAGGATAGTTTGGGAGAGTTGGAAATAAGGGAAGGTTTCCTAGTGAAACCATTTAGTAGCGGTTGTAATAGTATATTCTTGTATTTGGTTATCGGCTTTTTCGTAGCATGGGTTCTAGCCAACTCTATGAATCATTCTTCTAAAGAGGAAGTTCTACTGAATTCCAATGGCGGGTAGGATGCGTGGAAGCGCGGTAGTGCGAAACGGCCATCGTCCGTTAATTGTTCACATTATCCCCTGCTGAAGACTTGTATATTGCAATAAAGCTGGGATTGTTAGAACGGTGCGTGCCTTTCATTTCTTCATAATTGGACTTTGCATTCTGCTTTCTGGATTGAGCAACCGTTCCTTTTTGGGCGAAAAAAGCACTAAGCTGTTTGATGCGAGACACATTGGTTTGAATGTCGCAGTGGTGCTGGTAGTCGTTTTTTTTCTCTCTTTTGCATGCAGTATTATTATTTTGGCTACCTAAAGTAGATGCCGTTAGTAGTGATTTTATTATACACCTGTTTGGGCATAGGACACCAGAGCTTTCACTGTTGTACAGGTTTTCTAAATACTGATACTCCTGTCACTTAATTAAAAATTCTGACCTTGCCCCAGAAAGCTCCTTGAGTCAGGCAAGACCACCATGTATGTTACTGTCTCGCCAATGCCAACATAGACTAGATACCTCACAGAACCATTTATGCAAGGTGTTGGGAACCCGGTACCACCTTGAAACAATTTTATAGATTAATTCTTGTAATTAGTGGCCATAGCCGATTTGTGGCAGAGGAAAAAGCATTTATCCCACTGATCCTTCATAAATGTGCTTAGGAGCACAGTCTCTCAAGCCTTGCAAAATGGAGGAAGGTCTCCAGATCTGGGTCGGTCAACAATTTGTGGTTACCACAGATGGCATGCGGAGGTAATAGGGGGGCGACACACAACATTTCCAAAGGGGATAATTGGGCGGACTGTCCAGTGAATCGTAACAGTCTTGAAGTTGTATGTATTAAAAATTAATACGTATCTTATGAGCGCAATCACCTAGGATAGTAGAAAGGGATAAGGGTGTGCAAAATGGAGCTACTTGGTGTATACGTAAAGACCTCTTTTTGGAGCCGGCTAGGAATGAATTTGCAAAGGCGTCAGGTGGAAACTTGGAGTGACCAGTTATAGGCATTCATGGGCCCCTCTGATCAACCAAAACACCTCTCACCCTTTGTGTATATAGTCTTCATTGTCTGATTTACTCTCTATGATACTGAAATAACATTCAGCGCCACAATGTTCCAATTACATGGAAAAGAGGATGCCGTCACCAAGCAAATATCTTGTGCAACTCAGACCCGAAGTATTGACTGCGGAACAAATCGAGGATCATTGCCTGGGCTGATGCTAGATATCGACGACTGCAATCAGATAAACTTTTGGACAGGATATAATATCATACTGGACTCTTGGATGACTTGATTGCCAAAGAAAACGACTAAATTAATGTTGAATTTTAACCCAAAAAGAAGAAGGCATATACGCTTGGATGAATTCCAACAGGTATACAGTAGCAGCCTAGTTAGAATTGTCATCTTAAGAACATTGACTCTGCCAAACTTGGAGATTTCTCTCTGGTTCCAAGAGTCAAAATCCAACTCCAACCGGGAGAAAAACAATTGAAAGTTGAAAGAGAATAGCCTCGAGATCGGAGGGAGCATCAATGCGCAGATAGTTTATATTGTTACTTGAGGGCCATTTAAATGATAAATTGGACTTCAGAGTGCTCTCTAATTGTTGGTGCAGAAAGAAATTTATTGCTTCAGATTTGTCAATGTTTATCCTGACATGTGACTGTCAAATATCGCAGCCGGGGGGGGGCCACCCATGCTGTTACCTTTGGAGCAAATGGCTCTCTGCTGCCCCCATTGCCCAGGCAATTATGCGATTTATGCTAGGTTCACATTGCGTTAAGTGCAGTCTGTTCAACACATGCATTGAAAGGACTGCGCAACGCAAGTGCCTTTTAAAGATCACGTTATGCGATCGCGCTAGCGGTGACGGACCCAAAAACGCTGCAGACCGCGTCCGAGGGTCCGTCACAGAATGATGGCACATCGCTAACGCATGCCGATTATGACATGCATTAGCGATGCGCTACATAATGGCGGTTAATGGGTGCGCTAACGCATCCGTTACATAGCGTTAGTGCCGCTATGTAACGGATGCCGTCAGCGCATTGCCATTAACGCAATGTGAACCCAGCCTTACTGATGTCTGACGGAGGAGGCTGCAGGCTGTTTCCACTAATAGGCTGGTTATCGGGAAACTTAACAGTGAGCGAATGGTGTGTGTGTGTATATACACTTCCAATTCCCACTCCTGGGATGTGTATATACCCCCAGTATGGTTATAGCTAGCTCCACAATAACCCCAGACTACTCGCTGCCACCACCAGTCATGTTTTATACAGGCTGACTGTAAGCCATGTTTTGGTTCTGGTAGCTTATGACTTAGGGGTGCGAGTTACAGAACAATAGGAACAGAAGTATTAAATTGTACACTGCTCAAAAAAATAAAGGGAACCCTAAAATTCCACATCCTAGATATCACTGAATGAAATATTCCAGTTGTAAATCTTTATTCATTACATAGTGGAATGTGTTGAGAACAATAAAACCTAAAAATGATCAACAAAAATCACAACTAATATCCCACAGAGGTCTGGAGTTGGAATGATGCTCAAAATCAAAGTGTAAAATGAAGTTACAGGCTGATCTAACTTCAGTGGAAATACCTCAAGACAAGGAAATGATGCAGAGTCCCGGCATGCAGCACAGTGAGTATTCACGCAGCTGTGCTCTGCTTGTGAGCAGCGCATGATGTCCCTACCATGTGCTGCTTACAAGCATAAAGCTTTGGTGGCAACAGAGCAGGACGCTGCGAGGGAGTGCCGCGAAGGTAAGTGTAATGGTTTTTTTTATGTTTTCTGATGGGGCCATGCATACCAGGATGGAGATGGGGCCATGCATACCAGGACCGGGGTTGGGGACCAATCATACCAAGATACTAATATTAGAGAGAAATATTGATTACCCTCCACGCCCATGGGCGTGAAATGCCATGAATACTAATTTCTCTTTAGCAGCACACACAGGAGTTAGCTGCAGCTGCCGGCTCCAGCTTCATTTGACCCGCTGCACCACTGATGCCGCTCCCCCACCTCCCCACCACAGCCAGAGCCGGTACCTCTGGACTATGACAACCCTCCCCCCCTTCCCCTATTTTCCTCATTTTTGGAGGCACAAAAAGTGTGTCTTACAGTCCGATAAATACGGTAGATTACAAGGTCTTGTCCTACTGCAAAAGAGAGAAAGGATGTGGGGTAGGGGAGGGTTAAAAACATTTTTGGCGTCCTCTGGGTAGGTATTTCTTTCAGAAACACTTTTAGGTCAGCTAGAGATGCAGAGCTGTTTTTGTCCAAAAGTGATGACGTGACGGGTCGGTGACCACTGAGACAAATTTGGACCTGTAAAGCCGAGTGGCACTGCATCACAGGCTTGTGTAGGCCTCCCTGCGCCTGCACATATGGTACACACCGGTCAGAATGGGTTCAAAGTTGAAATAGTAAATGTACCGTGTGAAGAATTTTCGAGATATAATTTCATGTTAATCATTTGTATCCTATTTATATGGGATTATAAAAACCCCTTCGGTGAAGCTGTAACCGACCACCTAGCAGCAGTAGGTGGGGCCAAGTGTTCAAAGGCTGTGAGTGGCAGCTCAGAACAAAAAGACTTGTTTGCCATGTGGATATCATGAGGTTTAAACTGCTTTGTTGAGTCGGCTATGATTTTATAAGGAGAATAAGAGCTTATCGTATGTCACAGACCGGTTACATTTTCGTGATCTCTGGGCCGGACGGAACGCCTTCCAGGGTCTCGATCCATTCTATCCCCCAGGGGTATAGATATACATAGAACAGTTACTAGAAACCAGATAACAAAGCTGTGTTTGGTCTTAGGGCCGGGCCTCAGCTACCCATTATTAGATGACACCAGAACCGCCGCTCTAGTACTGTCCAGAAAGGAGTTATCTCTTTTTTTTTTTTTTTTTTTTTTTTTTTTTTTGGAGATTTAGCTGGGGAGGGGATTTTGGTTCAGTCCAGAGGGGAGTGACCCAAAGGTGATTAAAGCTAGTGTAAGGCCATGTGGTCTCTCTCTAAGGCCGGGATCACACATGCGAGAAACACGTCCATGTCTCGCATGTGAAATCCAAGCTCTTGCGCCGGCACTCCAGAGCGGAGCGTGCGGCTCCATGTGTTGCTATGCGGCCACACGCTCCGTTCCGAAGTTCCGGCGCCAGAGCTTGGATTTCACATGCGAGACACGGACGTGTTTCTCGCATGTGTGATCCCGGCCTAATACATGCGGTCCACTTCGAAAGGGTCATCATGTCTAGTAACGTGCTGTGAAGGACCTAGAACCTACTTGGTAGCCCATGCACCCTGCGGCCCAGCGTGTACATGATCGAACATCACACTGATAATTGACATGGTCCATCTGCTTATCTGTTTTACTTCACCTGTATTGCATATTTAACCATGGTATATGTATAACCATCGTGTATTTTCTAGTGTGTCCTTAAGGTGATTAAATATATAATTTAACCTTGGGCTACGCTTTCATTTCGATCCACAAATCCACATGTTCATTTCTTGGTTTGATCTTCCATGCTACCAGGGCTAGTTTCTGGCCTGATGTAACTCTGTTAAAGGACGAGGCATATATGGAACAAGGAACTGGTGGCAGTCCTACTGGGCTGACCAGGTGCTGTTTCACTTATGCTAGTGAAAGGGACCTCCTCAGCCTGTCAGAGTTGTGGGCACATTACTGTTGCTGCATGATTTGAGGCAGTTAGCCTCAACACATGTTGGGATTCCCTAACAAACAGGTGTGGAGACATGGGGGGATGTTAGTGGGTGTTCTGGTCCGCTAGCCGAAACTGAATGGACCAGGGATCATCCCACCAAATGCCCAATCTCCTTTCCCCATGGGTGTAATACTACTCAAACAAAACAGGGTGAGGGTAAAACAGTGTGGCAATACTTTATTCAACCACAAAACAGGCAATAATGCACAGAACAGTTACAGCAAAATACCCAAGATTGTGCACATTAGTCTCACCCTTCCATTGACTCTTCAGGAAAAGAACATCTGTGACTTCAGAGAGAGAAGGTAATGACAAGCTTAGGAAGATAACAGTCCTTTGACGTAGAAGGCCAATTGACCGCAGGGTCTCAACCTGGTTTCTCAGATCATCTTCATGGAGGCAGGCGACCAGCGGGTCCAAATCCTAACTACTCCAAAAGTATACATGGGGGCTCAGGTGACCAGTTTGTCCAAATCCTGACTACTCCAAATGTATCCATGGATTCGCGATGGTCAGTGGAGGAGAGCTGTATTCTTCCAGCCGATGCCATGGTCCCCTAAGATGACATCCTGTAGAATGACAAAACTGTGTTCCTCGTGATAGAGCCATGATGTCTTGGCTGCTGTCCTGTAGAGAGTCGTTGGTTCTTTTTGATGTCTGGATGTCTTTGCTTAATTTTTGTCTCATGTTATATAACCTCTTTTTTATAGTTAACTGTCCTTCATCCGGTATTCACAGGTAAAGGAGATGAATGGTGATAAGACCAACTCACATTGTTTGTTTGATTATTTGTAGTTTATTCTTCAGTGTTTGTGAGTCAACAAATTTCATGACCTGGTACGAGTAATCAAAAGATCAGCAAACGTCATTGCTTAGTGACGCTACATAAGGGTACCGTCACACAGTGCCATTTTCATCGCTACGACGGCACGATTCGTGACGTTGCAGCGTCGTATAAGTATCGCTCCAGCGTCGTAGACTGCGGTCACACGTTGCAATACATGGCGCTGGAGCGATAATTTCATGACGTATTTGCGATGTAGAAGCCGTTGGTTACTGTGCGCACATCGTATACAACCTGTGTCACACAATGCAATCATGCCGCCACAGCGGGACACTAGACGACGAAAGAAAGTTTCAAACGATCTGCTACGACGTACGATTCTCAGCGGGGATCCGGATCGCAGTAGCGTCAGACACAGCGATATCGTAAATGCATCGCTGGAACGTCACGAATCGTGCCGTTGTAGCGATCAAAATTGCACTGTGTGACGGTACCCTTACTGTTTTGCAAAGATAGCAAACAATAAACTGTAGGAGTTGATATTAGAGGTAAATATACATCCTACAAGAAGAGTCAATACTTCAAACACCAGCTTATGATTCTGAGCCTATTGAATTTACGTCTGGCATAATTAAGATAAAATGCGGTCATCCTGTCCACTTACCCCGATTTTCTTAAATCCCAAATTTCCACCCGGTTGTACGAAGGAGAAATTCCTCTATTGGTACAATCATGACGATATTCGCATTAGTCATATTTTGAAGGGACCTGATGGTCCTCCCTTCTCAGAACTTCAAAATAATATTCCTGAAAAACTCTCTTAGCTAGAATACGAACAGTTGAAATCGTTTATAAATCTTTGGAAGAAGAGGGGACATCACTCCTTACCAGTGTCACCAACACCATTTGAGAACCTATTCCTTCAGAGCTCACCTCCCTCCCATTTGATTTCCCTTGTATGTCCTCTATTAAGCCATTCACTCTGTTCAGTGGATCCTGGATTTGTGCATGCATGAGAAACCGAACTGGATACTACCTTTTTGGAGGATATACAGAAACCATTTTTGTTTACGTACAAGATGTCAGGGCCAGGTGCATTCAGGAGAGGAATTACAAGATCTTGACAAGATGGTATCGAGTTCCAACAAAACTAGATGTGATCTTACCTTCAGTGCCGGATGTGTTTTGGCGTTGTGTTACAGAGAGGGGTACGATGTTGCACATTTGGTGGGATTGTGACCAAATCAGACCTTTTTGGGATGGGATATTTAACGCATATTGTAAGATCTCAGGGGAAAGAACCACTCCCCCCAGATTGCCCTCTTAACTATGCTCCCAGGCTCTATAGGTACACAGAGACGTAGTCTTTTGAGATTCTGCTTGGCAGCACGTACAATAATTCCCAGACACTGGCAGACATCAGTCACTCAACTCCATCTCCGTCATATGTAAGCTCTACCAACAGAAGCCACGGGTGACAACATAAAGTTTGTTCAGTTGTGGCAAAGCTGGATTCTCTTTAGGAACTCACCCGAATTCTTTTCCTGAAGGAAAAAGACTTCACAATACTGGCAAATAATTGATTTGGTCACTAGACACTTGTTTGATCCCCACTATTTATCCTTCCGAATAGGGAAAATATGGACTAAAAATTTCCACCACCCCCTTACTCCTCCCGACCCTGTCCTCCCTTTGTTTGTCTTATCCCTTGTATGATCTTCTTCTCCTCCCTCTTCCTACTTTTATATGTAATAGAATTTATATATCCTTCTTAGGTAGCGATATTCACCAGTGTTGTATGTTTATCGTTTTTGTCTTTCATTTACTTATTACCTTTTACTTATATTACCTATACTTGATATATCTTTAACATAATACAGAGAAAAGAGTATAGTGCATAAATTATCTTAAATGCATCTGTGACCAACTTGGATATACAAGAGCAGTATTATAAAAATATTTGATATATCTTTAACATAATATAGAGAAAAGAGTATAGTGCATAAATTATCTTAAATGCATCTGTGACCAACTTGGATATACAAGAGCAGTATTATAAAAATCTGGTTATTGTATGCAATGAGGCCCTGCGTGGCCCACGAGAATTTTTTTTTTATGTTTTGTTATGTATAACCAATAAAATCTGATTAAACTAAATGCTGTCATCACAACAGACAATCCCCTCGTGTTGAGGCCGTCTAACAGCCGCAAGTCATGCAGCCACAGGGATGCAAACATAATATACAAGCACAACAAGATACTGCGGAACGTCACGTTAGTGAAAGTTTGGTGACTGCATTACATGATTCGTTTGATGTAATAGTGACATCAGGCAAGGTGCGAATACTTCACATACGGTAAAAAACGCATCATGTTCATTAATTTTGCGGATTTTTCGCGTTTTTCCTGCTACTTAATGCATTGGGAAGCTCCGGAAAAAAACGCGAAAAAAAGCGTCAAAAACCCCCCAAAAAACGCAGGCGGATTTCTTGAAGAAAATGTCCGCTTTTCTTCAAGAATTTTTTGCAAGAAATTCTGACGTGCACATACCCTAAGGATATGTGCACACGTAAGAATTTCTTGCAGAAATTTCCTGACAAAAACCGGACGTTTCTGCCAGAAATCCGCATGCCTTTTTTTCGCTTTTTATGCGTTTTTATCGCGAACAAAAAACGCAAAAAATCCTGAACTTTTGCACATAGCCTTAAGGTATGGATTAGGTCAGGTTTTCTTGGTCTCTAATGTGAGATGGGTTAAAGCCGCTGACGTGAGATGTAGGTGATTGCAGAGAGGAGAGTACTGTGGAAAACCCATGATGCGTGGTCAATCCCATGTCAAGAACACATGCCCATTCTAATATTTATGCAGTCCTCTGGAACCTGTGACTCCTTGTTATGCCTTAGGCTTGGTGTCACTGACTGTAAAGACGTGGGCCCCTGTGTTCCCAGAGGCAAGGGAAGCCTTCCATGAGGCAAACCCCTATAACTCAGCAGTGATGTCAGCCCTTTCCGAAGATGAAGTCAGGCTATGAGGATGGGAGCAATGTGAGCAGATGTGCTGCAAGACTCTGTGGACCAATGTTATTTCTGGAATAGGGTGGCAGCCATCTTGGATTGGTGCTAATCTACCCTCCATAATCGCAGTGACAGTCTGCTGGGAATATCGGATGATGTCAGGATCAGAGAGAGCCTCTCCATTTGGGTATTTTGCCGGGTGACTCCGAGGATGACTCTCTTGGCTACTCCGTCATGGCAGTGGAAGAGACATCGTGGGCAGGGCTGGCTTCAGGTTTTTGTGGGCCCTGGGTAAAAGAGTCTCAGTGGGCCCTTTAACACATACCACAATTCATGATGCACAGATACGGCGGAGAAATATAGGTATAGTACATTGCCAAAGATTTCACTTCTTACATTACATGAGTCATATCTATTGTAAATTCTACAGTAGCTCAGAAAACTGACAGTATAGCCCTCCATACAGTATTATGGGCACAACATAATGCTCCATACAGAATAATGAGCCTCATATATTGCTCCATACAATTTTATGGGCACCACATAGTGTTCCATACAGAATAATGAGTCTCATAATGCTCCATACGGAATAACGGACTCCATATAAAGCTGCATGCAGTATAATGAGCCCCATATATTGCTCCATACAGAATAATGAGCCCCATATATTTCTCCATACAGTATGATCCCCAAATAATGTTCCATACAATGTAATGTGCCCCATATAATGCTCCATAAAGAATAATGACCCCCATATATTATAGCTTTGGAATCTGCTGCCCCACTTACACATACCAAAGCTCACAAAATCAACAGACAGCCCTGGCACACCAGCATGACCAAAGAACTGAGGCGAGCTTCCAGGGCTGCTGAGCGCAGATGGAAAAGATCCCACTCCAACGAGCACTTCATCGTATTCAAACAGTCCCTCACTACTTTCAAGACCACAGTCGCCACAGCTAAACAAACCTACTTCTCATCTCTCATATCCTCCCTGTCTCACAACCCTAAACAGTTATTCAACACCTTTAACTCTCTCCTCCGTTCCCCAGCACCTCCTCCCTCCCCACTCATCTCAGCTGAAGACTTTGCCTCATTTTTCAAGCAGAAGATTGATAGCATCAGAGACAGTTTTGGTCAACAACCCCCAGAGCCTTTCCTCCCGACTTCCCAGCCCTCCACCTCCAAAACCAACTTCTCCACCATTACACAAGATCAACTCTCCACTCTACTCTCAAGATCGCATCTCACCACCTGTGCACTTGACCCGCTCCCATCCCACCTCATCCCAAACCTCACCACAGTCTTCATCCCAACCCTAACCCATCTCTTCAACCTATCACTAACAACTGGTGTTTTCCCGTCAAGCTTTAAACATGCCTCCATCACACCTCTTCTCAAAAAGCCCTCTCTTGACCCATCCTCTGTATCTAGCTACCGCCCTATATCACTTCTCCCTTATGCCTCCAAACTACTCGAACAACACGTTTACCTTGAACTGTCCTCCCATCTCTCTTCTTGTTCCTTCTTTGACCGCTTACAATCTGGCTTCCGGTCACACCATTCCACTGAAACTGCCCTAACTAAGGTCACCAATGACCTCTTAACCGCCAAGAGCAAGCGACACTACTCTGTCCTCCTCCTCGACCTGTCGGCTGCCTTTGACACAGTGGACCATTCCCTATTATTACAGACCCTCTCATCCCTTGGCATCACAGACTTGGCCCTATCCTGGATCTCATCATACCTAACAGACCGGACATTCAGCGTCTCCCACTCGCACACCACCTCCTCACCTCGCCCCCTATCTGTCTGAGTCCCACAAGGTTCAGTCCTTGGGCCCCTGCTCTTCTCCATTTACACCTTTGGCCTGGGACAGCTCATAGAATCTCATGGCTTTCGGTATCACCTCTATGCTGATGACACACAGATCTACATCTCTGGGCCAGATATCACCTCCCTACTAACCAGAATCCCTCATTGTCTGTCCACTATTTCATCCTTCTTCTCCGCTAGATTTCTCAAACTTAACATGGACAAAACAGAATTCATCATCTTTCCCCCATCTCACGCGACCCCCCCAACGAACCTAACCATTACAGTAAATGGCTGCCCACTCTCCCCAGTCCCACAAGCTCGCTGCCTTGACGCTGATTTCTCCTTCAAACCACATATCCAAGCCCTTTCCACTTCCTGCCGACTTCAACTCAAAAATATTTCACGAATCCGTTCATTCCTCAACCAGGAACCAACCAAGAATCTGCAAAAACCCTAGTCCATGCCCTCATCATCTCTCGCCTTGACTACTGCAACCTCCTGCTCTGTGGCCTCCCCTCGAACACTCTCACACCCCTCCAATCTATTCTAAACTCTGCTGCCCGACTAATCCACCTGTCCGCCCCGCTATTCCCCGGCCTCTCCCCTCTGTCAATCCCTTCACTGGCTCCCCATTGCCCAGAGACTCCAGTACAAAACCCTAACCATGACGTACAAAGCCATCCACAACCTGTCTCCTCCATACATCTGTGACCTCGTCTCCCGGTACTTACCTACACGCAACCTCCGATCCTCACAAGATCCCCTTCTCTACTCCCCTCTTATCTCCTCTTCCCACAATCGTATACAAGATTTCTCTCGCGTATCACCCCTACTCTGGAACCCTCTACCACAACACATCAGACTCTCGCCTACCATCGAAACCTTCAAAAAGAATCTGAAGACCCACCTCTTCCGACAAGCCTACAACCTGCAGTAACCACCGATCGACCAAACCGCTGCATGACCAGCTCTATCCTCACCTACTGTATTCTCACCCATCCCTTGTAGATTGTGAGCCTTCGCAGGCAGGGTCCTCTCTCCTTCTGTACCAGTTATGACTTGTATTGTTTAAGATTATTGTACTTGTTTTTATTATGTATACCCCTCCTCACATGTAAAGCGGCATGGAATAAATGGCGCTATAACAATAAATAATAATAATATATTGCTCCATACAATATGATGAGCCCCCGTAATAATGCTCCATACAATATGAGTTCCATATATTTCTCCGTACATAATGGGTCCCATATAATGTTCCATACAGTATATGATGGGCTCCATATATTGCTCCATACAGAATGGGCTCTTTATAATGCTCCAGTGTATAATGGGCCCCATATAATGCTCGATACAGTATAGGCTGGGCCCCATACAGTATAATGAGCCCCAGGTATTGCTCCATGGTAGAGGTTAGGAGCATTTCTATTGGGGCCACCTTTTCGTGGTGGAATGACATGTATTTTTTTCCAAAACAATGTTAACTAAGTATTCCATGTTATTTACATATACTGTTGCCAGTTATTTGCTTACTATATGTTATTTTCTCATTTTGTTTTTATTTTAGGTCTTGTCTGTTTAATGGCCAATGTGGAATTGCACCTCCACGTTCCATGTATGCCAATTTACACTCTAGTTCCTTTCTTTCGGTTCTACATTTAAGCCTTACTGAAGCCCCCAAAATGCACTGTATTATGCCCCCACAGTGTATTTTCCTGTACAATATTAAACCCCCTCAGTCAAACATCATGGTATGATGACCTCCCACAGTGTCCATCACACACCTTATAATGCACCCAAAGTGCTCCCAATAGTATGAGGCTGCTACAGTGTACCCAATACTGTATGAGGTCACTATCATCTGCCCAATACAGTATGATGCTCCCATGGTGTCCTCCAGTGTAGTATGAGACCACCACTGGGCTCTGCAATACAGTATAATGGACCCTTTGTGTCTCCCAATACAGTATGAGGCCACCACAGTACTCCCCAATACAATTTGGTGTTCACTCCCCTTGTCGAAAAATGCACAGACACAATAACTTGTGAAATGGCCGCCGGACGAGTCCTGGAGGGGAGATGTGTCATCACGGCTATTAGCTGTGGTGATGTGAGCTCGGAAGTATGCTCCAGCACATATAGTGCTGAGAGAGTTGTTTGGGCCGAGTTTTACGAGCGGTCATAAGAGATGGGTGGGAGTGATCGCTCACATATCCCCATCCCAGGGGCGTGGGTGGGATAATACAATAGAGGCCAACTGCCTCATTCAGTGTCTGTGGCTGGAGGTGTGGAGACCTCCATGTGTGTGTGTGCTAAAGACACTGACCAGAACGGGCAGACCTGCATTATTATATGGACTGCATTTGTTCCTGTTTGCTTTTCACTTTGTGCTGGAAAAGGCTGTTCATTAGTTTTGAGTATCCAGAGCGGTTTATGCAACTTTAATAAAAATGCTTAGCCATTTCCACAATACCGCATCATGTGCCTACCTCAACCGCAACCATGTCAGTACAGATTCCTACGCTGTGCTCCTCCAGTTATCTGTGTGTGAATTTTCTATCGACGCACCAGAACTGAAACACAATTGTAGAATGATGGAACAACAAGCTGATTTCTCCATGTTCCACCATTATATACAACTGTATCTATGGCCTGAGGATGCAAATACCATTGAAATTGAGACAGTTATTCAGCACTGGGCCCCCCGCTCCAACCCCAGGCTCATAGGCTCCATATTGGCCACATGGTTGTCCATCATTGGTCGTACACCACTGGATGAGATCAGATAAGAAACAAAGAGTTGTCTTGACAGTTGTCCTGATCATTTACAGTAGCGTGTCACAACGGTTGATATCGGGACATTTGGATCAGAGAAGCGTAGGATAAATCATTCAAACTTGTTACCAATCATTACTAGAAATGTGATTATAAAACTGTTTTTAATTATATTCATTTATTCTTTAACTGTTGAAATCTTATTTTTAACCTATGGAATTGTGGGAGAGCTGAGATTTGTATAAATAGGGAATGAAAAATTGCACAGTATGGTTGAGAGGTGGTGATTCAGATTGTGGGTAAGTAAGAAGAAAATCCAGCTCCGGAATAAAAAGTCATCAAATTTGTTTCCACATATTAAAATTCGGAAAAAGCTGCTTGGAAGTGACTGCACAACTATTCTAGAAAAGAAGCCATAAGTTAGCTGAACGCGTTTCGAGCACGCATGGTGCTCTTTGTCCACAGCATGTATGGAAAGGTGCGAGTGTAGAGGACAATATAGAGAAGTGGGAGAACAGGATGGAGCATAGGGAGCAATATCAAGAAATGGAGATACAGAACCAAGAATTGGGAGCATGTGGGGACCACATAGAGAAGTGGGAGTATGAGGGGATTGTATGGAGAAGTAGTGGAACAGTGGAACAGTACGTATAGATGGAAACGGGGGACAGTATGGAGAGCTGAGAGCATGGGGGACAATATGGAGAAGTGGGGGCACAGTATGGAGAAATTGGATTCATGTACTGACAGGCGATCTGGTTATAGATTCATGTAGTGACCGTATCAATCCATAACTAATAATAATAATAATTTTATTTCTATAGCGCCAACATATTCTGCAGCACTTTACATTTTAGAGGGGACTTGTACAGACAGTAAACATAACTGATGAAAGATAGTCACCCAGCTGAGGTGGTCACCTTTTTGCAACTGGTTCCCTACTGTGGCTGTCACCCTGCTGCCGCCACCACCCTGCTGCCGAAGTGGGAAAGGTAAGCTCCATGTAGAGCCAAAAGTCATACGGACTTTTATTGTATATGAGGGATGTTAATCTGTTTGCAGTATTCTGAGGAGGAAAAATGTGGTTCTATCACTGTATTCATCTTGTGATGGTGGTTTTGGCACTGCATTCATTTACTAAGGCCAGGGTCACACTTGCAAGTGCAATGCGAGAAACTTGCATGAGTCTCTCGCCTCAATACCTGGCAATGCCGCCGGCACTCGGGACCGGAGTGTGCAGCTGCATGTATTTCTGGTCCAAGCCGCCAGTGGCAGTGCCGGGTATGGAGGCGTGAGTTTCTCGCATTGCACTTGCAAGTGTGACCCCAGCCTAATAGCGATTCTGGTGATGCATTCATCTACTGACTGTGGTTCTCTCACAGCATTCATATACTGACGGTTGTGTGGAGCAATGGCCCCACTATACTATGTATAGGGAAGCTGTGGGGACATCATACTCTGTATAAGGGAGCTGTGGTTCCACTATGCTGAATATAAAGGAGCTGAATATAAAGGAGCTGTATATTGGGGGGCCCAGTGGACACTAGTAAATGTTAAGTGGGCACTTACGAAGCATTCTTGTTATAAGAGTACTGAGAGTATTGTAACTAAAGGGGGAAAATGTGGACACTTTTCTAGGGCATTTGCACAGTGCATTAATCTTTTCAAGAGCACAAATTTACCAGCTAGAGTGCAGAAGTGAGGCATTATTACTTTGTAAGGGGCACAGTGGTGATGTATTATGTGGGGCAGTAACAGTAGCTCATATTTATTCCTTGCTACTCTGTCTTTGCATATTCATTAGGGATGAGCGAAAGCACTCTGATACTCGGTTGTAACTATATATACACTGCTCAAAAAAATAAAGGGAACACTAAAATCCAACATCCTAGATATCACTGAATGAAATATTTAAGTTGTATATCTTTATTCATTATATAGTGGAATGCATTGAGAACAGTAAAACCTAAAAATGATCAATGTAAATCACAACTAATATCCCACGGAGATCTGGAGTTGGAATTATGCTCAAAATTAAAGTGGAAAATGAAGTTACAGGCTGATCCAACTTCAGTGGAAATGCCTCAAGACCAAGAAATAATGTTCAGTAGTGTGAGTGGCATCCACGTGCCTCCCTACAATGCCTGGGCATGCTCCTGATGAGGTAGCGGATGATCTCCTGAGGGATCTCCTCCCAGACCTGGACAAAAAAATCTGCCAACTCCTGGACAGTCTGTGGTGCAATGTGACGTTGGTGGATGGTGCGAGACATGATGTCGCAGATGTGTTCTATCGGATTCAGGTCTGGGGAACAGGCGGGTCAGTCCATAACTTCAATGCCTTCATCTTGCAGGAACTGTTGACACACCAGCCACATGAGGTCTGGCCTTGTCCTGCATTAGGAGGAACCCAGGGCCAACCGCACCACCATATGGTCTCACAAAGAGTCTAAGGATCTCATCTCAGTACCTAATTGCAGTCGGGCTACCTCTGGCACATGGAGCACATGGAGGGCCGTGCGGCCCTCCAAAGAAATGCCACCCCACACCATTACTGACCCACTGCCAAACCGGTCATGCTGAAGGATGTTGCAGGCAGCAGATCACTCTCCACGGCGTCTCCAGACTCTGTCACATCTGTCACGTGCTCAGTGTGAACCTGCTTTCATCTGTGAAGAGCACAGGGTGCCAGTGCCGAATTTGCCAATCCTGGTGTTCTGTGGCAAATGCCAAGCATCCTGCATGGTGTTGGGTTGTGAGCACAACCCTCATCTGTGGATGTCGGGCACTCTGACCATCCTCATGGAGTCGTTTCTGTTTGTGCAGACACATGCACATTTGTGGCCTGCTGAAGGTCATTTTGCAAGGCTCTGGCAGTGCTCCTTCTGTTCCTCTTTGCACTAAGGGTGAAGTAGCGGTCTCGCTGCTGGGTTGTTGCCCTCTTACGGCCCCTCCACATCTCCTGGTGTACTGGCCTGTGTCCTGGTAGCACCTCCAGCCTCTGGACACTACGCTGACAGACACCTTGCCACAGCTCACATTTATATGCCATCCTGGATGAGCTGCACTACATGAGCCGCTTGTGTGGGTTGTAGAGTCCGTCTCATGCTACCACCAGTGTGAAAGCACAACCAACATTCAAAAGTGACCAAAACATCCGCCAGAAAGCACTGGTACTGTGATGTGTTCTGTGTATATATATATATATACATACTAGATGGTGGCCCGATTCTAAAGCATCGGGTATTCTAGAATATGTATGTAGTTTATTTATGAAGTTTTCAGAATAATGCAATTTATACACAGGATTTGGCAGGCCGGGAGGGACCATATAGCGAAGCATGGTTCAAATTCTGCACCAATTCGCGGCTGGACTGCGCCTGTCGCTGATTTGTCACGCCCAGCCAGCAGAGAACAATCAGTGAAGCCAGGGCCGGCTCCAGGTTTTTGAGGGCCCTGGGTGAAAGAGTCTCAGTGGGCCCCCTCTTCAACACATACCATGATTAATGATGCACAGATACTGCAGAGAAATTTACCACAGCCAAGTAGCATATAACAGCCCATGTAGCATATAACACAGCCCACGTAGCATATAGCACAGGCCACGTAGTATATAACAGCCCACATAGCATATAGCACAGCCCACGTAGCATATAGCACAGCCACATAGCATATAGCACAGCCATGTAGTATATAGCATAGCCCACGTAGTATAAAAAAGCCCACGTAGTATATCGCACAGCCCACGCAGTGTATAACACAGCCCATGTAGTATATAGCACAGCCCACGCAGTGTATAACACAGCCCACGCAGTATATAGCACAGCCCACGTAGTATATAACAGGCCACGTAGTATATAACAGCCCATGTAGTATATAACACAGCCATGTAGTATATAGCACAGCCACGTAGTATATTGCCCAGCCATGTATATTGCACAGCTACGTAGTATATAGCACAGCCCACGTAGTATATAACACAGCTACATAGTATATAGCACAGCTCACGCAGTATATAACAGCCAAGTAGTATATAGCACAGCCCACAGTGTATAACACAGCCCACGTAGTATATAGTACAGCCCACGCAGTGTATAACACAGCCCACGTAGTGTATAACAGCCCACGCAGTGTATAACACAGCCCACGCTGTATATAGCCCAGCCCACGCAGTATATAACAGCCCACGTAGTATGTAGCGCAGCCCATGTAGTATATAACACAGCCCACGTAGTATATAACACAGCCATGTAGTATATAGCACAGCCACATAGTATATTGCCCAGCCATGTATATTGCACAGCTACGTAGCATATAGCACAGCCCACGTAGTATATAACACAGCCACGTAGTATATAGCACAGCTCACGCAGTATATAACAGCCCACGTAGTATATAACACAGCCACATAGTATATAAAACAGCCACGTATTATATAGCACAGCCCATGTAGTATATAGCACAGCTCATGCAGTATATAACAGCCACGTAATATATTGCACAGCTACGTAGTATATAGCACAGCCCACATAGTATATAGCAGAGACACAGTATATAACACAGCCATGTAGTATATAGCACAGCCACGTAGTATATTGCCCAGCCATGTATATTGCACAGCTATGTAGTATATAACACCCACGTAGTATATAGCACAGCTCACGTAGTATATAGCACAGCTCACGCAGTATATAACATAGCCACATAGTACATTGTCCAGCCACATAATATATTGCACAGGTATGTAGTATATAGCACAGCTCATGCAGTGTGTAACACAGCCACATAGTATATTGCCCAGCCACGTAATCTTTTGCACAACCCACATAGTATATAGCACAGAGACGCAGTATATAACAGCCCACGCAGTATATAACACAGCCCACGCAGTATATAACACAGCCCACGTAGTATATAACACAGCCCACATAGTATATAAACAAGCAAAAATAGGCATACACAGACAGCTGGTACACAACTGTGCATTCATATTACCATAGTTATATAATACGACCAACCTCTATATGGATGATGTGTAGGACACACTAGTGCTATAAAAGCGAAACCACTCAAGAAAAATCCTTGCGCCCCCTGAGGAAGGATTATACCGAAACGCGCGTTGGGGTGGGCTGGAGTTGACTTGTTCCCTTCTAGTATCTTGGTATGTACACGTCTTTTCTCTATATCTGCACCTGTCTATGGACATTTATCTATATTATTATACAACATCTTGGATTTTCTGTATGTCCTCGACAGTGAGTTACTGTTATTTATGTGTGCTTATCTTGTTATCCCACACTTTGAGTGGGGTTGTTAATGTGATTACTGTTTGGGGATCATTGTCAACTACCTAGGTTTCATGAGGTTATGTTTACGTCTCCTACCCTGCAACCTGTATCCATGTTCTGGTATTTGTTTAAATAAATATATATATTGTTTGGACTTGTACACTAATTTCACATAGTATATAGCAATGTGGGCACCATATCCCTGTTAAAAAAAAAAAAGAAAGAATTAAAATAAAAAATAGTTATATACTCACCTTCTGGTGGCCCCCGGATCCAGGAGAGGTGTTTAGCGATGCTCCTCACGACGCTCCGGTCCCAAGAATGCATTGCAATCTCGCGAGATGATGACATAGCGGTCTCGCGAGACTACTACGTCATCATCTCTTGAGACCGCAATGCATGGCCCGGAGCGTCGCGAGGAGCGGGAAAGGTGCCGGAAGGTGAGTATATAATGATTTTTTTTTTTTTTTATTACTTTTAACATTAGATCTTTTTACTAGGCATAGGCAGCATCAATAGTAAAAAGTTGATCACACAGGGTTAATAGCAGCGTTAACGGACTGCGTTACACCGCGGCATAACGCGGTGTAACGCAGCCTCTAACCCTGTGTCAGCGCTGACTGGAGGGGGCACTGACAGAGAGTAGGAAGGGGTGAATTCGCAGCCGGACTGTGACTGTCCCTGATTGGCAGGCCGCGACCAATCAACGATGCGGAATTTCCGTGACAGACAGACAAACAGACGGAAGTGCCCCTTAGACGATTATATATATACAGTATATCTATATATATATATATATATATGAGGCATCGTGATTACTCGCTAATCCCGCCCCCTGCACAGTAGCTCCGCCCTCACCACATCACCACACATAATCCCACCCCCCACCCCATTAACACACACAATCCCGCCCCCCACCACATTACCACACACAATCCGCACCACATCACCACACATAATCCCGCCCCCCGCCACATCACCACACATAATCCCGCACCCCCACCACATCACCACACATAATCCCGCCCCCACCACATCACACTCGTTAATCCCACCCCCTGCACAGTAGCTCCGCTCCCCACCACATCACCACACATAATCCCGCCCCCACCCCATTTCCCCACACAATCCTGCCCCCACAACATTACCACACACAATCCCGCCCCCCCACCACATTACCACACGCAATCCCACCCCCCACCACATTACCACACAATCCGCACCAGATCACCACACACAATCCCGCCCCCACCACATCACCACACATAATCCCGCCCACCAAAACAGCACCACACATTATCCTGCCCCCCAACACATCACCTCACATAATAACGCCCCCACCCCATCACCACACATAATCCCACCCCCACCCCATTACCACACACAATCCCGCCCCCACCACATTACCACACACAATTTCACCCCCCACTACATTACCACACACAATTTCACCCCCCACCACATTACCACACACAATCCCGCCCTCACAATACCACACACAATCCGCACCACATCACCACACACAATCCCGCCCCCCACCACATCACCACACATAATCCCGCCAGCCCACCACATCACCACACATAATCCCGCCCCACCACATCACCACACAAAATCCCGCCCCCCCACCATATCACCACACATAATCCTGCCCACCCAGCACATCACCACACATAATCCCGCCCCCCAGATCACCACACAAAATCCCACCCCCCAACACATCACCACACATAATCCCGCCCCCCAACACATCACCACACATCCTGCCCCCCACCACATTACCACACATAATCCCTCCCCCACCACATTACCACACACAATCCTGCTCCTCCACCACATTACCACACATAATCCCGCCCCCCACCACATTACCACACATAATCCCCCCACATTACCACACGAGGCTCCATCCCCACACATTACCACACGAGGCTCTGTCCCCACACATTACCACACGAGGCTCTGTCCCCACATTACCACACGAGGCTCCGTCCCCCCACATTAACACATGAGGCTCCGCTCCCTACATTACCACACGCAGCACTTCCTTTCTATGTAATTCAACCACTTCAGCCAAAGTAAACGTACATTTAATTGCATCCGCATTCTCCCAAACAAAATTGAATGTTATCATTATTTTGTCACGCCGCAAGCGGCGTTAAAGCGGCGGGACGGCGTACTGGTACCCGCACCTTTCCCTACCACTTAATGGGGCCCTGGCTTTCCCTTATCTCGGGTGTACCTATGATGGTTAGGAGGCCCGAGCCGCCAGCGTATCCCTGTCTCCTGTGCAGGCCCTATAAGTGGCCCCCTCTCCCCCCATGGAGGAGGACTGCACCAGTGTATAAACACAACAATAAACAGGGTATACAGACAAGGTAACTAAAAGTCACAAACTCACCAAATACTCACACAACCACAGAGGGTACACATAGAAGGGAAGAGAAGGAGAAAACTAGGAAGGAAAGCAGGTTTAACAAGCACCCAAACCGCAAACACCAATCTCTGTAATAAACCTCCAAGCTCCAAATATCAATCTCCTTCAACCTCCTAGCCAGGCAGCAGAACTGATCACTGACACTAGCTGAAGTCAGGACTGGGTGTATATAGAGGAGATTACAAAAATCCACTTCAGCTGAGAGACCCAGCTCACAGCAACTTAGCAAATAAGGTTAACTCCTGCACTGCTGGCACAAAGCAGCCAGGTCAAAATACAGGAGAAGAGCTTCTGTTCACTGTGTGTGAACGAGACCCAGAGCGCTGCGGTTCTCTGGAACCTCTCTGTCGCGGTAGCCCCGTGACATATTTACTTTAGTTTAATCACCAGCAGCGTTAATTAGATAGCAATGAGCGTGCCGAGCGTTAGCTGGCTGGAAACAGCTAGTATATATATATATCTACAGTACAGACCAAAAGTTTGGACACACCTCATTTAAAGATTTTTCTGTGTTTTCATGACTGTAAAAATTGTACATTCACACTGAAGGCATCAAAACTATGAATTAACACATGTGGAATTATATACTTAACAAAAAAGTGTGAAACAACTGAAAATGTCTTATATTCTAGGTTCTTCAAAGTAGCCACCTTTTGCTTCGATGACTGCTTTGCACACTCTTGGCATTCTCTTGATGAGCTTCAAGAGGTAATCACCGGGAATGGTTTTCACTTCACAAGTGTGCCCTGACAGGTTTAATAAGTGGAATTTCTTGCCTTATAAATGGGGTTGGGACCATCAGTTGTGTTGAGCAGAAGTCTGGTGGATACACAGCTGATAGTCCTACTGAATAGACTGTTAGAATTTGTATTATGGCAAGAAAAAAGCAGCTAAGTAAAGAAAAACGAGTGGCCTTTATTACTTTAAGAAATGAAGGTCAGTCAGTTCGAAAAAATGGGAAAATCAGACAAGAATTGTACACTGACAGACACTGGCTGTGTGTTATTTTCTTGCCTCCGATGCACCATATCTATTTAATTTGAACCAATAATGGCAGATTGGAGCTCATTTGTGTCTCCGTAATAAACGGACAGGCTAGAACTAGAAGTCCTAGCCGAGCATTTGGGGTACTGCTTACCCAAGCCTTTCTCTGCAGCCCAACAGGGTCCCTTCTTTGAACCAACACTTCTGGTACTCATGGTGCTGTCAGCTTCCTTTTCACTGCTTAGTGTCACAGCCATCCCTGGTTTCAAAGGACTGGAGGCACAATCCAAAGCAACTTTTAACAAAACGGATTTATTCTCCTTAGAACACAGCACATCGTGTTCACAGTATAGACAGCGCATTTCTCTATCTTTCCCTTCTCTCTTTTGTGTCACTAATTGTTTCCGCAGGACGAGGTGCCTGGTAGAACGTCCCTACGTTGTAGTCTTCTTCTGCCTGTTTCGTACCAGACTTCTGATGTACTACTTCCATAGTTCTCTACCATGTAAATGGTTGACCTGCCCGTGCACTTTTACCGTGTCTCTCTCTTCTTATATCATTCATCTTCCTCAGTCTCTTCTCTTCTGCAGCTCATACTGTGCTTTCTTCTTTACCCTCTACTTAAAGTTTTCCCTTGGACGTTTGGTCATAATCTTGAACGTTATGGGGAAGTTAAGCAGCTCAGGCCATAGGCCACCCAAGCACACAGGGATCTAGCCCCTACTACCTATCACTAGGAAATATTCCTGCCTTATTCCCCAACTATCCCCACCTATAATTAACTCATATATGTCCTACAGCTAAACCTACTATACAAAGAGCTCAGTGCCCCATCTAGTGACTCTTTCCCAAACTTCTCTGTCCCTATTAATTCCTAGTATAACATATAGTACATAGGCAATATGACATAATGGAATACACGACAACACGTAACAACGGCATAAAATATAGAAATAAATAAATATACACATACAATATAGGTGTTTAAACGGGTAAAATAGTCAACCCCTTACATCTCAACCCAAATTAGCTCTTCTTGGAAGGGGCTATCATGACACTATTATACATTTCCTCTGATTGTTCCTCTCCTGTCATTGGCTTCTAAATACTGAGGTAAAATACTGACCAAATACTGAAGGTGTAACCATGGCCTAAAACCCGCAAACAAATTAGATAACTGTCAGATCTATATACCGTATATACTTGTTCATAAGTCGAGTTTTTCAGCACTTTTTGTGTGCTGAAAACACCCCCTCGGCTTATACACGAGTCATTGTCCCAGAAAGAGAGAGGGAGAAGCAGGTCACAGAGGCAGGAGCCGGCGGCTGTGGCTAAAGCCTGTGCAGCTGCTGGCTTCCAGCACACATTATACTCACCTAGCTGAACGCCTTCGCTGGCACTGCATCTTGTTCCTTATGGCACAAGCAGCTCTTTCGGCTGAGCGATCACATGGCCCTGCTCATTAAGGTAATGACTATACATGCCTCTCTGCTCCCCCCCAAAAAAAAAAAATTACCATAAAGTATTGATTTTGTCCCCCTAAAAAATGCACACAAAATTGGGTACAAGCTGTATGTACAAGAGACCTCTTTATTGTACCCACAAATTTACACTATTATATATAAAAATGTGTTCAACATTAATTTGGCAACATTATTGGAAGTTATGGGAGAGATGTGGGAACCACAAGAAAAACCACGACCATACGGAAAAAACTATAAGCAATAAAACAACTCTTTATTAGATACAAAAGTTTAAAATGTACAGACAAGAATGGAACGAAGATGGGGGAAATGGCACAGGTCACAACACGAAAACTACCGTGTAAATACCAAACGTGCAGGCCCAACGTAAACTCCCTATATGTAAAAGATGTAGGTATGGGGAGTGGACATCACTAAAACAGAGTGGCTGTAATAAACATAGTAATATAATATTTAATCATGAACCCCTGGAACACCCCATACACAACATATATCCCTCATTCAAAACAGACTAACAATTCAATATATATGGGAAGTTCAAGCAAATAGTAATGAGGATGTCCAGGCAAAACTGAAAATAGTAAATGTCACCAACAGCCATCACTGCATTTATACAGCACCACACCATAAAGGAGACCAGGATAGCACAAGTATAGTCCGTATCACAGACAGCACATGCTGTAACACTATATTACCTGGTCCGGGGTGGTGCACAAACGTGTGTTCGGTGTGCGGCCCGCACGTCCAAAACCCGACGCGCGTTTCGGAGCAGGAGCTCCTTCGTCAGGGGGCGTGCCGGAAAAGCCGGTGTGCCTGGGTTTAAATGTGCTTGCGCCGATATCAACGGCGGCATCCGCCAGAAGTGACGCATGTGTCGCCGTGACATCCACTGCCCCACAGTGGCTGCGACGTCATGCGAGGGCGCCGCCATAGCCATGGCAACCGCCCGAGCATAGAGATGCCGCAAGCCGCCGGAAGCAGCGGCGTCCATCGCGCATGCGTGCAGGCAGAGCCGCGGTAGATAGGAGACAACGGCAAAGAAAATCTATAGCCAAACGATTAGGGGGCGGATCGCCTACAAGGCCATATGAACAGGCGAAGATGGCCAAAAACAACACAAATATACTACTCATGTGTGACCTGTCATGATTCTCAATGGCGAGAGAACATAGCCCAGCATATATGAGAACTAGCTCTTGGAAGATGGAAACTATACTGACCATGAACTAAACCTGCCGCACAACTAGAAGTGGCCGGGTAGCATGCCTACGTTTTTTTATCCCTAGATGCCCAGCGCCAGCCGGAGAACTACCTAATCCTAGCAGAGGAAAAGACAGTCCTGGCTCACCTCTAGAGAAATTTTCCCAAAAGGCAGACAGAGGCCCCCACATATATTGGCGGTGATTTAAGATGAAATGACAAACGTAGTATGAAAATAGGTTTAGCAAAATCGAGGTCCGCTTACTAGATAGCATGAAGACAGAAAGGGCACTTTCATGGTCAGCAGAAAACCCTATCCAAACACCATCCAGAAATTACTTTAAGACTCTAGCATTAACTCATAACACCAGAGTGGCAATTTCCGCTCACAAGAGCTTTCCAGACACAGTAACGAAACAGCAGCTGTGAACAGGAACAAAATGCAAAAACACACAAGGACAAAAGTCCAACTTAGCTGGGAGTTGTCTAGTAGCAGGAACATGCACAGAAAGGCTACTGATTACATTGTTGACCGGCATGAAACTGACAGAGGAGCAAGGTTATATAGCGACTCCCACATCCTGATAGGAGCAGGTGAACAGAGGGGATGATGCACACAAGTTAAATTCCACAAGTGGCCACCGGGGGAGCCCAGAATCCAATTTCACAACAGTGACCCTAATAAATATTGCTAAGTACCTTGTCAACATGTAAGTGGCTATTGTGATCGAACGCTCCTATCTCAGCCATATATCTGGAAACACACATAGCCACAGGCTAAGTAGCATAAGTACCTAGCCGAGATGTAAGTGGCCATTATAATAAAACACTCCTATCTCAGCCAAAGCCGGAAGCACACGTAGCCACAGGCGCACCCATTCAGGTACATGTACGAAACCCGTAGTTCACGAAACGCCATATTGGCATCATATACACACAATACAATAATTAACTAATAATGAGAAGAAAATGATAAAAACAAGCAAAGCAATTGGGTATGACCACCAAGAACATAAAGCGATGAATCATTAAACTCCAAAGGCCATCTTATATAGAACTTCATATGGTGGACGAGATGGAACTTGGGTCTGAACAAGAAGTCATCCGACATATCCACAATATATGAGTCTAAAAGGAAATAAATGAGAACAAAGTTAAAATCAATCATAAAAACAACTACGGATGTATCCGATCATGTGCCCAACTACCTCTTGTGCCGTGGTCAGAATCACAGGAACGATGCAAAGCTAATGGTCTCATTAAGGCCATGAGGATGGACGCTATTAAGCGTCCATATCCACCGAGTCTCGAGCTGTGCCAACCGTTGCGAGATATTACCTCCTCTTATATTAATTTCAATCATATCAATGCCCTTGACATGCAGAACACTGCTGTCACAATTGTGATGTGTCTTGAAATGTCGGGGTATCGTTTTGAGTACATGATTCTCCGTTTCCTGTGCAGCTGCCTCAATGCCCCGAACATGCTCCCTCACCCTTGTTTTTAATTGCCGTGTCGTGAGCCCTATATAGATCAATGGGCACGGGCAGGAAGCGTAATAGATAACATTCCTGGACATGCCTGTAATGCATTTGTTGATTTTAAAACTTTTTTGTCCAGTAGAGTCTATGAATGTATCTTCCCTCACAATGTTTTTACAAGCTATGCACTTCCCACAAGTGCGACAGCCACTTCTCGGTCTATTACTTGGATCATTTAAAAATATCCTAGATGGATTACCTATGTAGTGGCTGCGTACCAAGTGATCACGTATATTCCTTGCTCTACGAAATGTGATCATAGGCCGATCGGGTATAATTTTGGCTAATGTTGAATCGGTTCTCAAGATGGGCCAAGCCCGCTCTAGGGCAGTACGAGTGGCTCCCGCCCGTGAGTTAAAGTTGGTCACGAATCTAGTAACATCCGACCTATCGCCCCTTTCCTGACTACCATAAAGTAGCGTGTCCCTTTCGCTATGCTTAGCGCGAAGGTATGCTCTTTTAATGGTACGGTTACTATACCCGCGTCCTCTGAAGCGGGACTTTAGGATCTTGGCTTGTACCTCGAATTCAACATTTGTGGAGCAAATGCGGCGTATCCGTAAAAATTGTCCAACTGGGACAGAGCGAACCATGTGAGCTGGGTGGGAGGAGGAAGCATGAAGGAGCATGTTGGTGGCAGTAGGTTTTCTATATATGGTGGTTTGAATGGTGTCGGCCCCATCCCTGGTTAGCCTCACATCAAGGAAGTCAACACTCAAACCATTAGATGTAGCTGTTAATTTGATATTCCTATCATTTCCATTAAGGGCGGTCACGAAGTCAGAGAAAGCCTCCCGGTCGCCCTGCCAGATAAGGAGAATGTCGTCTATGTAGCGCGTCCAAAGAAGGACGCGCTCCATAGACAGCAGACTCTCTGATCGTAGGAGGTCCCTCTCCCACAGCCCCAGGAACAGATTAGCATAGGATGGCGCAAAGGCCGCTCCCATGGCTGTTCCTTGGAGCTGCAGGAAGAAGGACACCATAAACGTAAAGAAATTGTGCGTCAATGTGAACCTCAGCATGTCAAGAAGGAAACCCCGAAAATCATGGGAATAATTGGATGTGGATAGAAAAAATTCTGTGGCTGCTAGGTCATCCGCATGGCGAATGCTAGTATACAATGATTCCACATCCATTGTTCCCATGATAGTGTCCTCGCCCAATTTCAGGTCGTCGACTCTCCGCAGAAGCTGGTTGGTATCTTTAAGAAAAGAGGGGAGCTCTTCCACAAAGGGTTGTAATACTGAATCGATCCATTTGTTTACGGCCTCAAGATAATTCCCTCTCCCCGACACAATGGGGCGTCCAGGTGGCGCCACCACATTTTTATGCGTCTTGGGGAGAAGGTAGAATGTTGGGATCGTAGGCTCAGTTATTGTTAATGCTGTACAAAGCTCCTTTGTTATAGTGCCCCTCTCCGTGGCCCTCTGTAGGATCTCCCCGAGTTGTGTGCAGTAGGCGGACAAGGGGTTATACGTCAACTTCTTATAGCATGTAGGATTCATTAATTGACGCATGGCCTCTTTTTCGTACATGGCCATGGGCCATATCACGATGTTACCCCCCTTGTCCGCCGGCTTAATCACAACATCGTGGAGATCCCTCAGCTTTTTCAGCCTTACTCTCTCACTAGCTGTTAAATCATTCAAGATAAATTGGGGGATCCTTGTAAGTTCTTCGCTAACTACTTTGACAAATGTGTCAATGGCTCCACAGCTGGATAGTGGGGGGAATCTCTTAGATTTCACACAGATGGATGGTGGAATCTACCTATCTACCGCGGCTCTGCCTGCACGCATGCGCGCTGGACGCTGCTGCTTCCAGCGGCTTGCGGCGTCTCTATGCTCGGGCGGTTGCCATGGCTATGGCGGCGCCCTCGCATGACGTCGCGGCCGCTGCGGGGCAGTGGATGTCACGGCGACACATGCGTCACTTCCGGCGGATGCCGCCGTTGATATCGGCGCGAGCACATTTAAACCCAGGCACACCGGCTTTTCCAACACGCCCCCTGACGAAGGAGCTCCTGCTCCGAAACGCGCGTCGGGTTTTGGACGTGCGGGCCGCACACCGGACACACGTTTGTGCACCACCCCGGACCAGGAAATATAGTGTTACAGCATGTGCTGTCTGTGATACGGACTATACTTGTGCTATCCTGGTCTCCTTTATGGTGTGGTGCTGTATAAATGCAGTGATGGCTGTTGGTGACATTTACTATTTTCAGTTTTCCCTGGACATCCTCATGAGGGATATATGTTGTGTATGGGGTGTTCCAGGGGTTCATGATTAAATATTATATTACTATATTTATTACAGCCACTCTGTTTTAGTGATGTCCACTCCCCATACCTACATCTTTTACATATAGGGAGATTACGTTGGGCCTGCACGTTTGGTATTTACACGGTAGTTTTCGTGTTGTGACCTGTGCCATTTCCCCCCATCTTCGTTCCATTCTTGTCTGTAGATTTTAAACTTTTGTATCTAATAAAGAGTTGTTTTATTGCTTATAGTTTTTTCCGCATGGTCGTTTTTCTTGTGGTTCCCACATCTCTCCCATATCATCCTTTTACGACTGGTGTGGTAATTTGTCCGGCAAGAGAGTAGCAGTAAGTGTTTGTACTATTCGTACTCACGTGATGCTGCTTTGTAATACCGCCATCCTGATATTATTGGAAGTTAATTCTTGCTACTATTCCCTTCAAAGCTTCACTCGCTCCCTTTTGTCTTATACAAGGCTGTGGACCCTCTCTGAAGGGGGATGACTACTGGACGCTTCACAACTTCCATCTTTCTCTTACAGAAGTCTGTGGATCTTCTTTGTTAAGCCTCCAGCAGTCGTCCTCCATCATGTTCACCATCTTTCTCTTATAGAAGGCTGCCGGTCTTCTCTGTGAAGCCCCCAGCAGTTGTCCCCCATCATGTTCACCTTCCATCTTTCTGTAATAGAAGGCTGCCGATCTTCTCTGAGAAGCCTCCAGCAGTTGTCCCCATCATGTTCACCTTCCATCTTTCTCTAATAGAAGGCTGCGGATCTCCTCTGTGAAGCCTCCAGCAGTTGTTCCCCATCATTTTTACATTCCATCTCCTAAATATCCTCATGAAATCTTTCTCCTTGCTCTTTGCTAACAGCACCCTTTTTTTCAGGAAAGTTGTCCAAATGGGAATTTTAAAAAATGTAATGTGGGGGCAGGAGAACGCTTGTGGGATAAAGTAAACTTTTGGAAACTATGTTCTTGATTCCAGGTTGCAAAGATGTTCTCGTTGGTCAAACTTTTTTTTGGCTCCAGTGATGAGTCCTATCCCGGCTGTCAAATTCACACAAAAAGCATGGGTACTTCTTATATCCTCGTTGATACCCAAGGAGCAAAGAGAGAACTTACAAATCAACACATATTGGTCATCCTTTATCCTCTTGGTTAAAGTAAATTTGTTACTAGGTTTTTCTCGTTTAAACTGCAGCCACCACCGTAAGCCCATATATATATACCTTATTCCATAAGGCTGTGTGCAAGTCCCCAGGCCGATCTGTATAATTTCAGAAATGGCATTTATTCTCACTGGAGTGGCAGTCTGGTCTGATCTTGGCACAACGCCTCCTATCTTGTGAATGGCGCCCTCATCTGCTTCATTTGGATAACGCGTCCTATGTCATACACACAGTCTCCTCCATTGTGCTCCTGCACAGGTGCACTTCTCTCTGCACTGTTGAAGGCAGAGCAAAGTATTGTAATGTGCGGGGAAAGCTGAAAGAACGCTTGCCTTATCCCAAGATCTATTTTAAAAAATGTATTTGGTTTGTGGAAAAACCATTGAAAGCATATTGTGCCTCCTTCTGTGACCTAATCCACGTGATTTCTCCTCTTACTTCTGCACACCATGAGCGCAATATAAATTCAAAGTCTTCATATCTCAGAAGTGCTCCATTGATTGTGGAATACAGGTCTAAAAAATGATGCATGATGCGTGACATCTTAGTGTACTACTACATATAGACCTCATTCTAATGGCAGTAACTATGATCAAAATGTTTTGTGTAATGTTACATTTTTTTGTTACGTTTTGTATTTTAAAAATGTCAGTAGTTTATACAGTAGTTTATACATATAGATGTTTTTTATATGTAACTAAAATCATAGGTTATTCTGGTACAAATGTTTTTTTGCCTTTGTTAACCCCTTTCTGACATGTGTCGTACTATCCCGTCGAGGTGGGGTGGGCCCGTACGACCACCGATGGGATAGTACGTCATACGCGATTGGCTGTGCTCACGGGGGGGAGCGCGGCCGATCGCGGCAGGGTGTCAGCTGACTATCGCAGCTGACATTCGGCACTATGTGCCAGGAGCGGTCACGGACCGCCCCCGGCACATTAACCCCCAGCACGCTGCGATCAAACATGATCGCAGTGTGCCGGCGGTATAGGGAAGCATCGCGCAGGGAGGGGGCTCCCTGCGTGCTTCCCTGAGACCCCCGGGGCAACGCAATGTGATCGCATTGCTGCGAGGGTCTCTGACCTCCTCCTCCCTGCAGCAGGCCTGGATTAAAGATGGCCGCGGCATCCGGTTCCTGCAGGGAGGTGGCTTCACTGCGCCTGCTCAGAGCAGGCGCCGGGATGCCAGGAGAAGTGCACGTCAGATCGCTGATCTGACACAGTGCACAGCAAAGTGTCAGATCAGCAATCTTACACTATAACATGATGCCCCCCCCGGGGCAATGTTATAGTGTAAAAAAAATATTCACATGTGTAAAAAAAAATTTAAAAAAATTTGGCGCCCCCCCCCCCCCCCCCCAAAAAAAAAATTCTTCTTATAAATAAATTTCTTTATCTAAATAAAAAAAAAATAAAGTATACATATTTAGTATCCGTAATGACCCCACCTATAAAATTATATCACTAGTTAACCCCTTCAGTGAACACCGTAAAAAAAAAAAACGAGGCAAAAAACAACGCTTTATTGTCATACTGCAAAACAAAAAGTGGAATAACACGCGATCAAAAAGACAGATATAAATAACCATGGTACTGCTGAAAACGTCATCTTGTCCCGCAAAAAACGAGCCGCCATACAGCATCATCAGCGAAAAAATAAAAAAGTTATAGTCCTCAGAATAAAGCGATGCAAAAATAATTATTTTTTCTATAAAAGTTTTTATTGTATAAAAGCGCCAAAACATGAAAAAATGATATAAATGAGGTGTCGCTGTAATTGCACTGACCCGAAGAATAAAACTGCTTTATCAATTTTACCAAACGCGGAATGGTATAAACTCCTCCCCCAAAAGAAATTCATGAATAGCTGGTTTTTGGTCATTCTGCCTCACAAAAATCGGAATAAAAAGCGATCAAAAAATGTCACGTGCCCGAAAATGTTACCAATAAAAACGTCAACTCGTCCCGCAAAAAACAAGACCTCACATGATTCTGTGAACCCAAATATGGCAAAATTATAGCTCTCAAAATGTGGTAACGCAAAAAATATTTTTTGCAATAAAAAGCGTCTTTCAGTGTGTGACGGCTTCCAATCATAAAAATCCGCTAAAAAAAAACTGCTATAAATATTGAATCAAACTCCCCTTCATCACCGCCTTAGTTAGGGAAAAATTTAAAAAATGTATTTATTTCCATTTTCCCATTAGGGTTAGGGCTTGGGGTTAGGGTTGGGGCTAGGGTTAAGGCTACAGTTAGGGTTGGGGCTAAAGTTAGGGTTGGGGCTACATTTACGATTGGGAATAGGGTTGGGATTAGGGTTAGGGGTGTGTCAGGGTTAGAGGTGTGGTTAGGGTTACCGTTGGGATTAGGGTTGGGGTGTGTTTGGATTAGGGTTTCAGTTATAATTGGAGGTGTTTCCACTGTTTAGGCACATCAGGGGCTCTCCAAACGCGACATGGTGTCCGACCTCAATTCCAGCCAATTCTGCGTTGAAAAAGTAAAACAGTTCTCCTTCCCTTCCGAGCTCTCCCGTGCGCCCAAACGGTGGTTCCCCCCCACAAATGGGGTATCAGCGTACTCAGGACAAATTGGACAACAACTTTTGGGGTCTGATTTCTCCTGTTACCCTTGGGAAAAAACAAAACTGGGGGCTAAAAATTAATTTTTGTGGGGAAATTTTTTATTTTTATTTTCACGGCTCTGCGTTATAAACTGTAGTGAAAGACTTGGGGGTTCAAAGCCCTCACAGCACATCTAGATGAGTTCCTTAGGGGGTCTACTTTCCAAAATGGTGTCACTTGTGGGGGATTTCTACTGTTTAGGTACATTAGGGGCTCTGCAAACGCAATGTGACTCCTGCAGACCATTCCATCTAAGTCTGCATTCCAAATGGGGCTCCTTCCCTTCCGAGCCCTCCCATGCGCCCAAACGGTGGTTCCCCCCCACATATGGGGTATCAGCGTACTCAGAACAAATTGGACAACAACTTTTGGGGTCCAATTTCTCCTGTTACCCTTGAGAAAATACAAAACTGGGGGCTAAATAATAATTTTTGTGGGAAAATTGTTATTTTTTTTATTTTCACGGCTCTGCATTATAAACTTCTGTGAAGCCCTAGGTGGGTCAAAGTGCTCACCACACATCTAAATAAGTTCCTTAGGGGGTCTACTTTCCAAAATGGTGTCACTTGGGGGGGTTTCAATGTTTAGGCACATCAGGGGCTCTCCAAACGCAACATGGCGTCCCATCTCAATTCCAGTCAATTTTGCATTGAAAAGTCGCTTCCGAGCTCTGTCATGCGCCCAAACAGTGGTTTACCCCCACATATGGGGTATCGGCGTACTCAGGACAAATTGTACAACAACTTTTCGGGTCCATTTTCTCCTGTTACCCTTGGTAAAATAAAACAAATTGGAGCTGAATTAAATTTTTTGTGAAAAAAAAGTTTAATGTTCATTTTTATTTAAACATTCCAAAAATTCCTGTGAAACACTTGAAGGGTTAATAAACTTCTTGAATGTGGTTTTGAGCACCTTGAGGGGTGCAGTTTTTATAATTGTGTCACAATTGGGTATTTTCTATCACATAGACCTCTAAAAATGACTTCAAATGAGATGTGGTCCCTAAAAAAAAATGGTGTTGTAAAGATGAGAAATTGCTGGTCAACTTTTAACCCTTATAACTCCCTAACAAAAAAAAAATTTGGTTACAAAATTGTGCTGATGTAAAGTAGACATGTGGGAAATGTTACTTATTAAGTATTTTGTGTGACATATCTCTGTGATTTAATTGCATAAAAATTCAAATTTGGAAAATTGCGAACTTATCAAAATTTTTGCCAAATTTCTTTTTTTTTCACAAATAAACGCAGGTAATATCAAAGAAATTTTACCACTGCATGAAGTACAATATGTCACGAGAAAACAATGTCAGAATCACCGGGATCCGTTGAAGCGTTCCAGAGTTATAACCTCATAAAGGGACAGTCGTCAGAATTGTAAAAATTGGCCCGGTCATTAACATGCAAACCACCCTTGGGGGTAAAGGGGTTAATGTTTTGTTGTTTATAGTTATGTTAAACAGTTTGAGAGAAGCTTGTTGTGGCATTAATGACAGGTATCCGGCTGCTTGATCTCTATCAAGGTGTAAACATTGTGGTTTCTTGATAAATCTTTTTTAAAAATCCAGAAGCATTTGCACAAATATCCACAATAATAGATCTGTAATAATGTGGATCGTTTTCCTCCTACAGACTATTTTATTAGGTCACAGCAGTGTTTCTATGGTAATCTTGGTGCATCACAACCTTTTGTGGTGGTTTTGCGTTCCAAGTGGCCTGTAAAAATAAAGTTTTAGTGGTTATTGTGACGGGGTGTGTGACAGAACAGGAAGGGACACCAGGCTGATGATCAATCCAAAGCGATTTATTTGAACAGGGAAAATGGAACAGCACAAATGACGGTAATTCTGGAGAGTGTGCAATGAGTCCACAACAGGGGAAACAAGTCCGGCAATCCGATGCCAGGGAAAATATAGAAATAGTCCTTGGACGAGTTCAATGGATCCAGCAGATGAGGGACACAACACAATCCCACCTGGCAGCTTCTATCAATCCACAATCTTCTATCAATCTAGAAAGCTCACTAGTGAATCAGCTACAATGGAGTTGCTAAAATGAGGTCCTCAAAAAATCCACTCCGATCCAATGTTATAAATTATGAGGACTCTGTTGCTGCGCTCTGTTCTGTTTCTCCCTGCGAAGCTCCGCTCACTCTTTGAAAACTCGATTCCAGTCACCTCAGCACCAAACTGTACAGATTGGAGGCTACAAGGAAGTCCTCCAAAAATCCACTCTGATCTAGACAGCTCAGTGGTGAATCAGCTACAATGGAGTTGCTGGATTGAGGACCACAAAATATTTTCTGCGATCTAGTCACTTCAGTAGCGAGCTGTCTAGAGTGGAGCTGATAAAAAGAGGACCACAAAAAATCAACTCCACACTAGACACAACCTCTATTCTGGGGATTGAGCCTAGACTGTATGGGCTCCTTCCAGGTCCTGACTGCAGCCCATACAGTCTAGCCGGCTCACTACTGAATATGCAAGACTTTATGGGCTCCTTCCAGGTGCCTGACTTAAGCCCATACAGTCTAGCTGCCTCACTACTGAAGATGCTAGACTGTATGGGCTCCTTCCAGGTCATGACTGCAGCCCATACAGTGTAGCTGGCTCACTACTGAAGATGCTAGACTGTATGGGCTCCTTCCTGGTGCCTGACTGCAGGCCATACAGTGTAGCTGGCTCACTACTGAAGATGCTAGACTGTATGGGCTCCTTCCAGGTATATATTCTTGAAGATAGCAGACTTTATCGGGTGCTGCCTGGCCCTGACTGCAGCCCATACATGACACTAGAATGTATGTGCTCCTTCAAGGTATAAATTATTAAAGCCAGTAGAATATATGGGCTCCGGCCAGGTCCTGACTGCAGCCCATACAGTCTAGCCAGCTCACTGGTGAAGACACTAGACTGTACGGGCTCCTTCCAGGTATATATTATTGTAGATACAGACTGTACGGGCTCCTGTCAGGTATATATTATTGCAGATACAGACTGTACGGGCTCCTGTCAGGTATATATTATTGTAGATACAGACTGTACGGGCTCCTGTCAGGTATATATTATTGTAGATACAGACTGTACAGGCTCCGGTCAGGTATATATTACTGATGATATCAGAATGTATGGGCTCCTGTCAGGTAGATATTACTGATGATATCAGAATGCATGGGCTCCTGTCAGGTATATATTAGTGATGATATCAGAATGTATGGGCTCCTATCAGGTATATATCAGTGACAGTATCAGAATGTGTGGGCTCCTGTCAGGTGTATATTAGTGATGATATCAGGATGTATGGGCCTCTGTGAGGTATATATTACAGTAGTGATATCAGAATGTACGGGCTCCGGTCAGGTATATATTACTGATGATATCAGAATGTATGGGCCCCTGTCAGGTATATATTACTGATGATATCAGAATGCATGGGCCCCTGTCAGGTATATATGCTGCGATTCTCGTATGCTGACTCGGCATGAAAAAATAATCACAGATGTGATCTTCCCCATAGATTAACACTGGTCCGAGTGCCATGCGATGTTTTCTCACATAGCGCTCGTCCGTATTCTACGCTATTGTGACCCCGGCTTTAAACTTATGAAGCGACACAGACCACCTGCAGTTCAGCCTTCATCAATATTTAAATTACAAGTTTTTCACCATCCAAAAAAATGTTAATTTTAACCTAGTTCCATAGGTTTCTTAAAGGGAACCTGTCACCAGGTTTTCCCCATATATAGTACCACCAGCACCTATATGTCCTTATACACACCCTTCTAGAGTGCTGTATATACCGTATATACTCGAGTATAAGCTGAGATTTTCAGCCCACTTTTTTGGGCTGAAAGTGACCCTCTCGGCTTATACTCGAGTCATTGTCGGCGGGGAGGTCGGCGGGGGAGCGGCAGCTGTCACATACTCACCTGCTCCTGGCGCGGTCCCTGCATGTCCGATGGTCTCCAGGCAGCTCTTCCTGTGTTCAGCGGTCACGTGGTACCGTTCATTAAAGTAATGAATAAGGATGCATATTCATTACTTTAACGAGCGGTACGTGAACGCTGAACATAGGAAGACGCTGCCGGCTCCCGGAGACCATCTGACAGTGAGAAGCTGTCAGGGACCATGCCGGGAGCAGGTGAGTATGACGGGGGAAGTGAGCATTGCGCGATATTCACCTCTCCCCGTTCCAGCGCTGCGGGCCGCTGTCTTCCGTCCTCGGGCTGTGACTGCTCAGGTCAGAGCGCGATGACGTAGTTAGTGTGTGCGCCGCCCTCTGCCTAAAGAGTCAGTGCAGAGGATGGAAAGCAGAGCGGCGCGTGGAACGAGGAAGGTGACTATCGCAAGTGCCGGGGGCCTGAGCGAAGAGAGGAGAGTATGTGATTTTTTTATTCCAATCGCAGCAACAGCATATGGGGAATAATGTGTGGAGCATCTTATAGGGCATAACGTGTGGAGCATCTTATGGGGCATAATGTATGAGGCATCTTATGGGGCATAATGTGTGGAGCATCTTATGGGGCATGTGTGGAGCATCTCATGGGGCATAATGTGTGGAGGATCTCATGGGGCATGATATATGGAGCATTTTATAGGGCATAATCTATGGAGCATCCCATGGGGCCATTAACATTTGTGCATTATATGGGGCATATTTTAATATGGAGCATCTTATGGGGCGTATTTTGTATGGAGCATCTTATGGGCCATCATGAACTGTATGGAGCATTATATGGGGCTCCTGATTCAATATGGATATTAAAAAACACTTAACCTACTGATGTCTCAATTAATTTTACTTTTATTGGTATCTATTTTTATTTTTGACATTTACCGGTAGCTGCTGAATTTTCCACCCTAGGCTCATACTCGAGTCGTTAGGCTTTCCCAGTTTTTTGTGGCAAAATTAGGGGGGTCGGCTTCTACTCGAATATATACGGTATGTCCCTAAGCCAATGTGCATAATGTAAATAACTTCTTATACTCATCTACGGGGCGGTTCGGTGTTATGTTTGGCGCTGGTCTTCATCTGGCGCAGTCCTTCCCGTGGATGATGTGTTCTACATCATCCACAAAACCTCACTCATCACGCTTCTGTGCATGAACATTTCTCTGCCGAGCACAAAGCAAAGTACTGAAAAGGGCAGAAAGAAGTGCACTTGCACAGGAGCGCGATGGAAGACACCGTGTGGATGACATAGGATGCATCATCGACTCAAAGAAAGATGGATGGTGATAGAAAAGAGGGCATTGGATTAAGACTAGCGAAGCCTGTTGGATGGGGCTAGGCAAGTCTAATATGCCACTATCTTAAGGGCATACAGATAGTGGTTTTGCTTTATAAAATGCTGTATATAAGGGTATACAGGCAGTGGGCCTACTATATGTACACAGCATTCTAGAATGCTGTATATAGAGGCATATAGATAGTGGTCATACTATATATACACAGCATTCTAGAATGCTGTATATAAGTGCATATAGATGGTGGTCATACTTTATATGGGGGGGACAGAGACAATGATTGAATACCCTGTAGTAAGTAAACGGCTATAGTGCAAGAAAATATAGGGTACTTAGTTAACACGTTTTTTTGATTAAAAAAAATTGCAAAACCAATCCCACCACTTCATGGTGAACCTAATTGGGACAGTCCTGACTAATATTAAAAACCTTAACATACACTGCTCAAAAATATAAAGGGAACACTAAAATCCCACATGCTAGATATCACTGAATGAAATATTCCAGTTGTAAATCTTTATTCATTACATAGTGGAATGTGTTGAGAACAATAAAACCAAAAAAAGAACAACGTAAATCACAACTAATATAGCACGGAGGTCTGGAGTTGGAATGATGCACAAAATCAAAGTGGAAAATGAAGTTATAGGCTGATCCAACTTCAGTGGAAATGCCTCAAGACAAGGAAATGATGCTCAGTAGTGTGTGTGGCCTCCACGTGCGTGCATGGTCTCCCTACAATGCCTAGGCATGCTCCTAATGAGGCAGTGGATGTTATCCTGAGGGATGTCCTCTCAGACCTGGAATAAAGCATCCGCCAACTCCTGGCCAGTCTGTGGTGCAACGTGACATTGGTGGATGGAGCAAGACATGATGTCCCAGTTGTTCGTGATAGGATTCAGGGATAGTGGACGGGAGGCCAGACCTTAGCATCAATGCTCTCATCCTGCAGGAACTGCTGACACACTCCAGCCACATGAGGTCTGGCATTGTCATGCATCAGAAGGAACCCAGGGCCCAGTGCACCAGCATATGGTCTTACAAGGGGTCTGAGGATCTCATCTCGGTACCTAATGGCAGTCAGGCTACCTCTGGCGAGCACATGGAGGGCTGTGCGACCCTCCAAAGAAATGCCACCCCACACCATTACTGACCCACTGCCAAACTGGTCATGCTGAAGGATGTTGCAGGCAGATCTCTCTCCATGGTGTCTCCAGACTCTGTCACGTCTGTCACATGTGCTCAGTGTGAACCTGCTTTCATCTGTGAAGAGCACAGGGCGCCGGTAGTGAAGTTGCCAATCCTGGTGCTCTGTGGCAAATGCGAAGCGTCCTGCACGGTGTTGGGCTGTGAGCACAACTCCGATCTGTGGTCGTCGGGCACTCAGACCATCCTCATGGAGTCTGTTTCTAACCGTTTGTGCAGACACATGCACATTTATGGCCTGCTGGAGGTCATTTTGCGGGGCTCTGGCAGTGCTCCTCCTTTAACAAAGGCTGAGGTAGCAGTCCTGCTGCTGGGTTGTTGCCCTCCTGCGGCCCCCTCCGCGTCTCCTGGTGTACTGGCCTGTCTCCTGGTAGCACCTCCAGCATCTGGACACTATGCTGACAGACACAGCAAACCTTTTGCCACAGCCCACATTGATGTGCCATCCTTGATGAGCTGCACTACCTGAGCAACTTGTGTGGGTTGTAGAGTCAGTCTCATGCTATCACGAATGTGAAAGCACAACCAACATTCAAAAGTGACCAAAATCAGCCAGAAAGCATTGGTACCGAGATGTGGTCCCCACCTGCAGAACCACTCCTTTATTGAGTGTCTTGATAATTGCCAATAAGTTCCATCTGTTATCTTTTCCATTTGCACAACAGAATGTGAAATTGATTGTCAAACAGTGTTGCTTCCTAAGTGTACAGTTTGATTTCACAGATGTTTAATGTACTTGGAGTTATATTCTGTTGTTTAAGTGTTCCCTTTAGTTTTTTGAGCAGTATATATTGATGTGGTTTCCCATTGCTGTGTCCAGTAGGTGGGCCCAATCCTTCTCATCCCTTATCCACATGCATGTCAAATGACAAAATAGTAATGTTTTTAATTTTAGACTTAGGACTGTCCAAATTACGGTCACCATGAAGCGGTGGGATGGCTTCGGTTTTTTTTTCTTTTAAATGTTAACTAAATACCCTATATTATTTTCATGCACTATGCTATTTATTTACTGCAGGGTATTCAATCATGTTTCAGTCTGTTTTTTTTTCTGTTCAGAGGCCAGTGTGAATGTGTACTTACACGCTGCATGCACACCATTTCAATTATTATTTTTTTTTTTTAAACAGTGAAAACCTGGTCACAGATTCCCTTTCACTCCTTAATGACCAATACACCTTTATACTGATCTGAGATGTAAGAGAATAGCATCCCCAGACAGGTGGCAATCCTGCAGCTGTTGGCTGTACAATATAGCTGACAAAATGCTGCATCAGCCACAATCAGTGTTGGCACTGACCTTGGCTGTTTAAACCCCTTAAATGCTGCTGTCAAGTGACTTAAGTACCTAAATGGTTAAGGCTATGTGCGCACGTTGCAGATTTGCTTGAGGAAATTTCTGCATGGTTACTGCATCTCTTAGCAGAAAACGCAGTGGAAATTCTGTACTTTTTTTTGTGGATTTGATGCGTTTCTGTAAATTCAGAACGCTAAATATATATTAAAAAAATAAAGGACATGTGATGTATTTTCCTTATTCAACCTCTTCATGAGATACCCTCATTAATATTAACTAAAGACACACACACACCCATGTAGGAGCAATAACATAATTAACCTAAATATGCTGTAAAAAAATCAACTAAGAAACCTGCGTGAAATGCATTATGTTTATTTTTCAAAAAATAAAACCTGCATGGGCTCTTGCATAATTTTCATAACCAGCAGAGGGAAAGCTGACAGCTGATGTTAATATTCTGGAAAGGAGCCAATAACCATAAAGGTTCCCAGGCTATTAATATCAGCTCACAGCTGTTTGCTTAGCCTTTACTGGCTATTTTACAGGGGGACACAAAAAATATTGACATGGGGTCCCCCTATAAAATCCAACCAGCAAAGGCTAGGCAGACAGCTGTAGGCTGATATTAATAGCCTGTGAAGAGGCCATGGATATTGGCAGCCCCACAGGCGAAAAACCATCAGCTCTCAGCCGTCCCAGAAATGGCGCATCTTATAGATGTGCCAATTCTGGCACTTAGCCTCACTCTTCCCAGTTGCCCTGTAGCAGTGGGGTTCATATTTGTGGGGTTGATGTTACCTTTTTATTGTCAAGTAACATCAAGCCCAGGGGTTAGTAATGGAGAGGCATCTATCAGACACCTCTCCATTACTAAGCTGGCCTAATGTCACCTTACATTACAAAGGTGACATTAACCCCTTATTACCCCATATGCCACCGCTACAGGGCAGTGAGAAGACAGAGGCTGAGTGCCAGAATTGGCGCATCTTACAGATGCACATTTTCTGGGGTGGCAATAACCATGGTCCCTCTCTAGGCTATAATATCTCTCCTTAGTCACTGGCTTTCCCTCTGTGGCACAGAAAATTGTGCGGTAGTCCACGCCAGTTTTTTCAGTGAAAACATCTTTATTAAATACATACAGGTCCCAAATTTTACACACACACACTACTAACCGTATTAGTCACTGACCTATATAAGTCTAACCATTCTGCAATGGTTTACTGTATGTAAACCAGGTCTCCTATCCAGTCAGCTTCTGCAATGATTTGACAGAAGCCGACAAATTAACTATCGGCTATTCTGATATATATATATATATATATATATATATATATATATATATATATATATATATATATATATATATATATATATATATATATATATATACACACACGCACATGGAGCGTCCCCAGACACAGGGCCACGACTTCTCGGTACCGGGCCTCTCTGGTTCGGTTCTGAGGTTGTCACGGTGGCTAGACCCGGTCCGTGACCCTGCTAAGGGGCGTCCAATAAAGGTGGTGCAGTTTGTCAAGGGTTTGTGACGCCACCTGTGGTCCAGGGTCAGGGTGACTGACGCTGCTGTGGGGTCCGCTGGGGATGATGTTATGGCAGCTAGATGGAATACCTTCCCACAGGTGAAGTGCTTCCCCAGGGCTTCCCAGTAGTGTAGGTAGTGATGATGTGAGGTGCAGGTAATAAGGAGGACACAGGGTTGCAGTCTCTTTACCTTTTACTGATGACTTCGGGGTCCGCAGTCCAGAGCACTGCTAACGGGGCTGGCTGAGTCCGGCCGGTCCGAAGGCACATCCAGAGTTCCCTTTGCAGGTGGAAATCTGTGCCTACCAACTAGCGCCTGTGTGTTGTAGTTCTTCCCCGCTGAGCATTCGGGATAGTCCCCGCAACTTTCGTATCTGATCTTTCTCTTGCTCTCCGTCCCCCAAGTTATTGTATGGATAGGATGCACCCGTTTGACGGGAAGTCTCGGAGCTATTCTGGGACCCTAGAGACGCCCCTCTCCACGCTTGCCCCCTATGTCTGCTTAGGTGATGTAAGGTAGACAGCCAACCTAAAATCAACTGTCCTGCCGCTGTTTGAAGTAACGCTTGGAGCCTGTCACTTCCTCGGTGTTCCGGCCACCGGCTACGCGCCTCAGTAGCTTGTTGCCGATCTCGGGGCATGACTCCTACTGGATATCTCCTTGTGATGTGATCTCGTTTCTCACTTCTCCACAATAAACTTCGCTTCGTGTCCTTCCTTAAGATGCCGCCGCAAATGGTGCAGGTGCGGCTCTGTAACAATCTGTCCCTGTCGCTAGGCCACTGCCAGGATCCCACCCCTGGCAGAGACCCCCCTGAATCTTCCCCGCAACACCCTCTGCCACAGGATGTTGCCTGGACAAAACCCAGTCAGCTTCTTCTAACTTCCTATCCAACCCCCAGTTTTACCAGAGTGTGAGGAGTGGCCTAATACATAGTGCCTTTTGCTCCCCCTAGCGGCCGGAGTGTGAAGTGTAATGTGTGACTGTGATACCTGGTCAGGTGAACTCCTTTAGTGCAATCAGACATAACATCACTCCCCTTAGTGGCAGAGTGACATTACTGCAACGACCAGGACTCTGGGGCACTGCACACACACATACATACATACATACATATATACATACATACATACACACAGTATAGACCAAACGTTTGGACACACCTTCTCATTTAAAGATATCTCTGTTTTTTCAGGACTATGAAAATTGTACATTCACACTGAAGGCATCAAAACTATGTGGAATTATATACTTAACAAAAGTGTGAAACAACTGAAAATATGTATAAGACATAAGGTTCTCTTATACTCTAGGTTATACTCTAGGTTCTTCAAAGTAGCCACCTTTTGCTTTGATGGCTGCTTTGCAAACTCTTGGCATTCTCTTGAGCTTCAAGAGGTTGTCACCGGGAATGGTCTTCTAACAATCTTGACGGAGTTCCCAGAGATGCTTAGCACTTGTTGGCCCTTTTTGCATTCACTCTGCGGTCCAGCTCACCCCAAACCATCTCCATTGGGTTCAGGTCTGGTGACTGTGGAGGCCAGGTCATCTGGTGTAGCACCCAATCACTCTCCTTGGTAAAATAGCCTTTACACAGCCTGGGGTGTGTTTGGGGTAATTGTCCTGTTGAAAAATAAATGATGGTCCAACTAAACGCAAACTGGATGGAATAGCATGCCGCTGCAAGATGCTGTAGTAGCCATGCTGGTTCAGTATGCCTTCAATTTTGAATAAATCCCCAACAGTGTCACCAACAAAGCACTGCCACACCATGACACCTCCTCCTCCATGCTTCACAGTGGGAACCAGGCATGTAGAGTCCATCCGTTCACCTTTTCTGTGTTGCACAAAGACACGGCGGTTGGAACCAAAGATCTCAAATTTGGACTCATCAGACCAAAGCACAGATTTCCACTGGTCTAATGTCCATTCCTTGTGTTCTTTAGCCCAAACAAGTCTCTTTTGCTTGTTGCCTGTCCTTAGCAGTGGTTTCCTAGCAGCTATTTTACCATGAAGGCCTGCTGCACAAAGTCTCCTCTTAACATTTGTTGTAGAGATGTGTCTGCTGCTAGAACTCTGTGTGGCATTAACCTGGTCTCTAATCTGAGCTGCTGATAACCTGCGATTTCTGAGGCTGGTGACTCGGATAAACTTATCCTCAGAAGCAGAGGTGACTCTTGGTCTTTCTTTCCTGGGGCGGTCCTCATGTGAGCCAGTTTCTTTGTAGCGCTTGACGGTTTTTACCACTGCACTTGGGGACACTTTCAAAGTATGCCCAATTTTTCGGACTGACTGACCTTCATTTCTTAACCCCTTAACGACCGCCGATACGCCTTTTAACGGCGGCCGCTAAGGGTACTTAAACCACAGCGCCGTTAATTAACGGCGCTGTGGAAAAAGTGAATAGCGCCCCTCAGAGTCGGATTTTCTCTGGGGTCTCGGTTGCCGAGGGTAGCCGAGACCCCAGAGAACATGATTCGGGGGTTTTTTACCGACCCCCGAGTTGCGATCGCCGGTAATTAACCGTTTACCGGCGGTCGCAACAAAAAAAAAAAAAAACGCGATGTGCCGTTTAATTTCTCTGTCCTCCGATGTGATCGCACATCGGAGGACAGAGAAATGGGGTCCCCGATGGCCCCCGATAGCCCCCCAATACTTACCTACCTCCCCCGGTGCTCCTCGTGGGTCCCCATGGGCGCCGCCATCTTTTTTCCGGGAAAAAATGGCGGGCGCACGCGCAGTACGCCCGCCGCCCGGCACCCGGAAGATCTTTGGGGTCTCGGCTGCCGGGGGTAGCCGAGACCCCAAAGAACATGATCGGGGTCGGTTTGCACCGACCCCTGTTTTTGCGATCGCCGGTAATTAACAGTTTACCGGCGACCGCAAAAAAAAAAAAAAAAAAAAAAGCGATCTGTATTTCTCTGTCCTCTGATGTGATCACACATCAGAGGACAGAGAAATAGGGGGATTCGGGGACCCTAACATACTCACCCGGTGTCCCTGGGTCCTCTTCTGTCTTCTCCTGCCAGCCGGCTTTTTCCTTATGGCGGGCGCATGCGCAGTGCGCCCGCCATCTGCTGCCATCTGCCGGCCGGCAGGAGAAGACGAGTTGGGGCTAAAATTAGGGTTAGGGTTAGAGTTAGGGTTAGAGTTAGGGTTAGGGTTAGGGTTAGGGCTAGAGTTAGGGTTAGGGTTGGGGCTAAATTTAGGGTTAGGGCTAGGGTTAGGGTTAGGCTACTTTCACACTAGCGGTTTTTGGCTTCCGTCGCAATGCGTCGGAGAAAAAACGCATCCTGCAAAAGTGCTTGCAGGATGCGTTTTTTCTCCATTGGCTTGCATTAGCGACACATTGCGACGGATTGCCACATGTCGCATCCGTCGTGCGACGGATGCGTCGTGCTTTGGCGGACCGTCGGCACAAAAAAAGCTACATGTAACTTTTTTGTGCGACGTGTCCGCCATTTCCGACCGCGCATGCGCGGCCGGAACTCCGCCCCGCCTCCCCTCACAATGGGGCAGCGGATGCGTTGAAAAAACAGCATCCGCTGCACCCGTTGTGCGGCGCTTACAACGCTAGCGTCGGTACGTCGGCCCGGCACACTGCGATGGGCCGAGTACGACGCTAGTGTGAAAGTAGCCTTAGGCTTCTATCAACACTTGCGTCGGTACGGGGCGGTCGCAATGCGTCGGCCCGACGTACCGACGCACGTTGTGAAAATTGTGCACAACGTGGGCAGCAGATGCAGTTTTTCAATGCATCTGCTGCCCAGTCTATGTCCTGGGGAGGAGGGGGCAGAGTTACGGCCACGCATGCGCGGAAATGGCGGACGCGACGTACAAAAAAAAGGTTACATTGAACTTTTTTTGTGACGACGGGGCTAAAGTTATGGTTAGGGTTGGGGCTAAAGTTAGGGTTGGGGCTAAAGTTAGGGTTAGAGTTGGGATTAGGGTTTGGATTAGGGTTGGGATTAGGGTTACGTTTGGGATTAGGGTTAGGGGTGTGTTGGATTTAGGGTTTTGATTAGGGTTATGGTTAGGGTTGAGATTAGGGCTGTTTTGGAGTTAGGGTTGTGATTATCGTTAGGGTTGTGATTAGGATTATGGATCGGGTTAAGGATTAGGGTTAGGGGGTGTGTTGGAGTTAGGGTTGGAGTTATAATTTGGGGGTTTCCACTGTTTAGGTACATCAGGGGGGTCTCCAAACACGACAGCCAATTTTGCGCTAAAAAAGTCAAATGGTGCTCCCTCCCTTCTGAGCTCTGCCGTGCGCCCAAACAGTGGTTTACCCCCACATATGGGGCATCAGCGTACTCAGGATAAATTGGACAACAACTTTTGGGGTCCAATTTCTCCTGTTACCCTTGTGAAAATAAAAACTTGGGGGCTAAAAATCTTTTTTGTGGGAAAAAAAAATATTTTTTTATTTTCACTACTCTGCATTATAAACTTCTGTGAAGCACTTGAGCATTCAAAGTTCTCACCACATATCTAGATAAGTTCCTTAGGGGGTCTAGTTTCCAAAATTTGGTCATTTGTGGGGGGTTTCTACTGTTTAGGTACATCAGGGGCTCTGCAAACGCAACATAACACCCACAGACAATTCTATCAAAGTCTGAATTCCAAAATGGCGCTCCTTCTCTTCCGAGCTCTGCCGTGCGCCCAAACAGTGGTTTACCCCCACATATTGGGTACCAGCATACTCAGGACAAATTGGACAACAACTGTTGGGGTCCAATTTCTCTTGTTACCCTTGTGAAAATAAAAATTTGGGGGCTAAAAAAATCTTTGTGGGAAAAAAAAATATTTTTTATTTTCACTACTATGCATTATAAACTTCTGTGAAGCACTTGGGCATTCAAAGTTCTCACCACATATCTAGATAAGTTCCTTGGGGGGTCTATTTTCCAAAATGGGGTCACTTGTTGGGAATTTCTACTGTTTAGATACATTAGGGGTCTGCAAACGCAACATAACGCCCGCAGACAATTCTATCAAAGTCTGCATTCCAAAATGGCGCTCCTTCCCTTCCGAGCTCTGCCGTGCGCCCAAGCAGTGGTTTACCCCCACATATGGGGCACCAGCATACTCAGGACAAATTGGACAACAAGTTTTGGGGTCCAATTTCTCTTGTTACCCTTGTGAAAATAAAAACTTGGGGGCTAAAAAATCTTTATTGTTAAAAAAAAAATATTTTTTATTTTCACGACTCTGCATTATAAACTTCTGTGATGCACTTGGGCATTCAAAGTTCTCACTACACATCTAGATAAGTTCCATGGGGGGTCTAGTTTCCAAAATGGGGTCACTTTTGGGGGGTTTCTACTGTTTAGGCACATCAGGGGCTCTCCAAACGCGACATGGCGTCCGATCTCAATTCCAGTCAATTTTGCATTGAAAAGTCAAATGGCGCTCCTTTGCTTCCGAGCTCAGCCATGCACCCAAACAGTGGTTTACCCCCACATACGGGGTGTCGGCGTACTCAAGACAAATTGTACAACAACTTATGGTGTCCATTTTCTCCTGTTACCCTTGGTAAAATAAAAATTTGGAGGCAAAAAGATCATTTTTGTAGAAAAAATGCGATTTTTTTATTTTCACGGCTCTACGTTATAAACTTCTGTGAAGCACCTGGGGGTTTAAAGTGCTCACCACACATCTAGATAAGTTCCTTAAGGGGTCTAGTTTCCAAAATGGTGTCATTTGTGGGGGGTCTCCACTGTTTAGGCACATCAGCGGCTCTCCAAACGTGACATGGCGTCCGATCTCAATTCCAGCCAATTCTACATTGAAAAAGTAAAAAGACACTCCTTCTCTTCCAAGCTCTGCGGTGCGCCCAAACAGTGGTTTACCCCCACATATGGGGTATTGACGTACTCAGGAGAAATTGCACAACAACTTTTGTGGTCTAATTTCTCCTGTTACCCTTGTGAAAATAAAAATTTGGGGGCAAAAAGATCATTTTTGTAGAAAAAATGTGATTTTTTATTTTCACGGCTTTACGTTATAAACTTCTGTGAAGCACTTGGGGGTTCAAAGTGCTCACCGAATATCTAGATAAGTTCCTTAAGGGGTCTAGTTTCCAAAATGGTATCACTTGTGGGGGGTTTCCACTGTTTAGGCACATCAGGGGCTCTCCAAACGCGACATGGCATCCGATCTCAATTCCAGTCAATTCTGCATTGAAAAAGTCAAACGGTGCTCCTTCACTTCCAAGCTCTGCGGTGTGCCCAAACAGTGGTTTACCCCCACATATGGGGTATTGACGTACTCAGGAGAAATTGCACAACAACTTTCGTGGTCTAATTTCTCCTGTTACCCTTGTGAAAATAAGAATTTGTGGGCGAAAAAATCATTTTTGTGAAAACAAATGCGATTTTTTATTTTCACGGCTCTACGTTATAAACTTCTGTGAAGCACTTGGGGGTTCAAAGTGCTCACCACACATCTAGATAAGTTCCAATTCCAGCCAATTCTGCATTGAAACAGTCAAACGGTGCTCCTTCACTTCCAAGCTCTGCGGTGCGCCCAAACAGTGGTTTACCTCCACATATGGGGTATCGGCGTACTCAGGAAAAATTGCACAACAAAATTTGTGGTTAAATTTCTGTTTTTACACTTGTGAAAATTAAAAAAAATGGTTCTGAAGTAAAATGTTTGCAAAAAAAAGTTAAATGTTCATTTTTTTCTTCCACATTGTTTCAGTTCCTGTGAAGTACGTAAAGGGTTAATAAACTTCTTGAATGTGGTTTTGAGCAGCTTGAGGGATGCAGTTTTTAGAATGGTGTCACACTTGGTTATTTTCTATCATATAGACCCCTCAAAATGACTTCAAATGAGATGTGGTCCCTAAAAAAAAATGGTGTTGTAAAAATGAGAAATTGCTGGTCAACTTTTAACCCTTATAACTCCCTAACAAAAAAAAAAATTGTTTCCAAAATTGTGCTAATGTAAAGTAGACATGTGGTAAATGTTATTTATTAACTATTTTTTGTGACATATCTCTCGGATTTAAGGGCATAAAAATACAAAGTTTGAAAATTGCAAAATTTTAAAAATTTTCGCCATATTTCCATTTTTTTCATAAATAATCACAAGTAATATCGAAGAAATGTTACCAGTAACTTGAAGTACAATATGTCACGAAAAAACAATCTCAGAATCAGTGGGATCCGATAAAGCGTTCCAGAGTTATAACCTCTTAAAGTGACACTGGTCAGAATTGTAAAAATTGGCTCGGTCATTAAGTACCAAATTGGCTCTGTCACTAAGGGGTTAAAGTAATGATGGCCACTCGTTTTTCTTTACTTAGAATTTGTATTATGGCAAGAAAAAAAAGCAGCTAACAGTCTATTCAGTAGGACTATCAGCTGTGTATCCACCAGACTTCTGCACAACACAACTGATGGCCCCAATCCCATTTATAAGGCAAGAAATCCCACTTATTAAACCTGACAGGGCACACCTGTGAAATGAAAACCATTCCCAGTGGCTACCTCTTGAAGCTCATCAAGAGAATGCCAAGAGTGTCGAAAGCAGTCAAAGCAAAAGGTGGCTACTTTGAAGAACCTAGAATATAAGACATAATTTCAGTTGTTTCACACTTTTTTGTTAAGTATATAATTCCACATGTGTTAATTCATAGTTTTGATGCCTTCAGTGTGAGTGTACAATTTTCATAGTCATGAAAATACAGAAAAATCTTTAAATGAGAAGGTGTGTCCAAACTTTTGGTCTGTACTGTATCTCTTTAGATTTTATATACACCTATACGCAGAGCCGGACTGGGACTAAACTTCAGCCCTGGCATTTGAAGTTACACAGGCCCACTTGTCACATGGTGACCGTATAATATCTTTGTACACTTGTAGGCAGGGCCGGTTTTAGGCAAAGAGGGGCCCTAGGCAAAGTTTAAAATGGGGCCCCAAATGCTAACATATCGCACATCACACAAAAGCATTTCAGTTGTATTTAGAAGCGCTGAGTTCAGGCCGCTAAATGGGTTTGATCAACAATACTGACATTTTTCAACACTTGTTTCCCGGCCTCTTTCCACCAGCTGAGGAATAATGATGGGACAGAACGATCACTAATAGATCACCATACAGTATCATGTTATCAGCAGCACATCTACAGTTTACACCGGCAATGTGCTGCTGAGAACAATGATTTTTGTTCCAGCAAAAACAATCTGAATATGCAGCATTTTACTTGTTTAGTAAAATACACCCCATAGTCCTCCATATATTATAATGTGCACCACAGTCCTCCATATAGTATAATGCACTCCCTATAGTCCTCCATATATTAAAATACACTGCTAAGTCCTCCATACAGCATAATACACTCCTCATAGTCCTCCAAATAGTATAATACATTCCTTATAGTGCTCCATATAGTATAATGCACCGCCATAATCATCCATGTAGTACAATTCACTTCCCATAGTATAATGCACCCCATAGTTCTTCATATAGTATAACGTGTTCCTCATAGTCCTCTATACAGTATAATGCAGCCCACATACAGTATAATGCAGCCACCACCCTACAGAATATAATGCAGCCCCCCATAGTATATAACACAGCCTCCCCCATAGAATATAATATACCCCCCACAGTATATAGCACAACTTGCATAGCAGATAACACAGCCCACGTAGCAGTATACAGCACAGCCCACATAGGCGTTAGCGCCTTGCCTCGTAGACCACAGATGATACGGTAGTGACAATTCTAGGTGGGAGATTAGAGTGACACTTCCACTGTCGCCCTCAAAAGCCGTATCTGAAAAATAAAAAAAAAATAAATAAAAAGATTAAAAAGTAAAATGAAAATCGTTAATAAAAAAACCCCAAAACCTAAGGCAGAAACTGGGCTGGGCAGTCCAGACCCATGTCTGCCTCCTACTGACATTAAGCTAAAATGGATTAGCTTCATGCCAGTTGGTGGTGTACCTTACTCTACAGGGAAATACCTAAAAATTTTTGTTGCATAGCATAAGCAGCATACACCAATGCTTTTTTGTGTACCCCAATGAAACATTAGCCCCCCATCAACCAGAGGGCCACACAGCATAACCTCGCTCCCCCAGTCAGAAACCTCCACCTCACATTAACCAGTGGACCCCACAGGATAAATCCAAAGCCCACCAGACATTCCCTCCCCCAAGCGTAAATCCAAATATGACACCCCCTGCCCCAACCAAAAATCCCATCAGACACCCCCCATCGGATGCCACCCAACTTAACCCCCCCAGCATAAACCCCATCGGACGTCCAACCCCCATCGGACATCCAACCCCCACAAACCCCCATCGGACGTCCAACCCCCACAAACCTCCATCGGACGTCCAACCCCCACAAACCCCCATCGGACGTCCAACCCCCACAAACCCCCATCGGACGTCCAACCCCCTTCGGACATTCAACCCCCACCCCCCAAACCCCCATCGGACGTCCAACCCCCATCGGACGTCCAACCCCCTTCAGACGTCCAACCTTCACAAACCCCCATCGGACGTCCAACCCCCACAAACCCCCATCGGACCTCCAACCCCCACAAACCCCCATCGGACGTCCAACCCCCATCGGACATCCAACCCCCACAAACCCCCATCGGACGTCCAACCCCCACAAACCCCCATCGGACCTCCAACCCCCACAAACCCCCATCGGACGTCCAACCCCCATCGGACATCCAACCCCCACAAACCCCCATCAGACGTCCAACCCCCACAAACCCCCATCGGACGTCCAACCCCCATCGGACATCCAACCCCCTTCGGACGTCCAACCCCCTTCGGACATCCAACCCCCTTCAGACGTCCAACCCCCACAAACCCCCATCGGACGTCCAACCCCCACAAACCCCCATCGGACGTCCAACCCCCACAAACCCCCATCGGACCTCCAACCCCCACAAACCCCCATCGGACATCCAAACCCCTTCGGACATCCAAACCCCACAAACCCCCATCGGACGTCCAACCCCCATCGGACATCCAACCCCCATCGGACGTCCAACCCCCTTCGGACGTCCAACCCCCATCGGACGTCCAACCCCCTTCGGACGTCCAACCCCCACAAACCCGCATTGGACGTCCAACCCCCACAATCCCCCATTGAACGTCCAACCCCCACAATCCCCCATCGGACGTCCAACCCCCACAAACCCCCATCGGACGTCCAACCCCCACAAACCCCCATCGGACGTCCAACCCCCACAATCCCCCATCGGACGTCCAACCCCCACAATCCCCCATCGAACGTCCAACCCCCACAATCCCCCATCGAACGTCCAACCCCCACAATCCCCCATCGAATGTCCAACCCCCACAATCCCCCATCGGAAGCCCAACCCCCTTCGGACATCCAACCCCCACAAACCCCAATCGGACGTCCGACCCCCACAAACCCCCATTGGATGTCCAACCCCCACAAACCCCCATCGGACGCGGACCCCCCACCCAGCACACACCCCCTTCGGACGTCCACCCCCCACCCAGCCTAAACCCTCATCAACCCCCCCAAACCCGACCCATAAGCAGGTCGCCCCCCAATAAAAGGGATCCATCCGTAAGCAGCGGGTCCTCCCCAAATCTCACCACGGGGTCCCCCCCCCCACATCCCACGACAAGCAGGTCGCATCCCCACATCCCACGACAAGCAGGTCGCCTCCCCACATCCCACGACAAGCAGGTCGCCTCCCCACATCCCACGACAAGCAGGTCACCTTCCCACATCCCATGACAAGCAGGTCACCTCCCCACATCCCACGACAAGCAGGTTGCCCCCCACAAGCAGGTTTCCCCCCACAAGCACGTCGCCCTCAAATCTCACAACAGGGGTCCCCCCAATAGCCTGCAGCAGGTCACCCACCACATGCAGGTCGCCTCCCCATATCCCACCACAAGCAGGTCACCCCCACATCCCACCACAGGGGTCCCCCAATAGCCTGCAGCAGGTCTCCCCCCCCACAAGCAGGGTGCCCCCCACATCCCACAAGCAGATCGCCCTCAAATCCCACCACAAGCAGGTCGCCCTCAAATCCTACCACAGGGGTCCCCCCAATAGACAGCAGGTCACACACCCCCAAAACCCGACCACAAGCATGTCGCCCTCAAACCCCACCACAGGGGTTCCCCCAATAGCCAGCAGCAGCAGGTGCCCCACAAAATCCCACCAGTGGTCCCACACAACAGCCAGCAGGTCTCAAAAAATCCCACCAGAAGGGTCCCCAACAGCCAGCTGCAGGTGCCCCCCCCAAATCCCACCACAGGGGTTCCCCACAACAGCCAGCAGCAGGTGCCCCCCAAAATCCCACCACAGGGGTTCCCCACAACAGCCAGCAGCAGGTGCCCCCCAAAATCCCACCACAGGGGTCCTCCACAATAGCCAGTAGCAGGTTCCCCAAAAATCCCACAATAGCCAGCAGCAGTAGGTGCCCCCCAAATCCCACCACAGCGGTCCCCCACAACAGCCAGCAGCAGTAGGTGCCCCCCAGAATCCCACCACAGCAGTCCCCCACAATAGGCATCAGGTGCCCCCCAAATCCTACCACAGGGGTCCCCCACAATAACCAGTAGCAGGTCCCCCCAACTCCCACCACAAGAGTCCGAGACAATAGTCAGCAGCAGGTCCCCCCCAAAATCCCACAATAACCAGCAGCAGGTCCCCCCCAAATCCCACAAGGGTCCCCCACAACAGGCAGCAGCAGGTCCCCCCCAAATCCCAGATAATAGCCAGCAGCAGGTGCCCCCCAAAATCCCACCACACAGGTCCCCCCAATAGCCAGCAGCAGGTGCCCCCAAGAATCCCACCACAGGGGTTCCCCACAACAGCCAGCAGCAGGTGCCCCCCAAAATCCCACCACAGGGGTCCTCCACAATAGCCAGTAGCAGGTTCCCCCAAAATCCCACAATAGCCAGCAGCAGTAGGTGCCCCCCAAATCCCACCACAGCGGTCCCCCACAACAGCCAGCAGCAGGTGCCCCCAAGAATCCCACCACAGAGGGTTCCCCCCAGGGCTGTGGAGTCGGAGTAGTGGAGTCAGAGTTAGTTTTGGTTGGAGTTGGAGTCGTTAGAAATGTACCGACTCCAGCTTTAAAAAAAATGTATTAATATTTCATAATTGAAGTTTCATATGAATTTTATAAATGTTACTCAAATATATATGTTCTATCAAACTATGAACAACAGTGATAAGCAGTTCTGTTGGAGATAGAGACATTTCTTACTTCTTGTGTGTCAGGGTATGTGCACACGTCCGGATTTCTTGCAGAAATTTCCTGAAGAAAACCGGAAATTTTCTGCAAGAAATCCGCATTTTTTTTTTTCGTTTTTTTTTTCGTTTTTTTTGCGTTTTTTTTAGCATTTTGCAAGCGTAATTAGCTCGCAGAATGCTAAAGTTTTAGCATTGACTGACTGACAGGTTGGTCACACTTGTCAAACATAGTGTTTGACAAGTGTGACCAACTTTTTACTATATATGCTGCCTATGCAGCATCTATAGTAAAAGATAGAATGTTTAAAAATAATAAAGAAAATAAAAAAATGGTTATACTCACCCTCTGCAAACAGCCAATCTCCTCAGCGGCGTCCTTTCCTATAGATGCCGGTGTGGTTCAGGACCTTCGATGACGTCGCGGCTTGTGATTGGTCGCGTGAGCGGTCACGTGACCAATCACAAGACAGTGACGTCATCACAGGTCCTGAACCACACCATCTATAGGAACGGAAGAGAGAGCATGCACCGGAGAGGCGGGGACACTTCGGGGGCCATCAGAGGGTGAGTATAGGACTATTTTTTATTTTAATTCTTTTTTTTTTTTACCAATTATATGGTGCCCAGTCCGTGGAGGAGTCTCCTCTCCTCCACCCTGGGTACCAACCGCACATAATCTGCTTACTTCCCGCATGGTGTGCACAGCCTTGTGCGGGAAGTAAGCAGATCAATGCACTCCTAGGTGTGCGGAATCCCCGCAATTCCGCATTTTAATGAACATGTTGCTTTTTTTTCCGCAATGCGATTTTTTCGCGGAAAAAAAGGCTACATTTGCACAAAAAATGCGGAATACACTGTAAATAATAGGAGGCATATGTTGTTTTTTTCGCGTTTTTATCACGTTTTTATAGCGAAAAAACACGAAAAAAACGCGAAAAATACTGAACGTGTGCACATGGCCTCACTGTTCTTCACTGCCCTTATCTAATCTTATACTTGGTTAACCTCATGCTGCCCCAACCCCTCTACTTACAATGTATGAAACAAAGTGAAAATGTGTTGCAAATTCTTAGTAGTAAAGCTCCTCCTCTAGATTAGATGTTTACTAGGTGTGCGTCTTCCAAGCATCTCACAGCTGCTATCAGAAGAGGAAGACTGTAAGAAGTATTATCCTTTCAACAAACTTTGCATCAGTTAACTGTGAGTACATGAGGAATAACAGTATTACTGACCACTATATCAGTTGTATGACCTGGCAATAATTTTATACAATTGTTTTTAGGAAAAACAAATTGTCATTTGGATTGTGAATGCAGAGCTAAAAACCTGAGAATGTCAAAGAAGCGTCACATTAAATCAGCTGTATTTGAACATTTCACCATCACTCAAGATAGAAAACATTGTCTGTCAGTGTATGACAAATGATCCAGACGAAAACAAATGCTGTGAAGCCAAGATCAGTGCATATTCAGGCAAAGATAAAAATGCTCCTACCAGAGCTTCTAATCTAAAGAGACATTTACAGCGCTTTCATCCAGAAGTACTGAAAGCAGTGGATGAGAAAGACTGCATCCAAACCAATGAACCAGTGCCCAGCTCTTCCAGCCAAACAAAGGAGCAGAGATCTTTGCAGCCATCAGTTGCAAGAAATTTTGTCAGTGACAAAGTTACTGTGACAATGACAGTAGATACATTTAAAAAACAGATCATAGAGCTTGTTGTAAAGGATAGTGTGCCTATTTCATTATTTTCACTACCAGCTTTTATGTGTCTGAATGGGGAAATGGCCCGCAAGCTTGGTGTTTCTCTGGAGAGAGAGAGAGTATTAGAAAATTAGTAATCGAAGAAGCTTTTTAACAAAAGGAAGAACTTAAAAAAAACTCTCAAGGGACGCTTTCTGTTTCTTAAAATGGATGCCTGCACACGTCACAGAATGAACTATTTTGCCATCAATAAAGACAATGCACACGGCACTCAAGGGTCCCGTGAGGTGCGCAAGTCAGGTTTCCAGCCCGTCAAATAGGTAATAACAAATCACTTGGCACTCAGAGGGTCTTTTTGCAAGATGAAATTGAACATTTCGTTTATTTGTGCATCCAGTTCAAAGATTTAAACGTTTTCGGTCAAATCACAAGACCTTCATCAGAAATATCTTTAACAAAACTGAAATACAGGCAGAAATCACATACAGATTAGCGAGAAAATTACATGATGCACAATAAAAGTCAAAACATCAGAGCCATAATTATATTCGAAATCAAATGCATCACATGAAGTAGAAGAAGTGACAACCGTGGCAGTCAAAGAGAATCCAGGTTGGTGTTCCGTGAGTCGTGGAAGTTCCAATCATAGGTGGCTAAGCATTGTGAGTGTTGTCAAGGAAAGGAAGAGAAGCAAGCTAGAATGGAAGGAAAAGTTATGACATCGAACTCAAGCCCTATAGAAGGACTCTAGACGTGACTGAGGTCTGTATGACCTGAAGGATACTTAGTAGGAAGGTTTCCAAAGTGCACGGTCTTAGTGCTAGGAGGATAAAGTGCATAGTGAGGACCTATAATAAAGATGTGATATCATAGGTTATTAACATATGCTCCAGTGCCGGTCCTGGGTATCGAGCTGCAAAGAAATACGTCAGCACGTGAACCGAAAGCTGTATGCACGAAAAACTAATAAAAGTATAATGCTGAAAGGATTATATAATGGTGAAAAGTAAAAAGTTTTACTGGTAAAAAAGAGACGATATGACTGTAAAAAAAGGGAGAGAAGGAGCTATCTTACAACCAGAAGGACTTAATGATATGTGATGTCGGCCCGTGAACCGATTTACTACTACTGAGGAGTGGGTCAGAATGTATCAGATATAGCACTATAGATAGTACCTGGAAGCAATAATCAGGGTATAATGGCCAGAGGGATTCCACATAGGTGACCCGGGGCAGAAGTTACACCTGGGACATCTGAAAGAGGAGAGGACAAATATAAAACTAGATGGGTATTTCCTGAAGGAACTACAGATAGTGCTTTGGAATGGTGCCCGGGCTGCCCCGCAAGACTTTCACACTTGGGTGCCCCTCAGGCGCTGGTTTGGTAGTTGTAGCCCCTCAGGGTTGAGGCCACTCTGGGACCGATTTGGTGGGCGGGGTCACTCTGGGACCGATTTGGTGGGCGGGGTCACTCTGGGACCGATTTGGTGGGCGGGGTCACTCTGGGACCGATTTGGTGGGCGGGGTCACTCTGGGACCGATTTGGTGGGCGGGGTCACTCTGGGACCGATTTGGTGGGCGGGGTCACTCTGGGACCGATTTGGTGGGCGGGGTCACTCTGGGACCGATTTGGTGGGCGGGGTCACTCTGGGACCGATTTGGTGGGCGGGGTCACTCTGGGACCGATTTGGTGGGCGGGGTCACTCTGGGACCGATTTGGTGGGCGGGGTCACTCTGGGACCGATTTGGTGGGCGGGGTCACTCTGGGACCGATTTGGTGGGCGGGGTCACTCTGGGACCGATTTGGTGGGCGGGGTCACTCTGGGACCGATTTGGTGGGCGGGGTCACTCTGGGTCCGATTTGGTGGGCGGGGTCACTCTGGGTCCGATTTGGTGGGCGGGGTCACTCTGGGTCCGATTTCGTGGGCGGGGCACCTCAGGGTCAGATTTGGTGGGTGGGGTCACTCTGGGTCCGATTTGGTGGGCGGGGCACCTCAGGGTCAGATTTGGTGGGCGGGGTCACTATGGGTCCGATTTGGTGCCTGGGGTCACTCTGGGACCGATTTGGTGGGCGGGGTCACTCTGGGTCCGATTTGGTGGGCGGGGCCCCTCTGGGGCCGATTTGGTGGGCGGGGCCCCTCAGGGGCCAATTTGGTGGGCGGGGCCCCTCAGGGGCCGATTTGGTGGGCGGGCCCCTCAGGGGCCGATTTGGTGGGCGGGCCCCTCAGGGGCCGATTTGGTGGGCGGGGCCACTCTGGGGCCGATTTGGTGGGCGGGGCCCCTCAGGGGCCGATTTGGTTTGTGGGGCCCCTCGGGCCGATTTGGTGGGCGGTGCCTCTCAGGGGCCGATTTGGTGGGCTGGGCACCTCAGGGTCCGATTTGGTGGGCGGGTCACTTTAAGAGCTGATATTATCTGGCAAAACTGTGTCTTGGTGTAGTCATGTACAGTTCGTAGGCATTGGCATAGTAACTGGGTCTGACTGCGCATATCAATGAGCTAATCAGCCAGGTGGCAGTTGACAGTTATTTTGAAATTGCCTCAGAAACCAGCCCATTATAACCTATGGCAAAATTTCCCTATTGAAACACATTGAAACAATGCTTTCCAATGAGGGGAAAACAATTTTCAAACGCAAATTGCGCCAAAACTACAAATCCGATCGACACGAAAAATACTTAGCACACCTCTCGTGGACGCTGGCTTCGAAATGACACCTCACTGGAGTCTGTGCGTTCAGCGGTACGGGCCGCATTAATTGCAGAAAAAAGCCTAATAATAACTAGATGGGTATTTCCTGAAGGAACTACAGATAGTGCTTTGGAATGGTGCCCGGGCTGCCCCTGCAAGACTTTCACACTTGGGTGCCCCTCAGATGCTGGTTTGGTAGTTGTAGCCCCTCAGGGTTGAGGATTTGGTGGGCCGGGCCACTCTGGGTCCGATTTGGTGGGCCGGGCCACTCTGGGTCCGATTTGGTGGGCCGGGCCACTCTGGGTCCGATTTGGTGGGCCGGGCCACTCTGGGTCCGATTTGGTGGGCCGGGCCACTCTGGGTCCGATTTGGTGGGCCGGGCCACTCTGGGTCCGATTTGGTGGGCCGGGCCACTCTGGGTCCGATTTGGTGGGCCGGGCCACTCTGGGTCCGATTTGGTGGGCCGGGCCACTCTGGGTCCGATTTGGTGGGCCGGGCCACTCTGGGTCCGATTTGGTGGGCCGGGCCACTCTGGGTCCGATTTGGTGGGCCGGGCCACTCTGGGTCCGATTTGGTGGGCCGGGCCACTCTGGGTCCGATTTGGTGGGCCGGGCCACTCTGGGTCCGATTTGGTGGGCCGGGCCACTCTGGGTCCGATTTGGTGGGCCGGGCCACTCTGGGTCCGATTTGGTGGGCCGGGCCACTCTGGGTCCGATTTGGTGGGCCGGGCCACTCTGGGTCCGATTTGGTGGGCCGGGCCACTCTGGGTCCGATTTGGTGGGCCGGGCCACTCTGGGTCCGATTTGGTGGGCCGGGCCACTCTGGGTCCGATTTGGTGGGCCGGGCCACTCTGGGTCCGATTTGGTGGGCCGGGCCACTCTGGGTCCGATTTGGTGGGCCGGGCCACTCTGGGTCCGATTTGGTGGCCCGGGCCACTCTGGGTCCGATTTGGTGGCCCGGGCCACTCTGGGTCCGATTTGGTGGCCCGGGCCACTCTGGGTCCGATTTGGTGGCCCGGGCCACTCTGGGTCCGATTTGGTGGCCCGGGCCACTCTGGGTCCGATTTGGTGGCCCGGGCCACTCTGGGTCCGATTTGGTGGCCCGGGCCACTCTGGGTCCGATTTGGTGGCCCGGGCCACTCTGGGTCCGATTTGGTGGCCCGGGCCACTCTGGGTCCGATTTGGTGGCCCGGGCCACTCTGGGTCCGATTTGGTGGCCCGGGCCACTCTGGGTCCGATTTGGTGGCCCGGGCCACTCTGGGTCCGATTTGGTGGCCCGGGCCACTCTGGGTCCGATTTGGTGGCCCGGGTCACTCTGGGTCCGATTTGGTGGCCCGGGTCATTCTGGGTCCGATTTGGTGGCCCGGGTCACTCTGGGTCCGATTTGGTGGGCGGGGTCACTCTGGGTCCGATTTGGTGGGTGGGGCCACTCGCGGTCCGAATTGGTGAGCGGGGTAATCTACTATATAAATGTCTAAGGGCGCTTCCGTCTTTCTGTCACCGTTATTCGTTCGCTGATTGGTCTCGGCAGCTGCCTGTCATAGCTGCCGCGACCAATCAGCGACGCGCACAGTACGGAAGAAAATGGCCGCTCCTTACTCCCCGCACTCACTGCCCGGCGCCCGCATACTCCCCTCCGGTCAGCGCTCCTACAGGGTTAATGGCAGCGTTGACCGCGGTGTAACGCATTCGGTTAACGCTGCTATTAACCCTGTGTGACCACCTTTTTACTATTGATGCTGCTTATGCAGCACGAATAGTAAAAATATCTAATGTTAAAAATAATAAAAAAAATAAAAAATAGTTACATACTCACCCTCCGGTGGCCCCTCCGGATCAGGAACCGGCCTTTCCCGCTCCGCGCGACGCCCCGGTCACCGCTGCATGCATTGCGGTCTCGCGAGATGATGACGTGCGGTCTCACGACACCGCTACGTCATCATCTCATGAGACCGCAATGCACTCTTGGGACCGGAGCGCGCAACAAGCATCGGGTACCGGCCGCTCCAGGAGGTGCAACAAGCATCGCGTACCGGCCGCTCCAGGAGGTGTAACAAGCATCGTGTACCGGCCGCTCTAGGAGGTGCAACAAGCATCAGGTACCGGCCGCTCCAGGAGGTGCAACAAGCATCGTGTACCGGCCGCTCCAGTAGGTGAGTATGTAACTATTTTTTATTGTAATTCTTTTTTTTTTTTTAACAGGGATATGCAGTATACTATGTGACTGACAGGGCCGGTTTTAGGCAAAGTGGGGCCCTAGGCAAAAGTTTAAAATGGGGCCCCAAATACTAACATATTGCACATCACACAGAAATAGTAAAAAGATCTAATGTTAAAAATAATAAAAAAAACAAAAAACCTGCTATTCTCACCTTCCGTCATCCGCCAGTGCGCGCGGCTGCTGCCAGCTTCCGTTCCCAGAGATGCATTGCGAAAGTACCCAGAAGACTTAGCGGTCTCGCAAGACCGCTAAGTCATCTGGGTAATTTCGCAATGCATCTCTGGGAACGGAAGCTGGCGGCAGCAGCGCGTGCATCGGGACAGCTTCGCTGGACGCCGGAGGTGAGTATATAACTATTTTAAATTTTAATTATTTTTTTTAACATGGATATGGTGCCCACACTGCTATATACTACGTGGGCTATGTTATATACTGCGTCGCTGCTATATACTACGTGGCCAGTGTTATATACTGTGTGGGCTGTTATATACTACGTGGGCTGTGCTATATATTACGTGGGCTGTTATATACTGCGTGGCTGCTATATACTACGAGGGCAGTGTTATATACTATGTGGGCTGTGTTATACACTGCGTGGCCACTGTTATATACTGTGTGGCCTGTATTATATACTGCGTGGGCTGTGTCATATACTGCGTGGACTGTGTTATATACTTCGTGTCTGCTACAGTATATACTATGTGGCTGCTATATACACACATACATATTCTAGAATACCCGATGCGTTCGAATCGGGCCACCATCTAGTAGATTACATAACCACGATATGTCTGGTATCTGCTCTACATATACCATACATACAGATACACATATAAATACAGTATATGCAAACACATACATATACCATACATACACACAGATACACATACATATACTGTCATACATACACATAGCGTACATACACATGCATATACCGTACATTCACACACATACCGTACATACATATACCGTACATACATATACATGCATATACCGTACATACCTACACATACCGTACATACATATACACGTACTGTACATACACACATACAGTTATGTACACATATTGTATACACATACCGTACATACATATACCATACATACACACATATACACATAAACAGTATACCATACATACATACACATACCGTACAGAGATACACCGTGCATACACAGATGCACACATATACCGTACATACAGATACACATACATGTACCGTACATACACACAGTATATACACATATAGTATAAACATACCGCACACATATACATACTGTATGTACATGCACATAAACATACATATACCATATATACATACAAATCTATTGCACATACACAGATACACATACATATACTGTGCATACATACACATACTGTACATGCATACACAGCCATACAAATATACCATACATACACACATATACCGTACATATATGCACAGATACACACAGATAGAAACATACACATAGATACACACACATACAAGCATATACATACACACATACCAATCTGTGATATCAGCTCACAGGTGATCAGAGGAGCCCTGGATGAGGTCACATAGTTCAGCAGGAGAGGGCTGCAGAACCCACTGCTGTGGGGGAAGGGGCACAGAGCAGGCAGGGCTGATATCAGCCCCCTGGTGCTGCCGTGTTGTGTGTTGTCCCGTGCAGTGAGCCTCCTCCCCATCTCTTCTCTGTGAGGTGCAGCCTGCTCTGATTAGAACAGTGGAGGAAGCAGAAGACACACACTAAGTCCTGCTCTTCCTCCATGATGGCTCTATGTGCTGTGCTGTGGGGCCCCTGACTGTAGGTGAGCACTCACCATTAGGACACGCCATGCAGGAGGAGAGACGGCAGCCAGTGAGCGCTCTCCTCAGTCTGGTCACTGTGAGGTAAGGAAAGCGTTCATTGGCCAGCGTCTCTCCCTGCATGACACGCCCCCTTTTTGATCTCCTGCACTTCGCGCCCCGCTCTCTCCCCGGCGTTCCATGATTACAGGAGGGAGTGAGAGGGGCCCGATCCTGCATGATACCGGGCCTGCCTCCAGGGCCCCCCCTCCACCTCTGGGCCCCGGAGCAGTGCCATCAGCAGTATGTCCAACCCGTGACTGGGCAGTATAACTACGTGGCTCTGCGCTGTATACTGCGCGGCTCTGCGCTGTATACTGCGCGGCTCTGCGCTGTATACTGCGCGGCTCTGCACTCCATACTGCGCGGCTCTGCGCTCCATACTGCGCGGCTCTGCGCTGCTTACTGCGCGGCTCTGCGCTCCATACTGCGCTGCATACTGCGCGGCTCTGCGCTGTATACTGCGCAGCTCTGCGCTCCATACTGCGCGGCTCTGTGCTGCATACTGCGCGGCTCTGCGCTGTATACTGCGCGGCTCCGCGCTGTATACTATGTGGCTGTGCAATATACTACGTGGACATACATATTCTAGAATGCCCGATGCGTTACAATCGGGCCACCATCTAGTAATAATAATAATAAGACTACAGATAGTGCTTTGGAATTGTGCTGTACTGTCACTTTAAGAGCTGATATTATCTGACAAAAGCTGTGACCAGGTGGGCTGATGTAGAGTTCATAGGCGTTGGCATAGTAACTGTGTCTGACTGCGCATATCAATGAGCTAATCAGCCAGCTGGCAATTATTTTTAGAAATTGCCTCAGAAATCAGCCCCATTATAAACGTATGGGGAAATTTCCCTATTGAAATGCATTGAAACACTTTTTTCAAACGCAAATTGCGCCAAAACTACAAATCCGATCAACACGAAAAATACTTAGCACACCTCTTGGGGACGCTGGCTTCGAAATGACACCTCACTGGAGTCTGTGAGTGAAGCGGTTCGGGCCGCATTAACTGCGGACTGAATAATAATAAGAAGTTATCCACGATGGAATAACAATATAGTGCTTTGTTCCAAAGCACTATAATAATAAGAATAAGAAGAATAAGAAGTTTACCACGATCGGATTACAATATAGTGCTTTGTTCCAAAGCACTATAATAATTTTTACCATTAAATGAACAGGGGTCAATAAGGAACTAGCTGTATGGACTGGTGAGGTAATAGGTATACTTTTAATTACCTCAAGGATCCTGGAAGATTATCCAGAGAAGCACCGAGGGAGGGCGAGAGCTCGCAACAGGGAATGGCGCTGAGGAGATAAATGCACAGGGGGGCGGCGCCCTCAATAACGTGCAAGTGGTATGAGGACAGGGGCATAGACTGTCATGAACCCTCCCTCCAATTACCTTAATGTTGCCAGGTCCGTAGCGCTGAGCTGTGGGTGAGACAGGTGGTCCCGGGGGCTGCTGTGCAGTAGCGGTACTTCCGGGTATAAATGCGCTCTGAGAGTGGGTCATGTGACTCGCCGCGTCATCGCGGTCATGTGATCACGGCTGTGAGAGCCACGCCTGCGCAAACAAAGCCCATTCAAAGCTCATTTGAGCTTGAATAGTCGGAAGTCATTGTGTGACTGGAGCCTGTTGTGAGAGCCGCACCTGCGTAAACAAAGCTCCTTCAATTCTTAAGGCCCCGTCTCACATAGCGAGATCGCTAGCGAGATCGCTGCTGAGTCACAAGTTTTGTGACGCAACAGCGACCTCCATAGCGATCTCGCTATGTGTGACACGTACCAGCGACCAGGCCCCTGCTGTGAGATCGCTGGTCGTGTCGGAATGGCCTGGACCTTTTTTTGGTCGTTGAGGCCCCGCTGACATCGCTGAATCGGTGTGTGTGACACCGATCCAGCGATCTCTTCACTGGTAACCAGGGTAAACATCGGGTTACTAAGCGCAGGGCCGCGCTTAGTAACCCGATGTTTACCCTGGTTACCAGCGTAAATGTAAAAAAAAAAAAACAATACATACTCGCCTTCTGATGTCCGTCAGGTCCCTTGCCGTCCGCTTCCTGCTCTCACTGACTGCCGGCCGTACAGTGAGAAGTGAGAGCACAGCAGTGACGTCACCGCTGCGCTCTGCTCTCACTGTACGGCCGGATCTCAGTCAGAGCAGGAAGCAGACGGCAAGGGACCTGGACACCGAAAGGCGAGTATGTACTGTTTGTTTTTTTTGGTAACCAGGGTAAACATCGGGTTACTAAGCGCGGCCCTGCGCTTAGTAACCCGATGTTTACCCTGGTTACCCGGGTGCTGCAGGGGGACTTCGGCATCGTTGAAGACAGTTTCAACGATGCCGAAGTCGTTCCCCTGATCGTTGGTCGCTGGAGAGAGCTGTCTGTGTGACAGCTCCCCAGCGACCACACAGCGACTTACCAACGATCACGGCCAGGTCGTATCGCTGGTCGTGATCGTTGGTAAATCGCTTAGTGAGACGGGGCCTTTAAGGGATACGCAGGACTATCTACAAAACCGCGTCTACCAGTGGCGGGACACTCGGCATTTCACCAGGCGGCGCAGCTCCCAAAGCTCTTCTGGTTCCACCGACAGCAGGCCAGGCACCTCGAATACTTCTACATCCCATTCTTTTTTAGGGAACAGTCGGGGTCGGCAAAAAGGAAAACGAGGCGGGGGGGGGGCCCAATGCCGCCAGGGAGTCCAGAAATCAGATGTCAACCAGATCTCAGGTAAGGACCTTCCACTGGTGATAAATATTTCCTCCAGGAACTTGGATACACACCAATTGTCTTTGCTTCAAAAGGGCTTGTCGTTCTGCCCTATGTATAAATGTAACTCTTTCGAACTTAGCATGGACCTACAGAGATTCTACCGTAACCTCAGACTACGAGTCCATTTTTCAGACCAGCCACCTGTCTTGGAACCACATCAGGACAACACTCCTTTACTCGAGCTTCGGGGACTGGGGCTACGGACTTCTAGCTCTTACATGCCCCCTAGGATCTATCCACCAGTGGAAACATTTGTTTCCTTGGTTGAAAGGGACATTCACCTTTTCATTCGAGAGGTGGAGCGGGGGAAGTTTCATTTTCAAACCAATCTCACACAGTCGGAGAGGCTATCTCTTGAACAGTTATCATCTGACAAATCACTGGTTATAAAACCAGCGGACAAAGGTGGGGCTACTGTAATCATGGACAAATCTGATTATTTAGAGCAGGTGTTTAGACAGCTTAATGACATTGCAGTCTATAACAAAATACCATACAATCCTCTTAGTCGGATAGCCCAAAAAATTAAACAAGTGTTGGATTTTCATTCTCCAAGCAGGTACCATTGATAGTAAAATGAGGGATTTTCTCACTGAAAAGGATCCCATCACTCCAATATTTTACATATTACCCAAGATACATAAGAGATTGGTCAAACCACCGGGCCGGCCCATTGTTTCCCTGACAGACTATCTTATCACCACTAGCTATTGTGTTAGAAAAAATCCTTAAGGTACCGTCACACTAAACGATATCGCTAGCGATCCGTGACGTTGCAGCGTCCTCGCTAAGCGATATCGTTTAGTTTGACACGCAGCAGCGATCAGGATCCTGCTGTGATGTCGCTGGTCGCTGAATAAAGTCCAGAACTTTATTTGGTCGTCCGATCGCCGTGTATCGTTGTGTTTGACACCAAAAGCAACGATACCAGCGATGTTTTACACTGGTAACCAGGGTAAACATCGGGTTACTAAGCGCAGGGCCGCGCTTAGTAACCCGATGTTTACCCTGGTTACCAGCGTAAAAGTAAAAAAAACAAACAGTACATGCTCACCTGCGCGTCCCCCAGCGTCTGCTTCCTGTTCTGACTGAGATCCGGCCCTAAAGTGAAAGCACAGCGGTGACGTCACCGCTGTGCTGTTAGGGCCGGAGCTCAGTTAGTGTCAGGAAGCAGACGCTGGGGGGACGCGCAGGTGAGCATGTACTGTTTGTTTTTTTTACTTTTACGCTGGTAACCAGGGTAAACATCGGGTTACTAAGCGCGGCCCTGCGCTTAGCAACCCGATGTTTACCCTGGTTACCCGGGGACCTCGGCATCGTTGGTCGCTGGAGAGCGGTCTGTGTGACAGCTCTCCAGCGATCAAACAGCGACGCTGCAGCGATCGGCATCATTGTCGCTATCGCTGCAGCGTCGCTTAATGTGACGGTACCTTTACACCATTGGTCAAATCCACCCAGTCCTTCCTGTTAGACACCAATGAGTTCATCCAAGTCATCAGAGCCCTGGGTCCTCTTTCACCAACATCCTTCCTGATCACTTGAGATGTAAATAGTTTATATACATCCATAACCCACGAGAAAGGGTTACAGGCCACGGACAGGCTTCTGAACGAAGTCGGGGTTGACAGTAAAATCCGTCACTTTTGTGCTGATCTTCTAGAACTGGTACTTAAAGAAAATTATTTCATGTTCCAAGACTCCTTCTATGTCCATCAGCAGAGCACAGCAATGGGCTCAAATGTAGCGCCCCCTTTCGCTATTGCCTACATGGCAGCCTTTGAAAAAGATTTTGTCTATAGTCACCCTCTGTTCATTGATCACTGCAAAATCTGGCGGAGATACATTGATGACATTTTTTGCTTATGGGATGGACCAATCGAGTCACTTCTGTTGTTTGACAGCCATATCAATAACATTTGGCCTGAATTAAGATTCACTATACAGCACGACACAAATCGGATCAGTTTTCTGGATACTCTAGTCTACAAAGAGAGGGGGGTACACTTGCCATTGATTTATTTACAAAACCCACAGACCGGAATGGTCTTCTTCATTTTAGCAGCTGTCAGCCCCGTCCATAAAAAACTCCATTCCTAAGTCTCAATTTCAAAGGGTGGATAGGATTGTCTCAGATGAAAACATTAAGAAGGTAAGACTATCGGAGATGGAACACAAATTTTCAAATAGGGGTTACCCACATGGGGTACTCACTAAGGCCAAACAAAGTATGTCATCTAGGAAAACCAATGAGGGCATTAAGAGAATCCCTTTAGTCACTACCTGTCACCCGTTCTCTGGTCTGGTACAATCCACGATTAGGAGACATTGGAATATACTGACAAAAAGTTATCCACAAATTCCGGAGTTCAAATCACCATTTCTTTCATGTTTTAGACGAGCCAAAAACTTAAAAGATAGATTGGTTAAAGCAGGTGTGGGCCCAGAAACAACCCTTGCGAGGCAATCCTTTCTGCAGACCCAGAGACAGGGCACCTTCCTGTGTTTAAAGTGTAGCAATGTACAAAAGGGCCCCTCAGTGTTCCACCCTCAAATGGGCAAAGCCTTACCAATCAAGGGTTTTTACACATGTGAATCCACATTTGTGATTTATGTAATCAAATGCCCATGCGGCCTTGCCTATGTGGGGGAAACCACGCAAGCTGTTCAGGACAGAGTGTCCCAACATAAATCCACCATCTGTTGCAGAAAAACCCATCTTCCTCTCCCTCACCACTTCATTGAGAAAAACCATAACATCTCCCAACTCATATTTCAGGTACTCGAGCAGATAGACCCCCTAAGGAGAGGCCAGAATGGCATAAAAACACTTAAAAGAAGGGAAGCATTCTGGATCTTTACTTTACAGACCCTAGAGCCAAAGGGACTTAATAGGGATTATGACGTGTCAGCTTTTTTATAACATATTTCTGTATAATATGTGTTGCTCTTGGTTACTGTGATATGTGACAATTTTATTCTTCAGGACATTCTGAGTGTTGTCTAATTTTGTTATCCCCTCTAGAATCGCTAGTATCACGGCATGCATGGGGCACTATATGGCACCTCACATGGTAGAGTATATATGTACTGTTAATATATATATCTCTGAGTTACGGTTTCACCATTCTCACACTCGTATATTTTACTGCCCGAGCCATCCTTTAACCTTACTATCCTTTCCAGCCCTCTCCAGATAGATCCCGTGTCCCCTATGACTATTGACACTCTCCATTCAGTCTCGGCGCTTGCTCCAGTCACACAATGACCTCGTTTCAAGCTCAATAAAGGTACCTTCACACTAAGCGACGCTGCAGCGATACAGACAACGATGCCGATCGCTGCAGCGTCGGTTTAGTCGTTGTGTGGTCGCTGCAGAGCGGTCACACAGACGGCTCTCCAGTGACCAACGATGCCGAAGTCCCCGGGTAACCAGGGTAAACATCGGGTTACTAAGCGCAGGGCCACGCTTAGTAACCCGATGTTTACCCTGGTTACCATTGTAAAAGTAAAAAAAAAAAAAAACACATACTCACATTCCGGTGCCCGGCGTCCCTGCACTCCTCCTGCATCCTGTGTCAGCGCCGAACATCTCCAGCATCTCCCACAGAGCAGAGCGGTGACGTCACCACTCTGCTTTACGGCCAGCACTTACACAGGATGCAGGAGGAGTGCAGGGAAGCGGACGCCGGGCACCGGAATGTGAGTATGTTTTTTTTTTTTTTACATTTACAATGGTAACCAGGGTAAACATCGGGTTACTAAGCGCGGCCCTGCGCTTAGTAACCCGATGTTTACCCTGGTTACCAGTGAAGACATCGCTGGATCGGTGTCACACACACCGATCCAGCGATGTCAGCGGGAGATCCAGCGACGAAATAAAGTTCTGGACTTTCAGCAACGACCAGCGATCTCACAGCGGGATCCTGATCGCAGCTGCGTGTCAAACACAACGATATCGCTATCCAGGACACTGCAACGTCACGGATCGCTATCGTTGTAAAGTCGCTTAGTGTGAAGGTACCTTAAGCTCTGAAGGAGCTTTGTTTACGCAGACGCAGCTCTCACAGCAGGCTCCAGTCACACAATGACTTCCGACTATTCAAGCTCAAATGAGCTTTGAATGGGCTTTGTTCGCGCAGGTGCGGCTCTCACAGCCGTGATCACATGACCGCGATGACGCGGCGAGTCACATGACCCACTCTCAGAGCGCATTTATACCCGGAAGTACCGCTACTGCACAGCGGCCCCCGGGACCACCTGTTTCACCCACAGCTCAGCCCTACGGACCTGGCAACATTAAGGTAATTGGAGGGAGGGTTCATGACAGTCTATGCCCCTGTCCTCATACCACTTGCACGTTATTGAGGGCGCCGCCCCCCTGTGCATTTATCTCCTCAGTGCCATTCCCTGTTGCGAGCTCTCGCCCTCCCTCGGTGCTTCTCTGGATAATCTTCCAGGATCCTTGAGGTAATTAAAAGTATACCTATTACCTCACCAGTCCATACAGCTAGTTCCTTAATGACCCCTGTTCATTTAATGGTAAAAATTATTTTATATTTGTCCTCTCCTCTTTCATATGTCCCAGGTGTAACTTCTGCCCCGGGTCACCTATGTGGAATCCCGCTGGCCATTATACCCTGATTATTGCTTCCAGGTACTATCTATAGTGCTATATCTGATACATTCTGACCCACTCCTCAGTAGTAGTAAATCGGTTCACGGGCCGACATCACATATCATAAAGTCCTTCTGGTTGTAAGATAGCTCCTTCTCTCCCTTTTTTTACAGTCATATCGTCTCTTTTTTACCAGTAAAACTTTTTACTTTTCACCATTATATAATCCTTTCAGCATTATACTTTTATTAGTTTTTCGTGCATACAGCTTTCTGTTCACGTGCTGACGTATTTCTTTGCAGCTCGATACCCAGGACCGGCACTGGAGCATATGTTAATAACCTATGATATCACATCTTTATTATAGGTCCTCACTATGCACTTTATCCTCCTAGCACTAAGACCGTGCACTTTGGAAACCTTCCTACTAAGTATCCTTCAGGTCATACAGACCTCAGTCACGTCTAGAGTCCTTCTATAGGGCTTGAGTTCGATGTCATAACTTTTCCTTCCATTCCAGCTTGTTTCTCTTCCTTTCCTTAACAACACTCACAGCGCTTAGCCACCTATGATTGGAACTTCCACGACTCACGGAACACCGACCTGGATTCTCTTTGACCGCAACGGTTGTCACTTCTACTTCATGTGATGGATTTGATTTCGAATATAATTATCATGGCTCTGATGTTTGACTTTTATTGTGCATCATGTAATTTTCTTGCTAATCTGTATGTGATTTCTGCCTGTATTTCAGTTTTGTTAAAGATATTTCTGAAGAAGGTCTTGTGATTTGACCGAAAACGTTTAAATCTTTGAACTGGATGCACAAATGAACGAAAAGTTCAATTTCATCTTGCAAAAAGACCCTCTGAGTGCCAAGTGATTTGTTATTACCTATTTTGCCATCAATGTCCGATTTGTTTGTGACAAAAATGAAATAGTTACCAAGACATTGGCAGTAAAAGACACCAAAGCTCATCACACCAGTGAGTTTCTCCAGGTCTTGGTGTAAAAGGTTCTGCAAGACTATGAACTTAAAAAGAGCAAGTTCTTTCTGTCGTAACTGACAATGCTTCAAATATGATAAGTACTATTAAGCTAATGAATGAGAGTAATGATGGTGACCAGCAGCTAGAAGAACATTCTGGGTCCAGACACAGAAATGTTTGAAATAGAGGAACACAGTATTGTAACTGCGGAGCAAACTGAAGTTACTTCAGATGAACAGCAACATGATAGTTTAGATGATCTTGTTGAAACTGTGTCAATACCTTCTTTCATTCATCACATGCGCTGTGTTGTGCATACGGTACAGCTGGCTATAAGAGACAGTCTGCAAGAAGGACATGCTGCTGCACTGATTGGCAAGGTGAGAAAATTGGCTACTCTTGCCAGAACCCCTAAAGTTGACTCAATTTTGAAGAGACGCGCTGGAAAAGGGGCAATTATTGATCAAGCCACACGATGAGGCAGTACTTAAAGGGAAGGTACCGCGTTTGTAAATCATTAATAAATTACTGTAATGTAGCATAACATGCTGCTATAACCAAGTTTTAAATGCATGTGAAACAGATTACGTGTGTAATATGAGTTTAAAGAAGGCACTGGGGGCTGACATCTTGGTTTCACAGCAGTTCACGACACTAGTGTCATTTTACGGCACCCCATGGACATAGGAGATAATAGACCAGCGCTGACCCTATCTCTAACATTGTAGCTGCTTTAGCAGTGAGCTGGGCACGCCTCTGTGGGCTGCACAACTCACTGCTGTAGGTGTGACTGGCCGCCATTTTATTATAGCCCAGGGCTATCTGCCGAGCTCCACTTACTTTCTATCGCAGGAGAGAAGCACTCACTGGAACCAGAGGATGGGGAGTGTCATGTTCCCAATGGCAGGGAATCTGAACAACAGAACACAGGCGAAAAACAGGACGAGCTCTAGGGTGATGGAACCTGAGCTGACCGCGATCCTGAACCTCAACTCACAACTAGCAGCAGCCGGGGAGCGTTCCTGGGGGGACTCTAGACGCCTCGCGCCAGCCGGAGATCTAGCTTCCCCTATCAGAAGAATCACAGACCTCGCTTGCCTCCAGAGAAATGTACCCACAGAAATAGCAGCCCCCCACATATAATGACGGTGAAATGAGAGGAAGGCACAAACGTAGTTATGAAAATAGATTCAGCAAAAATGAGGCCCGCTAAAAGCTAGATAGCAGAGGATACAAAAGGTGAACTGCGCGGTCAGCTTAAAAACCCTTCAAAATACCATCCTGAAATTACTTGAACTCATGTGCCAACTCATGGTAAATGAGTGGTAATTTCAGCCCACTAGAGCAACCAGCAGCAGAGAATTACATATCTGCAAGCTGGACTAAAATACGTGAAAACAAACATGAAACAGGGAAATCCAGACTTAGCTTGTCTTGAAGGCTTTAGGAGCAGGTAGCAAAGGTAACAGAGACACACTGATACATTGATAGCCGGCAAGGGAATGACAGGAAAGCCAGGTTAAATAGGAAACACCCAGCCTCTGATGGACAGGTGGAAACCAGAGACCGCAACCCACCAAAGTCACCCAGTACCAGTTGTAACCACCAGAGGGAGCCCAAAAACAGAGTCCACAACAGGGGAGTGCGGGTGATTTATCACTTTTCCTCCAGTCCACCATGCTGCTGAGCCCACTGTGTTCTGCTTTTTTGTAAACTCTGTAGCTGTGTTTCTGATGCAGTAACTGCTGGTGATAGCAGATCACAGGGCAATCACACACAAAATGGCTCTGCCCTGTGATGCTGCTCTTCATTCTGCCCCAGGGATATTAGACCACCCAAAAGGGGAGGGAAATGGTGATGTCAGAAGTTACTGCCCCAATTTTCCAGCTAACAGTAAAGCTACTGTAGCTGCTTGAGGTCTAAAACGGAAAATGCTCCCCCTAGTGGTCAATATATATTTGTAAGAAAATGTATATTTTTCCTACAGAAATGTTTGCAAACAGTGCAAACATTGCATTAATACATTTTATTTACTATTTTAAGCTTAATTTCACAAAAAAACAAACTACAAAAAAAACTGGTGGCACCTTCCCTTTAACCCCTTCCCGACATGTGACGTAATAGTACGTCACATGTCGGGACCCCCGCTTTGATGTGCGCTCCGGCGGTGAGCGCACATCAAAGTCGCGACATGTCAGCTGTTTTTTACAGCTGACATGTGCGCGCAATAGCGGCGGGTGAAATCGCGATCACCCGCCGCTATTAACTAGTTAAATGCCGCTGTCAAACTCAGACAGCGGCATTTAACTACCGCATCCGGCCGTGCGGCCGGATATGAGCGCATCGCCGACCCCTGTCACATGATCGGGGGTCGGCGATGCTTGTGCATTGTAACCATAGAGGTCCTGGAGACCTCTATGGTTACTGATTGCCGGTGGCTGTGAGCGCCCCCCTGTGGTCGGCGCTCACAGCACACCTGCATTTTAGCTACATAACAGCGATCTGATGATCGCTGTTATGTAGCAGAGCCGATCGGGCTGTGCCTGCTTCTAGCCTCCCATGGAGGCTATAGAAGCATGGTAAAAGTTAAAAAAAAAAGTAAAAAAAAATGTGAAAAAAATAAAAAAAATATAAAAGTTTAAATCACCCCCCTTTCGCCCCAATCAAAATAAATCAATAAAAAAAAAGCCCAACCTACACATATTTGGTATCGCCGTGTTCAGAATCGCCCGATCTATCAATAAAAAAAAAGCATTAACCTGATCGCTAAACGGCGTAATGAAAAAAAAAATCGAAACGCCAGATTTACGTTTTTTTGGTCGCCACGACATTGCATTAAAATGCAATAACGGGCGATCAAAAGAACGTATCTGCACCGAAATGCTATCATTAAAAATGCCAGCTCGGCACGCAAAAAATAAGCCCTCACCCGACCCCAGATCACGAAAAATGGAGACGCTACGGGTATCGGAAAATGGCGCAATTTTATTTATTTATTTTTTTGCAAAGTTTGGAATTTTTTTTCACCACTTAGGTAAAATAGAACCTAGTCATGTTTGGTGTCTATGAACTCGTACTGACCTGGAGAATCATAATGGCAGGTCAGTTTTAGCATTTAGTGAACCTAGCAAAATAGGCAAGCAAAAAACAAGTGTGGGATTGCACTTTTTTTGCAATTTCACTGCACTTGGAATTTTTTTCCTGTTTTCCGTTACACGACATGGTAAAACCAATGATGTCGTTCAAAAGTACAACTCGTCCCGCAAAAAATGAGCCCTCACATGGCCAAATTGACAGAAAAGTAAAAAAGTTATGGCTCTGGGAAGGAGGGGAGCGAAAAACGAAAACGGAAAAACGGAAAAAGCTCCGGGGGTGAAGGGGTTAATGATTCAGCGCTTGGTTGAACTGAAAACCTTTCTTGTAGACATGGCTAACCCTCAACTGACGCTAAATGAAAGTCAGTGGAATCAGGTGACTGAGCTGGAAAAATTGCTAGAGCGCCCATTTACAGTGACTAAAAAATTACAAGCAGATGACTTAACTCCAGGTATTTTCTTAAAGGGGTGGAAGAACATGATGTTTCGCCTGTCCCAAAGAGGGTTAATTGCAAATGGCATTGCTACATCAATGAAACGGAGAGAGGAGCTACTATTACAAAATAACATTCTTTTGGCAGCTGTTTATGTAGACCCAATGCATCGGATTCTTCTAGATAATCAACAGCTGAAGGAAAAGAAGCTCTGTTTGAAATAGCAGTAAGGATGAAAGTGTTGCAGAAGTCAGGAGGAACAAAAAGAATTTGGTCGTCCTGCCACATCTTCACCCTCATCACCTGATGAAGAATTTAATTTTGAAAAATATTTGGATCACAAGGACCGTGCAAAGCGTTCCCGCATAGAAGTCATCCCCATCAAAGAACACAGATAGTACTTTTCAGCAGAATTTTTCATGTGCACTAAAAGAAATTCAGAAATTTGACCGTTCATTAATCAGTGCAACAAGCGATTCCTCTGTATCCTAAACATTGTCAGAGATGTTGCCCGAGTGGTTACTGCTTTGCCACCAACCCAAGTTAGTGTAGAGAGGTTGTTCTCTGCTCTCAAAATAATCAGATCAGATTTGAGGGCATCCATGAAGGAGGATCTGACAGAGGCAATACTTTTTCTGAGGACAAATTCATAGATTTCTTCTTATTAACTGCATAACAGTGTTTATTGCATATTTACTTACAAGAGTTTAGAAAAGTTTATAAAAGTTATTTGCTATATTCTAATTGTCTATATACATAATTGTCTAAGGGGTACTTCCTTCTGTCTGTCACGGATATTCATTGGTCGTGGCCTGTCTATCATGGAAATCCAAGTCGCTGATTGGTCGCCGCAAAACAGCCACGACCAATCAGCGATGGGCACAGTCCGGAAGAAAATGGCCGCTCCATACTCCACGCAGTCAGTGGCCGGTGCCCGCTCCATACTCCCCACAGTGTCCCCGACGCTCCGCTCCATACTCCCCGCAGTGTCGTGTCCCCGGCGCTCCGCTCCTTACTCCCCGCAGTCAGTGTCCCCGGCGCCCGCTCCATACTCCCCTCCGGTCACCGCTAACACAGGGTTAATGCCGGCGGTAACGGACCGCGTTATGCTGCGGGTAACGCATTCCGTTACTGCCATTAACCCTGTGTGTCCCCAACCTTTTACTATTGATGCTGCCTATGCGGCATCAATAGTAAAAAAAAAAGAATGTTAAAAATAGTTAAAAAAAACCTGCTATACTCACCCTCCGTTGTCCGCTGAGGCGCTCGCGCCTGCCGCCATCTTCCTTTCCCAGCGATGCTTTGCGAAATTACCCAGAAGACCTAGCTGTCTCGCGAGACCGCCAAGTCATATGGGTAATTTCGCAAAGCATCCTGGGAACACAAGATGGCGGCAGCCACACGCCCATCTGCACAGCACCGTTGGATCCCAGGAGGCGGAGAGACGCGACGCTGAGGAGCAGCGACCAGAATGGTAAGTATGTTACAACTACAAGGGGCCCTCAGATCGTTAGGTATGTTAATTTTTTATTTTATTAACCTGTGACATACGTGGCTCGGTAATATACTACGTCACTGGGCAATATACTATGTGGCTCTGTGCTGTATACTACGTCGCTGTGCAATATACTACGTGTGTCACGGAGTGACTGACCCGGTATAAAACGACCCAACCGAAGGTCTATCACGAACAGCACAACACACAAGGGAACATCGGGGACACAATTACAACGGTGGGCCCTGTCGGTAGGGACTGGGGAAATGGGCACCTCCTGCACTGGCCTTCAGACGTGCCCTGATCTTGCTACCGTCCCTATACGGGTTCTTTCAACCCGTCGCCGACCAGGATACCTAGTCCCTCACTTGCCCTGCACCTATCCCTAAGTAGGGAACTGGCAGGTGAGAGCACTGGTCCCACCGCTGCACTAATACAACACGGGGTAAGGAAATACAGACAAAGTAAAGAAAAACAACACTTAGCTTAATGCTGTAAGGCACAGCTCAGCAGGAAAAAACACCAGATTCTCTGGACACAGCAGTAGAACAACAGTTCCCAGCAAGCTCCTACTCCCAGCTCGGTCGCTGAAGAATGAACTAAAACCGACAGTCAGCTGATGAACCAGGTGACCTCTTAAAGGATGTAGGGAGTGGTCACCACAACATCAGCTGACCCAGCAGCAATGCAATAACACCAGCGGCCACCAGGGGAGAAAACTGCATTAACCCCCGATGATCAGAAAGGAAAAAAAAGGTCTTAAACTGAGGCAAACCAGATCTGCCACAAATCCAAAATTGGATCGTGACAGTACCCCCCTTTCAATGAGGGGCCTCTGGACCCTCAACACTGGACCTCACCAGTAAACAACCTACAGTGAGAACGTCTCAATTCACCAGAATTCACCTCCTCAGTCACCTGACCCTCAGGTTTACGGTGGACACAGCACGATGGAGATGACAACGTAGGTGGCACAAATCTCCAGAGCGCTGACCTGTGGAATGAGTTGTGTATGGGCATTACTGAGGGTCACTCCAACTGGTAAGTCTTCGGACTGACAATGGCTGACACCCGATATGGCCCGATTACCCTTGAACTCCAGATTCCAGTTCCACACGATATTTTTGGTGGACATCCATACGTAATCATTCACACACAGGTCCGGATCTGAACGTTTATTTTCACGCATGCGTCTGCCACAAGATGGTGAACTCTTTACAAAACAGACAACAGAGGCGTCCCCCTGTGTCGCCAAACTCACTCCACCACTATGCACCGAGGGAACCACCACCCTCCGTTGACTCCTCCTCCTAAGAGGTCTCTGACATACTGGGTCAGAATGTAGTGAGGATAGAGTCTTGCCCCTACTCCCTTCAACCACCTCTACTGCCCCCACTGGAGAAGAAGGGGTAGGTTGTAGAAGGACGGCAGAGATCGTAGCACCCGGGCAGCAGTCCACACACGTCTGGCCCCAGCTGACTACTTCTCTGGACCGCCAGTCTATGACCGGGTTGTTTTTTCAACCAAGGGAGACCTAAGACCATGGGAGTTGGTATGCCCTCCAAGACGTAGCACGATACTCTTCATGACAAGCCCCTATACGCAGATGTATATTGTCTACGACTTGTGTAATGCTCCCCTGGCTGAGCGGGGCAGAGTCAATGGCCTGGACGCTTAGGGGTCTAGCAAGCGACCTACTCATCAGGCCATGGGTCTGAACAAAATGAGCATCCACCAAATTGACTCCTGCACCACTGTCCACAAGAACCGGAACATTCTCAGTTACCCCACCAATAACCACCTCAGCAGGTAAGGTAAACTGAGATGAAAAAATGGAGGAAATATACACTCCCTGGTCGCTTCCTTCCACACAACCAGGGGGACGCGGCTTGTTAGATGGAACACGTATTTTGGCGCGAGCTGGGCAGACATTGATAAAATGACCAGTCTGCCCACAGTAAAAACATTCCCCCACACCACGGCGAACCCTAGACAACCCCGTTTGGGAACCAACTCCTCCCACCTGCATGGGTTCTTCCGCCTGGTCAGGTGTGTCCTCCTCCCTAGCAAGGACTACAGGGGGAACATTTGGTGTATGCCTCTCCCTAAAGCGTCTATCCACCCGGATGGCAAGGGACATGGCGGCCTCCAACGACTTGGGGGCGGCGTACTGTACCAGAGTATCTTGCAACCTAGAGGACAGACCCTGCACAAAATGGCTCCTAAGGGCCGGGTCATTCCACTGAGTGTCAGTGGCCCACCTCCTGAACTCTGAACAGTAGTCCTCCGCCGGCCGGCCCCCCTGCTTGATCTTACGGAGTCGGGATTCCGCCAATGAGACGCCGTCTGGGTCACCATATACCAGCGCCAGAGCTGCAAAGAACTCGTCCACTGACCGTAGAGATGGTGAACCGGTCGGCAGGGAGAAGGCCCAGGATTGGGGATCACATTTAAGAAGGGAAACGATGATTCCCACCCGTTGTTCCTCACTCCCTGAAGAACGAGGGCGGAGCCTGAAGTACAACTTGCAGGACTAGTTAAAACCAAAAATGTATCTCTCCCTCCAGAAAACCTGTCAGGGAGAGATATCTTGGGTTCTGGTAGAGCCTGTACCTGAGCCGAAGCCCAGATCGCCAACAACTGCTGCACCACCTCACCACACAGATCCTTAAGTTCAGAGGTGAGAGTCTAGAGCAGTTGGGCAAAAGCCTGCATTTGAGCCATGGCTCACCAGAAAAAATGTGACGATCGGTGTTAATGTCACGGAGTGACTGACCCGGTATAAAACGACCCAACCGAAGGTCTGTCACGAACAGCACAACACACAAGGGATCACCGGGGACACAATTACAACGGTGGGCCCTGTCGGTAGGGACTGAGGAAATGGGCACCTCCTGTACTGGCCTGCAGATGTGCCCTGATCTTGCTACCGTCCCTATACGGGTTCTTTCAACCCGTCGCCGACTAGGATACCTAGTCCCTCACTTGCCCTGCACCTATCCCCAAGTAGGGAACTGGTAGGTGAGAGCACTGGTCCCACCGCTGCACTAATACAACACGGGGTAAGGAAATACAGACAAAGTAAAGAAAAACAACACTTAGCTTAATGCTGTAAGGCACAGCTCAGCAGGAAAAAACACCAGATTCACTGGACACAGCAGTAGAACAACAGTTCCCAGCAAGCTCCTACTCCCAGCTTGGTCGCTGAAGAATGAACTAACACCGACAGTCAGCTGATGAACCAGGTGACCTCTTAAAGGATGTAGGGAGTGGTCACCACAACATCAGCTGACCCAGCAGCAATGCAAAAACACCAGCGGCCACCGGGGGAGAAAACTGCATTAACCCCCGATGACCAGAAAGGAAAAAAGGTCTTAAACTGAGGCAAACCAGATAAGGCTACTTTCACACTAGCGTCGGGAACAACCCGTCGCCGTGCGTCGGGCCGACGTTCCCGACGCTAGCGTGGTCTCCGCCGCACAACGGGGGCAGCGGATGCATTTTTCCCACGCATCCGCTGCCCCATTGTGAGGTGCGGGGAAGTGCGGGGAGGTGGGGGCGGAGTTCCGGCCGCGCATGCGCGGTCGGAAAAAGCGGACCGTCGGGAGCAAAAAACGTTACATGTAACGTTTTTTTCTCCCGACGGTCCGCTACCACACGCCCAAGCGTCGCAAAACGGACGCACCGTTTGGCAATGCGTCGCTAATGTTAGTCTATGACGAAAAACGTATCCAGCAAGAACTTTTGCTGGATGCGTAGTTTCGGCAAAACTACGCATTTGCGACGTATTGCAGTTAACGCTAGTGTGAAAGTAGCCTAAGCCACAAATCCAAAATTGGATCGTGACAACGTGGCTCTGTGCTGTATACTACGTCGCTGTGCAATATACTACGTGGCTCTGTGCTGTATACTACGTCGCTGTGCAATATACTACGTGGCTCTGTGCTGTATACTACGTCGCTGTGCAATATACTACGTCGCTGTGCAATATACTACGTCGCTGTGCAATATACTACGTCGCTGTGCAATATACTACGTAAATGGGCAATATACTACGTGGCTCTGTGTTGTATACTACGTGGCTGGGCAATATACTACGTCACTGTGCAATATACTACGTGGCTCTGTGTCGTATACTACGTCGCTGTGCAATATACTACGTGGCTCTGTGCTGTATACTACGTGGCTGGGCAATATACTACGTCGCTGTGCAATATACTACGTGGCTCTGTGCTGTATACTACGTGGCTGGGCAATATACTACGTGGACATGCATATTCTAGAATACCCGATGCGTTAGAATCAGGCCACCATCTAGTATTCTAATAAATATAGTTTTTGCTCTAAGTGGTCTGATTACTTATATGATGGTGAGAAACTGAATAAGCACGATGTTAATATTTTACAACAGTAAATTTATTGTTACGAATTGGTCATTTATGAAGGAGTCGGAACCTGAAAAAAATCCAGGAGTCGGAGTCGCAACTGTGGCTTACCGACTCCACAGCCCTGGTTCCCCCAATAGCCAGCAGCAGCAGCAGGTGCCCCCCAAAATCCCACCAGTGGTCCCACACAACAGCCAGCAGGTCTCACAAAATCCCACTAGAAGGGTCCCCAAAAGCCAGCAGCAGGTGCCCCCCCCCAAATCCCACCACAGGGGTTCCCCACAACAGCCAGCAGCAGGTGCCCCCCAAAATCCGACCACATGGGGTACCCCACAACAGCCAGCAGCAGGTGCCCCCCACAATCCCACCACAGGCGTCCCCCACAACAGCCAGTAGCAGGTCCCCCAAAATCCCACAATAGCCAGCAGCAGCAGGTCCCCCCAAATTCCACAAGAAGGGTCCCCAACAACAGCCAGCAGCAGGTCCCCCCCAAATCTCACCACAGGTGTCCCCCACAACAGTCAGCAGCAGGTGTCCCCCACAACAGTCAGCAGCAGGTGCCCCACCAAAATCCCACCACAGAGATCCCCCACAACAGCCAGCAGCAGGTGCCCCCCCAAAATCCCACCACAGCGGTCCCCCACAACAGCCAGCAGCAGGTGCCCCCCAAAATCCCACCACAGCAGTCCCCCACAATAACCAGAAGCAGGTCCCCCAAGTCCCACCACAAGAGTCCGAGACAATAGTCAGCAGCAGGTGCCCCCCCAAATCCCACAATAGCCAGCAGCAACAGGTCCCCCCCCAAATCCCACAAGAAGGGTCCCCCACAACAGCCAGCAGCAGGTGCCCCCAAATCCCAGATAATAGCCAGCAGCAGGTGCCCCCAAAATCCCACCACACAGGTCCCCCCAATAGCCAGCAGCAGGTGCCCCCAAGAATCCCACCACAGGGGTCCCCCAAATTAGCCAGAAGCAACAGGTCCCCCCAAAATCCCACCACAGGGGGTTCCCCCAATAGCCAGCAGCAGCAGGTGCCCCACAAAATTCCACCAGTGATCCCACACAACAGCCAGCAGGTCTCACAAAATCCCACCAGAAGGGTCCCCAACAGCCAGCAGCAGGTGCCCCCCCAAAATCCCACCACAGGGGTTCCCCACAACAGCCAGCAGGAGGTGCCCTCCAAAATCCCACCACAGGGGTTCCCCACAACAGCCAGCAGGAGGTGCCCTCCAAAATCCCACCACAGGGGTTCCCCACAACAGCCAGCAGCAGGTGCCCCCCAAAATCCCACCACAGGGGTTCCCCACAACAGCCAGCAGCAGTTGCCCCCCACAATCCCACCACAGGGGTCCCCCACAATAGCCAGTAGCAGGTCCCTCCAAAATCCCACAATAGCCAGCAGCAGCAGGTCCCTCCAAATCCCACAAGTAGGGTCCCCCACAACAGCCAGCAGCAGGTCCCCCCCCAAATCTCACCACAGGCGTCCCCCACAACAGTCAGCAGCAGTAGGTGCCCCCCAAAATCCCACGACAGCGGTCCCCCACAACAGCCAGCAGCAGTAGGTGCCCCCCAAAATCCCACCACAGCAGTCCCGCACAATAGCCAGCATCAGGTGCCCCCCAAATCCTACCACAGGGGTCCCCCACAATAACCAGTAGCAGGTCCACCCAACTCCCACCACAAGAGTCCAAGACAATAGTCAGCATCAGGTGCCCCCCCAAAATCCCACAATAGCCAGCAGCAGGTCCCTCCCAAATCCCACAAGAAGGGTCCCCCACAACAGCCAGCAGCAGGTGCCCCCCAAAATCCCACCACACAGGTCCCCCCAATAGCCAGCAGCAGGTGCCCCCCAAAATCCCACCACAGGGTTCCCCCACAATAGCCAGAAACAGGTCCCCCCCAAAATCCCACCACAGATGATCCCCCCAATAGCGAGCAGCAGGTTCCCCCAAATACCACCAGAAGGGTCCCCAACAGCCAGCAGCAGGTGCCCCCAAAATCCCACAATAGCCAGCATCAGGTGCCCCCCAAATCCCACCACAGGGGTCCGCCACAATAGCCGGGATCAGGTGCCCCCCCAAAATCCCACCACAGGGGTCCCTCACAATAGCCAGCATCAGGTGCCCCCCCAAAATCCCACAATAGCCAGCAGCAGGTCCCTCCCAAATCCCACAAGAAGGGTCCCCCACAACAGCCAGCAGCAGGTCCCTCCCAAATCCCACAAGAAGGGTCCCCCACAACAGCCAGCAGCAGATGCCCCCCAAAATCCCACCACACAGGTCCCCCCAATAGCCAGCAGCAGGTGCCCCCAAAATCCCACCACAGGGTTCCCCCACAATAGCCAGAAACAACAGGTCCCCCCCAAAATCCCACCACAGATGATCCCCCCAATAGCGAGCAGCAGGTTCCCCCAAATACCACCAGAAGGGTCCCCAACAGCCAGCAGCAGGTGCCCCCAAAATCCCACAATAGCCAGCATCAGGTGCCCCCCCAAATCCCACCACAGGGGTCCCCCACAATAGCCAGCATCAGGAGCCCCCCCAAAATCCCAAAGGGGTCCCCCACAACAGCCAGCAGCAGCCCCCCACCAAAATCCCACCATAGGGGTCCCCCACAAAAGCCAGCAGCAACAGGTGCCCCCCCAAATCCAACCACAGGGGTCCCCCACAATAGCCAGCAGCAGGTCCCCCCCATCCCAGACAATAGCCAGCAACAGGTGCCCCCCAAAAAACCCACCACACAGGTCCACCCCAATAGCCAGCAGCAGCTGGTGCCCCCCAAAATCCCACAACAGGGATCCCCCACAATAACCAGCATCAGGTGTCCCCCCAAATCCCACCACAGGGATCCCCCACAATAGCCAGCAGCAGGTGCCCCCCCCAAATCCCACCAAAGGGGTCCCCCACAACAGCCAGCAGCAGCCCCCCACCAAAATCCCACCACAGGGGTTCCCCCCAAAAATCCCACCACAGGGGTCCCCCACAACAGCCAGCAGCAGTAGGTGCCCCCCCAAAATCCCACCACAAGGGTCCCCCATAACAGCCAGCAGCAGAAGGTGCACCCCCAAAATCCCACCACAAGGGTCCCCCACAACAGCAGGCAGCAGTAGGTGCCCTCAAAAATCCCACCACAGCGGTCCCCCACAAAAGCCAGCATCAGGTGACCCCCCCAAAATCCCACCACAGGGATCCCCCACAACAGCCAGCAGCAGTAGGTGCCCCCCAAAATCTCACCACAGCAGTCCCCCACAATAACCAGAAGCAGGTCCCCCAAGTCCCACCACAAGAGTCCGAGACAATAGTCAGCATCAGGTGCCCCCCCCCCCAAATCCCACAATAGCCAGCAGCAACAGGTCCCCCCCAAATCCCACAAGAAGGGTCCCCCACAACAGCCAGCAGCAGGTCCCCCCAAATCCCAGATAATAGCCAGCAGCAGGTGCCCCCAAAATCCCATGACACAGGTCCCCCAATAGCCAGCAGCAGGTGCCCCCAAGAATCCCACCACAGGGGTCCCCCAAATTAGCCAGAAGCAACAGGTCCCCCCAAAATCCCACCACAGGGGGTTCCCCCAATAGCCAGCAGCAGAAGGTGCCCCACAAAATCCCACCAGTGATCCCACACAACAGCCAGCAGGTCTCACAAAATCCCACCAGAAGGGTCCCCAACAGCCAGCAGCAGGTGCCCCCCAAAATCCCACCACAGGGGTTCCCCACAACAGCCAGCAGCAGGTGCCCCCCAAAATTCCACCACAGGGGTTCCCCACAACAGCCAGCAGCAGGTGCCCCCCAAAATCCCACCACAGGGGTCCCCCACAACAGCCAGCAGCAGGTGCCCCCCAAAATCCCACCACAGGGGTCCCCCACAATAGCCAGTAGCAGGTCCCCCCAAAATCCCACAATAGCCAGCAGCAGCAGGTCCCCCAAATCCCACAAGTAGGGTCCCCCACAACAGCCAGCAGCAGGTCCCCCCCCAAATCTCACCACAGGTGTCCCCCCCACAACAGTCAGCAGCAGTAGGTGCCCCCCAAAATCCCACCACAGCGGTCCCCCCACAACAGCCAGCAGCAGTAGGTGCCCCCCAAAATCCCACCACAGCAGTCCCACACAATAGCCAGCATCAGGTGCCCCCCAAATCCTACCACAGGGGTCCCCCACAATAACCAGTAGCAGGTCCACCCAACTCCCACCACAAGGGTCCAAGACAATAGTCAGCATCAGGTGCCCCCCCAAAATCCCACAATAGCCAGCAGCAGGTCCCTCCCAAATCCCACAAGAAGGGTCCCCCACAACAGCCAGCAGCAGGTGCCCCCCAAAATCCCACCACAGAGGATCCCCCCAATAGCGAGCAGCAGGTTCCCCCAAATACCACCAGAAGGGTCCCCAACAGCCCAGCAGCAGGTGCCCCCAAAATCCCACAATAGCCAGCATCAGGTGCCCCCCAAAATCCCACCACAGGGGTCCCCCACAATAGCCGGGATCAGGTGCCCCCCCAAAATCCCACCACAGGGGTCCCTCACAATAGCCAGCATCAGGTGCCCCCCCAAAATCCCACAGTAGCCAGCATCAGGTGCCCCCACAAATCCCACCACAGGGGTCCCCCACAATAGCCAGCATCAGGAGCCCCCCCAAAATCCCAAAGGGATCCCCCACAACAGCCAGCAGCCCCCCAAAAAAAATTCCACAATAGCCAGCATTAGGTGCCCCCACAAATCCCACCACAGGGGACCCCACAATAGCCAGCATCAGGAGACCCCCCCCCCCCCCGAAAAAAAAAAAAAAATCCCAAAGGGGTCCCCCACAACAGCCAGCAGCTGCCCCCCACCAAAATCCCACCACAGGGGTTCCCTCCCAAATCTCACCACAGGGGTCCCCCCACAAAAGCCAGCAGCAGGTCCCCCCCATCCCAGACAATAGCCAGCAACAGGTGCCCCCCAAAAAACCCACCACACAGGTCCCCCCCCAATAGCCAGCAGCAGCTGGTGCCCCCCAAAATCCCACCACAGGGATCCCCCACAATAACCAGCATCAGGTGTCCCCTCAAATCCCACCACAAGGGTCCCCCACAACAGCCAGCAGCAGTAGGTGCCCCCCCCCAAATCTCACCACAGGGGTCCCACACAATAGCCAGCAGCAGGTGCCACCCAAAATCCCACCACAGGGGTCCCCCACAACATCCCACCACAGGGGTCCCCCACAATAGCCAGCAGCAGGTGCCCCCCAAAATCCCACCACAGCGGTCCCCCACAATAGCCAGCTTCAGGTGACCCCCCAAATCCCACCAAAGGGGTCCCCCACAACAGCCAGCAGCAGCCCCTCACCAAAATCCCACCACAGGGGTTCCCCCCCAAAATTCCACCACAGGGGTCCCCCACAATAGCCAGCTTCAGGTGCCCCCCAAATCCCACCACAGGGGTCCCCCACAACAGCCAGCAGCAGGTCCCCTCCCAAATCTCACCACGGGTGTTCCCCACAACAGTCAGCAGCAGTAGGTGCCCCCCAAAATCCCACCACAGCGGTCCCCCACAACAGCCAGCAGCAGGTGCCCCCCAAAATCCCACCACAGCAGTCCCCCACAATAACCAGTAGCAGGTTCCCCCCAACTCCCACCACAAGAGTACGAGACAATAGTCAGCAGCAGGTCCCTCCCAAATCCCACAAGAAGGGTCCCCCCACAACAGCCAGCAGCAGGTCCCCCCCAAATCCCAGATAATAGCCAGCAGTAGGTGCCCCCCAAATTCCACCACACAGGTCCCCCCAATAGCCAGCAGCAGGTCCCCCCCAAAATCCCACCACAGGGGGTTCCCCCCAAAAGTGAGCAGCAACAGGTGCCCTACAAAATCCCATCAGTGGTCCCACACAACACCCAGCAGGAGATCTCACAAAATCCCACCACAGGGGTCCCTCACAACAGCCGGCAGCAGGTTCCCCCAAATACCACCAGAAGGGTCCCCAACAGCCAGCAGCAGGTGCCCCCCCAAAATCTCACAATAGCCAGCATCAGGTGCCCCCCAAAATCCCACCACAGGGGTCCCCCACAATAGCCAGGATCAGGTGCCCCCCCAAAATCCCACCACAGGGGTCCCTCACAATAGCCAGCATCAGGTGCCCCCCCAAAATCCTACAATAGCCAGCATCAGGTGCCCCCACAAATCCCACCACAGGGGTCCCCCACAATAGCCAGTATCAGGAGACCCCCCCAAAAAAAATCCCAAAGGGTCCCCCACAACAGCCAGCAGCAGCCCCCCACCAAAATCCCACCACAGGGGTTCCCCCAAAAATCTCACCACAGGGGTCCCCAACAATAGCCAGCAGCAGGTGCCCTCCATCCCAGACAATAGCCAGCAGCTGGTGCCCCCCAAAATCCAACCACAGGGAACCCCCACAATAACCAGCATCAGGTGTCCCCCAAATTCCCACCACAGAAGTCCCCCCACAACAGCCAGCAGCAGCCTCCACCAAAATCCCACCACAGGGGTTCCCCCCCAAATCCCACCACAGGGGTCCCCCACAATAGCTAGCATCAGGTGCCCCCCCAAATCCCACCACAGGGGTCCCCCACAATAGCCAGCATCAGGTAGCCCCCCAAATCCCACCAAAGGGGTCCCCCACAACAGCAAGCAGCAACCCCACACAACAGGGGTTCCCCCCAAAATCTCATCATAGGGGTCCCCCACAATAGCCAGCAGCAAGTGCCCCCCCCAAATTCCACCACAGGGGTCCCCCACAATAGCCAGCAGCAGGTGCCACCCCAAAATATCCCACAATAGCCAGCATCAGGTGCCCCCACAAATCCCACCACAGGGGTCCCCCACAATAGCCAGCATCAGGAGCCCCCCCAAAATCCCAAAGGGGTCCCCCACAACAGCCAGCAGTGGCCCCCCACCAAAATACCACCACAGGGGTTCCCCCCCAAATCTCACCACAGGGGTCCCCTACAATAGCCAGCAGCAACAGGTGCCCCCCCAAATCCTACCACAGGCGTCCCCCACAACATCCCACCACAGGGGTCCCCCCCAATAGCCAGCAGCAGGTCCTCCCCCATCCCAGACAATAGCCAGCAACAGGTGCCCCCCCAAAAACCCACCACACAGGTCCCCCCCAATAGCCAGCAGCAGCTGGTGCCCCCCAAAATCCCACAACAGGGGTCCCCCACAACAGCCAGCAGCAGGTGCCACCCCAAAATCCCACCACAGGGGTTCCCCACAACATCCCACCACAGGGGTCCCCCACAATAGCCAGCAGCAGGTGCCCCCCAAAGTCCCACCTCAGCGGTCCCCCACAATAGCCAGCTTCAGGTGCCCCCCCAAATCCCACCAAAGGGGTCCCCCACAACAGCTAGCAGCAGCCCCCCACCAAAATCCCACCACAGGGGTCCCCCACAATAGCCAGCTTCAGGTGCCCCCCAAATCCCACCACAGGGGTCCCCCACAACAGCCAGCAACAGTAGGTGCCCCCCCAAATCCCACAAGGGTCCCCCACAACAGCCAGCAGCAGGCCCCCCCAAATCTCACCACAGGTGTCCCCCACAACAGTCAGCAGCAGTAGATGCCCCCCTAAATCTCACCACAGGGGTCCCCCACAATAGCCAGCATCAGGTGCCCCCCAAATCCTACCACAGGGGTCCCCCACAATAACCAGTAGCAGGTCCCCCCAACTCCCACCACAAGAGTCCGAGACAATAGTCAGCAGCAGGTGCACCCCAAAATCCCACAATAGCCAGCAGCAGCAGGTCCCTCCCAAATCCCACAAGAAGGGTCCCCCACAACAGCCAGCAACAGGTCCCCCCCAAATCCCAGATAATAGCCAGCAGCAGGTGCCCCCAAAATCCCACCACACAGGTCCCCCCAATAGCCAGCAGCAGGTGCCCCCCAAAATCCCACAACAATGGTCCCCCACAATAGCCAGAAACAGGTCCCCCCCAAAATCACACCACAGGGGGTCCCCCCCAAAAGCGAGCAGCAACAGGTGCCCTACAAAATCCCACCAGTGGTCCCACACAACACCCAGCAGGAGATCTCACAAAATCCCACCACAGGGGTCCCTCACAACAGCCAGCAGCAGGTTCCCCCAAATACCACCAGAAGGGTCCCCAACAGCCAGCAGCAGGTGCCCCCCCAAAATCCCACAATAGCCAGCATCAGGTGCCCCCCAAAATCCCACCACAGGGGTCCCCCACAATAGCCAGGATCAGGTGCCTCCCAAAATCCCACCACAGGGGTCCCCCACAACAGCCAGCAGCAGGTTCCCCCAAAATCGCACCACAGGGGTCCCCCACAATAGCCAGCATCAGGTGCCCGCACAAATCCCACCACAGGGGTCCCCCACAATAGCCAGCATGAGTAGCCCCCCCAAAATCCCAAAGGGGTCCCCCACAACAGCCAGCAGCAGCCCCCCATCAAAATCCCAAAGGGGTCCCCCAAAACAGCCAGCAGCAGCCCCCCAAAATCCCACTACAGGGGTCCCCCACAACATCCCACCACAGGGGTCCCCCACAACATCCCACCACAGGGGTCCCCCATCCCAGACAATAGCCAACAGGTGCCCCCCAAAAAACCCACCACACAGGTCCCCCCCAATAGCCAGCAGCAGCTGGTGCCCCCCAAAATCCCACTACAGGAATCGCCAAAATAACAAGCATCAAGTGTCCCCCCCAAATCCCACCACAAAGGTCCCCACAACAGCCAGCAGCATCAGGTGCCCCCCAAAATCTCACCACAGGGGTCCCCCACAATAGCCAGCAGCAGGTGCCCCCTCAAATCCCACCACAGGGGTTTCCCACAACATCCCACCAAAGGGGTCCCCCCACAACATCCCACCACAGGGGTCCCCCCACAACATCCCACCACAGGGGTCCCCGCACAACAGCCAGCAGCAGCCCCCCACCAAAATCCCACCACAGGAGTTCCCCCCCAAAATCCCACCACAAGGGTCCCCCCCCAAATATCACCACAGGTGACCCCCACAACAGCCATCAGCAGTAGGTGCCCCCCAAAATCCCACCACAGCAGTCCCCCACAATAGCCAGCATCAGGTGCCCCCCAAATCCTACCACGGGGGTCCCCCACAATAACTTGCAGCAGCAGGTCGCCACCCCTAATAGCGAGCAGCAAGTAGCATTTTTTCACCCTGAAACCATTAACCTCAATGTGACACGCCGTCCACAAGCAACAGCTCCAGCATGCTGCTTTCTTTGCCGCCTTGGTGAATAATAAAGAACGCCCATGATGTTAAAGCAGAACACGCCCCCTCCCGATAGGACACGCCTCCGGAAATGACGTAACACCTGGAAGGAGCCCATACAATCTAGCATTTACTGGTTTTTTTTGTGCAAGAAGCAGCGACATGTGAGAGCTGGAGGGAGAAGTCTGCACTGGTGAGCGGTAATGGGGGAGCAGGGACTGTGTGATAGAGGGGACAGGACTCAGTCCTGGGGGGCACCGGGACTCTGCACATTAGGGTACAGCCGGCTCCACATGTAAGAGCTGGGGGGAGAAGTCTGCACTGGTGAGCGGTAATGGGGGAGCAGGGACTGTGTGATAGAGGGGACAGGACTCAGTCCTGGGGGGCACCGGGACTCTGCACATTAGGGTACAGCCGGCTCCACATGTAAGAGCTGGGGGGAGAAGTCTGCACTGGTGAGCGGTAATGGGGGAGCAGGGACTGTGTGATAGAGGGGACAGGACTCAGTCCTGGGGGGCACCGGGACTCTGCACATTAGGGTACAGCCGGCTCCACATGTAAGAGCTGAGGGGAGAAGTCTGCACTGGTGAGCGGTAATGGGGGGGCAGGGACTGTGTGATAGAGGGGACAGGACTCAGTCCTGGGGGGCACCGGGACTCTGCACATTAGGGTACAGCCGGCTCCACATGTAAGAGCTGAAGGGAGAAGTCTGCACTGGTGAGCGGTAATGGGGGAGCAGGGACTGTGTGATAGAGGGGACAGGACTCAGTCCTGGGGGGCACCGGGACTCTGCACATTAGGGTACAGTCGGCTCCGTATGCATTGCAGGACCTTTGGTATCCATTGATATGACCAGTAGCTACTAGCTGTCACTTTATCAGTGGACGTATCCAGCGTCGGACTGGAGTATCTTGGTCCCACCAGGGAAAGTCATTCTTGGGGCCCACTATGTAGCTACATAGAAATAAATACAAGACAACAAATTGCGTGATAAAACATTCTAATATCAGGGTTTAATTTAAGGTAGTACACGTCTTGATTATATAGCAGGGGTTTGGGTATCCCCCCTCATATAATATAATGTAGCCTCCCTCATAGAATATAATGCAGCCCCTCTCATAAAATAATGTAGCCCTTCCTCAAAGAAGATAATGCAGCCCCTCTCATAGAATATAAATCAGCCCCTTCTCATGGAACATAATGCAGCACCCCACAAAATATAATGCAACCTCCTCATATGGTATAATGCAGTCCCCACCATAGGTTATAATGCAGCCCCCCATAGAGTATACTGTAGCCCCCTCATATAGTATGATGTAGTCCCCCACAGAAGATAATGTAGCCCCTTACTAGGTTTAATGCAGCCCCTCTCCACCCCCATCATTGCCTTCTCCCCCACAATCCCCATCATTGCCCATTCCACCACCACCATTGTCTTTTCCACAGCAACCATCATTGCTTCCTTCCCCCACCATCATTGCCCATTTCACCACCTCCATCATTGCCTCCTTCCCCACCACCCCCATCGTCCTTCCCCACCACCCAATCATTGCCAATCTCCAATACACACACAGCACCACTGTCTCTCACACACTCACAAAGCACCGCACCACATACTCACACGTATGCAGAAAGACACACAGCACCACTCACCTCTCGCAGCACATCCCAGCAGCCTTAACCTCACCGGCAGCCTTCTGTCTGAAACAGTTGCGTGCTGAATGATGACATCATCCAGCTGCGCTGTCTCAGACAGGAAGCGCCGGGCAGGCAGCAGGACACCAGGATGTGCTGTGAGAGGTGAGTGGTACTGTGTGTCTGTGTACATGAGTGTATGTGATGCGATGCTTTGTGTGAGAGTGGTGCTGTGGTGGTGGGGCTTTACATGCGTCAGTGTTAGCTGCAGCCAACTACTAACATTGCCCACTATTAGGCTGCCGTCACGCTATTAGTATTTGGTCAGTATGTTACATCAGTATTTGTAAGCCAAAACCAGGAGTGGAACAATTAGAGGAAAAGTATAATAGAAACACGTCACCACTTCTGTATTTTACCCTTCGCCATGACAGCACCCACTGGAGAGATAGGGATCCACCCCAAGGAACAGGAAACCTACAGAGACATAAAAGGGGGCGGTCCCCCTCTCCTCCTCAGTTTAGGTTTCCTGTTCCCAGGGGACAGGATCTCTGAAGACTACAGAAATCATACCTGGGCTAGGAGCATCCGCCTGTGCGGTTTCTGCGCGAACGGCAGGGGATGCAGTCCAGATGCAGCGTCGGGGGAGATTCCGTTAGACGGCTCCCCCCTCGTCTGGCCGGCATGTGGGATGGCTGAGTCCGGGAGAGGTGACGCCGATTCCACAGGAGCAGCGCTGCAGAGGTGCGGCTTGAACAGGCTCCAGACGCGGACCACCAGGTAAAAGGGTCCGGGATCTGCGGCACAGCTGCAGCGGCAGCCGGTACACCGCTCCATAGCGCAGGCCGGGATAATGGCGGCCGCACATGCGTGGAGCGGTGTAAGAATCCCCAGAATGACCCGGAAGTAGAGGAGCACTTCCGGGTCACTCACACAGCGGTGGAGGGAAAAGCGCGGTTTCGCGCATGCGCAGTGCACCGCTGCAGAGTAAAAAAAAAAAAAAAAAAAGTTTACTGACCGGATCCTGGCCTATAAAAAGGGGGAAGTTGCAAACGCACAGGCGATGCAACATGTCGTCCCCAGGCAAGACTGTGGACCCAGCAGGTGAGCCAGCCAGCAGAAGGTCCTCAGATGCCAGCCACAGGAGTGAGACCAAGGATTCAAGATCCAGAAAGTCGCAGCCTCCTATTTTGGTACCGTACAGCTTCACTGGGTGAGTGTGATTTCCCCTCTGCCTATAAAGCTGACACCCTTTTCCACAAATGTCTTCTTCTCCCAGGCCAAAAAAAGACAGAAATCTAAGCACAAGCAATGTGCGTTATGTGACGAGCCTCTCCCAGATTCCCACCCCAAAAAACTCTGCAATCAGTGTATGGCGGAAACAATGCAGAGTCCATCTATGTCGGTCACAGATATACGGGCCATAATTAGAGAGGAATTACAGGCCATCTCACAAGCCAGTACCCCCCCTAAAAAATCCGGGAAAGAAAAGGCTATACCCAGCTCTGAGTCCGAGGAGGAAGGCGTTATCCACTCAGACTCCTCGCAGGCGTCATCCTCTTCCTCAACACATTCCGACATTGAGGGTCGAGCTTGTTTTCCTCTTGATGGGGTGGACAACCTAGTAAAGTCCATCAGGAATACTATAGGTTGTGAGGATACAAAAGACGACCAAACTGCACAAGACATCATGTTTGCAGGGTTGGCGGAGAGGAAGAGAAGAGCATTCCCAGTAATTCCTGCGGTTAAGGCTCTGATAAAGAGGGAGTGGGAGAAACAGGACCAGAGAGGTTTTCTCCCGTCAGCCTCCAAAAGGAAGTACCCCTTTAATGATGAGGAGTTAATTTCATGGACTAAAATCCCTAAGGTGGACGCTGCAGTCGCCTCCACCTCAAAACAGTCAGCCCTACCAGTCGAGGATGCGGGCCTACTTTCTGATCCTTTAGATCGGAAGGCAGAATCGTCACTGAAACGATCATGGGAGGCTTCCACGGGCATATTTAAGCCATCAATTGCCAGCACGTGCACAGCTAGATCCATGCTTGTGTGGATTGATCAGCTGGATCAACAAATCGAACAGGGGGTCTCCAGACAAAAATTGCGGGATGCGATACCACTAATTAGAGGTGCAGCAGCATTCATGGCCGATGCTTCAGCTGACTCTCTTCGCCTTGCAGCAAGGTCAGCCGGTCTGATTAATAATGCCAGACGTGCGTTATGGATGAAGAGCTGGAAGGGGGATACGCAGTCAAAGGCTAAGATCTGCGCTATTCCGTGTGAGGGTGAGTTTTTGTTTGGGAAAGCATTAGACGAGATCCTCAAAAAAGCAAAAGAGAGGAAAAAAGCCTTCCCTGACCCCTCAATTCCTTTCTATAGGAAGACCTTTAGGAAGAGGCCGTTCGGGAAAAGAACACAAAATGAAAGATCGTCACGATGGGCCACAAGAGAGGGAAAACAGGGTGGCACTATGTTCAAAGGCCCCCCCTTCCGTAGAGACAACAAATTCTGAAACACCAGACACCCCAGTAGGGGGCAGGTTAAAATTTTTCTTTCCCCAATGGCGAAAAATCACGTCAAGTTCCTGGGTGCTAAATATTATTAAGGAAGGAATGAAAATAGAATTCCTCCAAATTCCCCATGATTCCTTTATTTTAACAGCCCTTTCCTCACCAGTGCAACAAAAGGCCCTTGAACTGGAAATTAGAAGTCTTAGGGTCCCTTTCCACTTGCGAGGAAAACGGATGCGTGCAATCCGATTAAAAATCGGATTGCACTCTGACCAATGTTATTTAATAGGTGGCTTTTCATTTGCGATTTTTTTCTCAGCCGAAATCGGACTGAGGATAATCTGGATCGGCTGAGAAAAAAATCGCAGCATGCTGCGTATTGCTGCGATTCTCGGACGAGACTCGCCAATGCAAGTCAATGGGTGCGAGAAAAAAATCGCACAGCACTCGCACCATGCGAGTTCTGTCCGATTATTACGCACCAGTGTCCTTTGAAAAGCCGGTAATTCAGCGCGGTGTACAGTAAAATCACACTGACAGGTTAGAATAGAGTAGATATATACACATAGAATAGGTATATATACATATATATGTCAGTGAGACACCTATATATGTATATTTATATTTAATGCAGCGCTAGATAGCATAAAAGCCCCTAATTCAATTGCCGGCTTTTTCCTTCTCCTTCACAAACCCGACATGATATGAGACATGGTTTACATACAGTAAACCATCTCATATCCCTTTTTTTATTACATATTCCTCTTCACTAATGTAACAAGTGTCTGTGTGCACAATTTGGGGGCTCTAGCTGTTAAATTAAAGGGTTAAATTGCGGAAAAAATTGGCGTGGGCTCCCGCGCAATTTTCTCCGCCAGAGTGGTAAAGCCAGTGACTGAGGGCAGATATTAATAGCCAGGAGAGGGTCCATGGTTATTGGCCCCCCCCGTGGCTAAAAACATCTGCCCCCAGCCACCCCAGAAAAGGCACATCTGGAAGATGCGCCTATTCTGGCACTTGGCCACTCTCTTCCCACTCCCTGTAGCGGTGGGATATGGGGTAATGAAGGGTTAATGCCACCTTGCTATTGGAAGGTGACATTAAGCCAGATTAATAATGGAGAGGCGTCAATTATGTCACCTATCCATTATTAATCCAATTGTTGGAAAGGGTTAAAAAACACACACACACATGATTTAAAAGTATTTTAATGAAATAAACACAGCGGTTGTTGTAATAATTTATTGTTCTCGCAATCCATCAGGAACACCCTCGCTTGGAAAAAATAATAAACGCACAAGATACATACCTTCTGGTGAACCGTCTCGTCCCACGAAGTAATCCATCTGAAGGGGTTAACTAATATTACAGGCAGGAGCCCTGCAAATGCAGCTGTGCTCCGTGCTTGTAATTCCCCGGCGAATGAATGAAATGTAGGTCATTGACCTACATTTCCTTCAGTCGCGGTGATGCGCCCCCTGGTGGATGTCCTCATATGACCTGGAGCGTGGGAAAAAGTTCCCAGGCTGCAGTTCATGAGAACATCCAGCAGGGGCGCATCTGCATCATTAATCTGGCTTAATGTCACCTTCCAATAGCAAGGTGGCATTAACCCTTCATTACCCCATATCCCACCGCTACAGGGAGTGGGAAGAGAGTGGCCAAGTGCCAGAATAGGCGCATCTTCCAGATGTGCCTTTTCTGGGGTGGCTGGGGGCAGATGTTTTTAGCCACGGGGGGGCCAATAACCATGGACCCTCTCCTGGCTATTAATATCTGCCCTCAGTCACTGGCTTTACCACTCTGGCGGAGAAAATTGCGCGGGAGCCCACGCCAATTTTTTCCGCCATTTAACCCTTTATTTCAGCAGCTACAGCGGCCAAATTTTGCACATACACACTATTAACATTAGTAGTGTGGAATATGCAAAAAAAATGGGGATATGAGATGGTTTACTGTATGTAAACCATGTCTCATATCATGTCGGGTTTGTGCAGGAGAAGGAAAAAGCCGGCAATTGAATTAGCGGCTTTTAAGCTATCTAGCGCTGCATTAAATATAAATATACATATATAGGTGTCTCACTGACATATATATATGTATATATACCTATTCTATGTGTATATATCTACTCTATTCTAACCTGTCAGTGTGATTTTACTGTACATGGCGCTGAATTGCCGGCTTTTCAAAGGACACTGGTGCATAAAAATCGGACAGCAATACGGATGTCATACTGATGTTATACGGATGGTGCGATTAAAAAATCGCATGGCACTCGCATGACACTCGCATGACAATCGCATACGTTCCATCCGTTTTTTCGGTCCAGATTACGGACCGTTTTTTATCTCGCAAGTGGAAAGGGACCCTTATAGTTAAAAATGTTTTAGTTAGGGTGCCAAAGGGACAAGAGGGTAAAGGGTTCTACTCTCCGTTATTTTTAATCCCTAAACCCGATGGTTCATTTCGAACAATTATAAATCTTAAAAAACTCAATACGTTTATTAAAAATTATACGTTTAAAATGGAGTCTATTAGATCGGCCATTAAGCTCCTTTTTCCAAATTGTAGAATGGGCGGCATTGATTTAAAAGATGCCTACTACCATCTCCCTATCCATAGTAGGTATCAAAAATACTTAAGAGTGGCAGTAACTCTTGAGGGGGAGATTCATCATTTCCAGTATACAGCCATGCCCTTCGGTCTCTCCACGGCACCCAGGATCTTCACGAAGGTAATGTTAGAAGTAATGGCCTACCTTCGCCAGAGAGACACATTAATCATTCCCTACTTAGATGATTTTTTAGTTGTAGGAAACTCATCCCTTCAGTGTGCGGAACGATTAGCTGACACTGTCTCGTCCTTAGAAAGCCTGGGCTGGATCGTCAACTATAAAAAATCCAGACTCACCCCACTTTCTCTTCAGACATTTTTGGGATTTAGTCTAGATTCCATAAAGCAAAAATGTCTACTTCCCCAAGAAAAAATATCTCTTATAGAGGGTAAAGTTGTGGCGGCCATTCACAAACCTCAAATGTCCCTGAGAGCAGGAATGTCCTTGCTAGGATCCCTCTCCTCCTGTACTCCAGCCGTTCAGTGGGCACAACTTCATACCCGAACATTACAACATCAGATACTTCGGGAACAGAGAAAATTTCTGGGGCACCTTGAATCGAAAATAACTTTATCCGAGAAAGTCTTATCCTCCTTAGAATGGTGGCTAAATAAAGACAACCTAGCGGGGGGTGTCCCTTGGGTAATATCACCATCCCACACGATAACTACGGACGCTAGTCCCCACGGGTGGGGCGCACACATGGGAGATAGATTCTGCCAGGGAACCTGGGATAAGAATGAGGATTTATATTCATCAAACCTAAAAGAATTGAATGCGGTAAACTATGCACTGCGTCAATTTCTCCCACAGCTACGAGGAAGCCACGTCCGAATCTGTTCAGACAACACTACGACAGTGGCGTATTTAAACAAACAAGGCGGCACAAGATCAGACGCTCTAATGTCTTCCGCAAACAGTACCTTAATCCTGGCCGAAAAGCATCTGTTGTCCCTCTCGGCAGTCCACATCAAAGGAGAGGACAATCAACAAGCGGACTTCCTAAGTCGACACACTCTTCATCAAGGAGAATGGTGTCTCAATCCTCACATTTTCCACAAGATAACATTGTTATGGGGCAAACCCCAAATAGACCTGTTCGCTACAAAACAAAACAAACAAGTCCAGAAATTCGCATCTCGGTCCCGTGCAGATCACCCGGACATTCTAGATGCTCTTCAAACACCCTGGCAATTCAAGCTGGCGTATGCTTTCCCTCCGATAATTCTGCTTCCACAAGTAATACGGAAAATCAGGGAAGAGCAGGCCAGGATAATACTAATAGCGCCATTCTGGCCCAAGAGACCATGGTTCTCGTGCCTGCGGTCGATGTCGGTGACGGATCCTTGGGTCCTTCCCTCAATCCCAAACCTTCTCTCCCAGGGACCTTTCTTCCACCCTCAGGTGGACAGCCTCCACCTGACGGCCTGGAATTTGAAAGGCAGATATTAAATTCCAGGGGGTTTTCAAAAGGCCTAATTGATACACTCCTGCTTAGCAGGAAACCATCTACCACAAAAATTTACACCAAAGTATGGAAGAAGTTTCTTCAGTTCCATACTAGTTCAAACCCCTCTGAAGTCCCAATAAAATCTATACTAGAATTTCTACAGAAAGGGAAAGAGTTAGGTCTGTCAGTTAACACACTAAAGGTCCAGGTGTCCGCTCTGGGTGCCCTCTATGGCCATAATATTGCTGGTAATAAATGGGTATCCCGCTTCATCACGGCCTGTGAACGAGTTACTCCTGTCCACATACCTAGAGTAGCTCCGTGGGATCTAAATCTAGTCTTAGACTCTCTAACAGAATCCCCATTTGAGCCTATAGACACAGCATCTTTAAAACACTTGTCGTTAAAAACAGCCTTCTTAGTAGCCTTAACATCGGCTAGAAGAGTCAGCGACATTCAGGCCTTGTCGATAGATCAACCTTACCTTCTCACATTTCATGACAGACTAATCTTAAAACCGGACCCCTTATACCTTCCTAAGGTAGCAGGGAAGTTCCACAGGTCACAGGAGATACATCTTCCTACTTTCTTTAAAGATCCCTCTACTCCTGAAGAACAAAAATTCCATACTCTAGACGTCAGGAGAGTAGTTTTGCAATATATTGAGAAAACTAGTAGTTGGAGGCAGAGTAGGGCTCTGTTCATATCCTTCCAGGGCAAAAAGAAAGGATATGGAGTCACAAGAGCAACATTATCCAGGTGGATAAGAGACGCTATCCGGTTGGCCTATTCCATGAAAAACGAAGAACCTCCGGAGGGCATCAAAGCACATTCCACCAGAGCCATGGCTTCTTCCTGGGCCGAAAAAGGGAACGTGCCAATCGAAGATATATGTAAGGCTGCAACTTGGTTGGCTCCTTCCACTTTCTATAATCACTACAGGCTCGACCTGTCTTCTGACTCTGACCTACACTTTGGCAGGACTATCCTCAGCACGGTGGTCCCCCCCTAGGTGTTGGTCTCTGGAAATCTCTCCAGTGGGTGCTGTCATGGCGAAGGGTAAATAGCCGGATTACTTACGGTAATGCTCTTTTAATGAGTCCATGACAGCACCCAGTCACATCCCTCCCTAATAAAAGCCAATGTAATTACTTCTATGAAGTTTATATTCTGATGATACATGGTGATGATTGACTAACACTGGCGGTCCTCCGGGTACTCTGAAATTAAACTGAGGAGGAGAGGGGGACCGCCCCCTTTTATGTCTCTGTAGGTTTCCTGTTCCTTGGGGCGGATCCCTATCTCTCCAGTGGGTGCTGTCATGGACTCATTAAAAGAGCATTACCGTAAGTAATCCGGCTATTTTCACCCACTCCTCGGTTTGGCTTACAAATACTGAGGTAAAATACTGACCAAATACTGCTAGTGTGATGGCAGCATTAAAGTTAAATGGTATTCACTCCTCTCCATGCCCATGGAGGCGTGGAGAAGCGTGAATTTTAATTTCTCTTTAGCAGCAGCGACATGTGTGGCTTCCTGTCACCCGCTGCTGCTCCACTGGCAAAGGGCGGGCCCCCTTGACTCGGGGGCCCCATAGCCGCTTTCTGGGGGCCCCTAGAGCAGCGAGGGCCTTAGGCAGCCTTTGGCCAGTATGCCAGCAGGTGTCAGTGCCTGGGCCGACCGGAGAGTCCTCTAGTTCTCCGGTGGGCCAATACGACCCTGGATACCTAAGGTCTTACAATGCCTGCAGATGAGGAAAGAGACTCAGCAAATCAGAAAAACTATATTTCTAAATGGAGGTATTTGCTGATTATTATTACACCTACTACATTATGGGATATGATCTTGGAGATTGGAATACCTCTTTAAGAGACATTCTTTTGAGGATGATGGCTTGTATATAAGGCAAAATAAATAAGAAAAAAAAATGCTCCTCCACACCTTGGGCTATTTTTACATGTAGTGTTTTTGCACGTTTGTATTTTTCAATGGCGAACAAAACATTATACAGGAAAATCAATTTTAGGGGTAGAGACTGAATTACTAGGACAAGGACATTGACGTGGTTGCTGACGGTTGTTGTAAGTGTGCAATGACAGGTGCAGGGTGGGAGGTATCTTTGCCCAAGTCATAGACCTGGGATTGGCGTGCCCGTAGGACTTGGGTAAGTGGCAGTGGTGTCACCCGCTAACACTTTCTGGACCCTGGTGTTCGGCCCATGTAGTCTGGTGCTTTGCTTGCATGAGCATACTGGTGGAGGTCAGGGTGGAAGTTGTGCTGCCCATACTGATGCTGGCATGGCAGATGTTGCAAATGGCCTTTTTTGCATTAACTGGACTTTCTGTAAACAAGCGTCAGACTCTGGAATATTTAAACCTTTGCTTTGCTTGGCAACTTTACCCGTGTTGGTGCTCTAGGGATCAGTTGCCCGCCTTGTGTTTCTGGCCATCCCACTGCTTCTTCTCGCCTTTTGTGGTGCTGTAGATCACTCCCACTGTGCGCTGTTCTCCTTGTTCTGCATGTCACTTTTGCAGTCTGGGTCAGAGACTTCATCGTCCACCTTGTCTTTCAATTCCAAACCCTAGTCCTGACTTGCTGATGTAATAACACCACTTGTTGACAATTGTCTCATCATCGTCCACCTCTTGCGACAGTTATTGCATTTTCCCATCATCGCCTTCTTGTTAGCATGGCTGCTCAACTATTTGGGTATCCCTACGTGCAATCTCATGTCCTGCTTGAAATAGGAAGGGTGAGAGGCATGAGGCGATCTCCTCATGTCCCTTCATTACAATCTTTCCCTAAGTGCTGCTAACAGCAGTATGAATGTGTTAGTAGATGGTGACCCGATTCTAACGCATCGGGTATTCTAGAATATGCATGTCCACGTAGTATATTGCCCAGCCCACGTAGTATATTGCCCAGCCCACGTAGTATATTGCCCAGCCCACGTAGTATATTGCCCAGCCTACGTAGTATATTGCCCAGCCAGGTTTGTCACAGGTTAAAAATTAAACATATACTCACCTTTCCGAGGCAGCCCTTGTAGTCCACGGCAGCTTCCGGTCCTAGGGTTGGTATGAGCGCAGGACCTGTGATGACGTTGCGGTCACATGACCGTGACGTCATGGCAGGTCTTTGTAGCGCAGGGCCTGTGATGACGTCACGGTCACATGACCGTGACGTCATGGCAGGTCCTTCTCCTATACCATCTTTGCCAACGGAACCTGCAACAAAAGATGGCGGCCGGCGCGAGTGACTACGGACGGTGAGTATAGCAGGTTTTTTTTAAGCTATTTTTAACATTACATCTTTTACTATTGATGCCGCATAGGCAGCGTCAATAGTAAATAGTTGGGGACACACAGGGTTAATAGCGGCGGTAACGGAGTGCGTTACCCGCGGCATAACGCGGTCCGTTACCGCCGGCATAAACCCTGTGTTAGCGGTGACCGAAGGGGAGTATGCGGGCGACAGGCACTAACTGCGGGGAGTAAGGAGAGGCCATTTTCTTCCGGACTGTGCCCGTCGCTGATTGGTCGCAGCAGCCATGACAGGCAGCTGGCGAGACCAATCAGTGAATAAATAACCGTGACAGAAGTACAAATGGAAGTGGCCCTTAGACAATTATATAGTAGATAATCTATCTATATAATCTTAAGGGGCACTTCCGTCTGTTTGTCATTTAAATCCCGCGTCGCTGACTGGTCGCGGCCTTCAGCGACGGGCACAGTCCGGCCGCGAATTCGCCCCTTCCTACTCTTAGTGCCCCCTGCAGTCAGGTCTCACACAGGGTTAATGGCTGCTTTAACGCTGCTTTAATATTTCATACAGCGCTAGATAGCTTAAAAGCCGGTAATTCAATTGCCGGCTTTTCCTATCTCCTTCCTAAACCCGACATGATATGAGACATGATTTACATACAGTAAACCATCTCATATCCCTTTTTTTTGCATATTCCACACTAATGTTAGTAGTGTGTATGTGCAAAATTTGGGCGCTGTACCTATTGAATTAAAGGGTTAAATCGCGGAAAAAATTGGCTTGGGCTCCCGCGCAATTTTCTCCGCCAGAATGGTAAAGCCAGTGACTGAGGGCAGATATTAATAGCCTGGAGAGGGTCCATGGTTATTGGGCCCCCCCCCCCCCGGCTAAAAACATCTGCCCCCAGCCACCCCAGAAAAGGCACATCTGGAAGATGCGCCTATTCTGGCACTTGGCCACTCCCTTCCCATTCACGTGTAGCGGTGGGATATCGGGTAATGAAGGGTTAATGTCACCTTGCTATTGTAAGGTGACATTAAGCCAGATTAATAATGGAGAGGCGTCAATTATGACACCTATCCATTATTAATCCAATTGTATGAAAGGGTTAAACACACACGCACATTATTACAAAGTATTTTAATGAAATAAATACATGTTTTTGTAATATTTTATTATACTGGTAATCCATCTGAAGACCCTCGTTCTGTAAAAAAGTAAAATAAAAAAACAGTATCCCATACCTTCCGTCGTTCTGTAACGTCCCACGATGTAAATCCATCTGAAGGGGTTAACTAATTTTAGAAGCAGAAGCTCTGCTAATGCAGCTGTGCTCCTGCCTGTAAAACCCCAGAGAATGAATGGAATGTAGGTCAATGACCTGTATTTACCTTCAGTCACGGTGATGCGCCCTCTGCTGGATGTCCTCATATGAACTCGAGCGTGGGAAAATATTCTGAAAAGTTCCCATTGAATTACCGGCTTTTAACCCCTTTCTGACATCTGACGTACTATCCCGTCGAGGTGGGGTGGGCTCGTATGACCACCGACGGGATAGTACGTCATATGCGATCGGCCGCGCTCACGGGGGGAGCGCGGCCGATCGCGGCCGGGTGTCAGCTGCATATTGCAGCTGACATCCGGCACTATGTGCCAGGAGCGGTCACGGACCGCCCCCGACACATTAACCCCCCGCAACCCGCGATCAAACATGATCGCGGTGTACCGGCGGTATAGGGAAGCATCGCGTAGGGAGGGGGCTCCCTGCGGGCTTCCCTGAGACCCCCGGAGCAACGCGATGTGATCGCGTTGCTCCGAGGGTCTCCTACCTCCCTCCTCGCCGCAGGTCCCGGATCCAAGATGGCCACGGCATCCGGGTCCTGCAGGGAGGGAGGTGGCTTACCGAGTGCCTGCTCAGAGCAGGCGCTGGTAAGCCTGCAGCCCTGCACAGCAGATCGCCGATCTGACAGAGTGCTGTGCACACTGTCAGATCAACGATCTGTGATGTCCCCCCCTGGGACAAAGTAAAAAAGTTTAAAAAAATTTTTTCCACATGTGTAAAAAATAAATAAAAAATAAATTCCTAAATAAAGAAAAAAAAAAAAAATTATTCCCATAAATACATTTCTTTATCTAAATAAAAAACAAACAAACAATAAAAGTACACATATTTAGTATCGCCGCGTCCGTAACGACCCAACCTATAAAACTGCCCCACTAGTTAACCCCTTCAGTAAACACCGTGAGAAAAAAAAAACGAGGCAAAAAACGACGCTTTATTATCATACCGCCGAACAAAAAGTGGAATAACACGCGATCAAAAAGACAGATATAAATAACCATGGTACCGCTGAAAACGTCATCTTGTCCCGCAAAAAACGAGCCGCGATACAGCATCATCAGCAAAAAAATAAAAAAGTTATAGTCCTGAGAATAAAGCGATACCAAAATAATTATTTTTTCTATAAAATAGCTTTTATCGTATAAACGCCAAAACATAAAAAAAATGATATAAATGAGGTATCGCTGTAATCGTACTGACCCGAAGAATAAAACTGCTTTATCAATTTTACTAAACGCGGAACGGTATAAACGCCTCCCCCAAAAGAAATTCATGAATAGCTGGTTTTTGGTCATTCTGCCTCACAAAAATCAGAATAAAAAGCGATCAAAAAATGTCATGTGCCCGAAAATGTTACCAATAAAAACGTCAACTCGTCCCGCAAAAAACAAGACCTCACATGACTCTGTGGACTCAAATATGGAAAAATTATAGCTCTCAAAATGTGGTAACGCAAAAAATATTTTTTGCAATAAAAAGCGTCTCAGTGTGTGACGGCTGCCAATCATAAAAATCCGCTAAATAACCCGCTATAAAAGTAAATCAAACCCCCCTTCATCACCCCCTTAGTTAGGGAAAAATAAAAAAAATGTATTTATTTCCATTTTCCCGTTAGGGCTAGGGTTAGGGCTAGGGTTAGGGCTAGGGTTAGGGCTAGGGTTAGGGCTAGGGTTAGGGCTAGGGTTAGGGCTAGGGTTAGGGCTAGGGTTAGGGCTAGGGTTAGGGCTAGGGTTAGGGCTAGGGTTAGGGCTAGGGTTAGGGCTAGGGTTAGGGCTAGGGTTAGGGCTAGGGTTAGGGCTAGGGTTAGGGCTAGGGTTAGGGCTAGGGTTAGGGTTAGGGCTAGGGTTAAGGCTACAGTTAGGGTTGGGGCTAAAGTTAGGGTTAGGGTTTGGATTACATTTACGGTTGGGAATAGGGTTGCGATTAGGGTTAGGGGTGTGTCAGGGTTAGGGGTGTGGTTAGGGTTACCATTGGGATTAGGGTAAGGGGTGTGGTTGGATTAGGGTTTCAGTTATAATTGGGGGGTTTCCACTGTTTAGGCACATCACGGGCTCTCCAAACGGGACATGGCATCTGATCTCAATTCCAGACAATTCTGCGTTGAAAAAGTAAAACAGTGCTCCTTCCCTTCAGAGCTCTCCCGTGTACCCAAACAGGGGTTTACCCCAACATATGGGGTATCAGCGTACTCAGGACAAATTGGACAACAACTTTTGGGGTCCAATTTATCCTGTTACCCTTGTGAAAATACAAAACTGGGGGCTAAAAAGTCATTTTTGTGAAAAAAAAAAATAATAATTTTTATCTTCACGGCTCTGCGTTATAAACTGTAGTGAAACACTTGGGGGTTCTAAGTTCTCACAACACATCTAGATAAGTTCCTTGGGAGGTCTAGTTTCCAATTTGGGGTCACTTGTGGGGGGTTTCTACTGTTTGGGTACATCAGGGGCTCTGCAAATGCAACGTGACGCCTGCAGACCAATCTATTTAAGTCTGCATTCCAAATGGCGCTCCTTCCCTTCCGAGCTCTGTCATGCGCCCAAACAGTGGTTCCCCCCCACATATGGGGTATCAGCGTACTCAGGACAAATTGGACAACAACTTTTGGGGTCCAATTTATTATGTTACCCTTGTAAAAATACAAAGCTGGGGGCTAAAAAATCATTTCTGTGAAAAAAAAGAGGAATTTTTATTTTTACGGCTCTGCATTATAAACTTCTGTGAAGCACTTGGTGGGTCAAAGTGCTCACCACACATCTAGATAAGTTCCTTAGGGGGTCTACTTTCCAAAATGGTGTCACTTGTGGGGGGTTTCAATGTTTAGGCACATCAGGGGCTCTCCAAACACAACATGGCGTCCCATGTCAATTACAGTCAATTTTGCATTGAAAAGTCAAATGGCGCTCCTTTCCTTCCGAGCTCTGCCATGCGCCCAAACAGTGGTTTACCCCCACATATGGGGTATCAGCGTACTCAGGACAAATTGTACAACAACTTTTGGGGTCCATTTTCTCCTGTTACCCTTGGTAAAATAAAACAAATTGGAGCTGAAATAAATTTTGTGTGAAAAAAAGTTAAATGTTCATTTTTATTTAAACATTCCAAAAATTCCTGTGAAGCACCAGAAGGGTTAATAAACTTCTTGAATGTGGTTTTGAGCACCTTGAGGGGTGCAGTTTTTAGAATGGTGTCACACTTGGGTATTTTCTATCATATAGACCCCTCAAAATGACTTCAAATGAGATGTGGTCCCTAAAAAAAAAAAAATGGTGTTGTAAAAATGAGAAATTGCTTGTGAACTTTTAACCCTTATAACTCCCTAACAAAAAAAAAATTTTGGTTCCAAAATTGTGCTGATGTAAAGTAGACATGTGGGAAGTGTTACTTATTAAGTATTTTGTGTGGCATATCTCTGATTTAATTGCATAAAAAGTCAATATTGAAAAATTGCGAAATTTTCAAAATTTTTGCAAAACTTCAGTTTTTTTCACAAATAAACGCAGGTAATATCAAAGAAATTTTACCACTGTCATGAAGTACAATATGTCACGAGAAAACAGTGTCAGAATCACTGGGATCCGTTGAATCATTCCAGAGTTATAACTTCATAAAGGGACAGTGGTCAGAATTGTAAAAATTGGCCCGGTCATTAACGTGCAAACCACCCTTGTGGGTAAAGGGGTTAAAGAGGGGGGCCCACTGAGACTTTCGCCTGGGGCCCTCAAATACCTGGAAGCAGGCCCTGGCTTCACTGATTGTTCCCGGCCAGCCAGGCGTGACCAATCAGCGACAGGTGCAGTCCAGCCGCAAATTGGCGCGGGATTTGAACCACGCTTCGCTAATTGGTCGTGCCCGGCCGGCCGAATCCTCTGTATAAATTGCATTATTGTGAAAACTTCGTAAATAAACTACATACATATTCTAGAATACCCGATGCGTTAGAATCGGGCCACCATCTAGTTAGCCATAAGGAGGTGTCATGGCTCAGCTGTTGGGGACCCGGGACGAGGTGCTGCTTCCCTGTTCCTAACACTAGGGGGCATCCTAGCTCACCCTATTCCCCGGGATACTTCTGAAGGTGAATATGCTGTAGCCTCCCCCCTTGCCTTATCTCTTGAATCTGCCCTCCATCTATTCCCCTTCCCCACCCAGGGAAGAGGGGAGCTGCCGTGCACCGCAGTAGACCACTCAGACGAACAAGGCAACACAAAAAGGGCAACTGAAAATACCAGGCTTACAAAATATTCACTCACATATTACGGAGAAATGCATTGGGAAGTGAAGGATGGAGAAAAAACAAAGTAAGAAGAGGAAAGGGAATTATCACACTTAGGCTAGTTTCACACTAGCGTTCAGCAGGGCTGCGGACTTCCTCCGTGAAGCCCCGCCCACTGTCGCGCCTCTTACTTCAGCTCCCCCTATGGGTGCATGGGGCATGCGTACCCTATCTTTAACATTGGGTATGCAGGCCATGCCGATGTATGCAGATGCCGCCGCATGCGTCGTTTTGACGTTGCGACGATTTGCGCTGAACGCAACAAGTTACAATTTCTTGTGGTCGTAAATCCTCATATAACCACCAAAACACCTCTTCTCTAAGCCATGCAGCATAAGCTAGCTCTAACCATGTGTTTCAGTCAGGACCCAGATAACATAAGGGATAGCAGTGGCTAACCGAGCTCAGCTGAGAGCTCTGACTCCCAGAGCTCCCAACGTGGTCAATTAACCCTTGTTCTACCAAAAGCAATTTACCACCATTTAAAAAGAAGGGGAAGTGCTTCTTTTCAGTGCAAGAGTAGGATTAATCAGATGCTGCGGTCTTTTCATTCCTCTGTTGCGTCCTTTATATTGGACGGTGATATTTATCTTGCAAAGACGAAACGTCTCCGCAGGATAATTAGATATCGTGCCTTCTGGAAAGACGCGCCGCATGTTCATTTACGCAGGGAAGCTGGAGGTGTCTCTGCATGCATAGTGGAGATGGGATTTCATGAAATCCCATCCACTATGCTGTAACATCTGGCTTGCATCGCGGCGGCCATTTTCCTGAAGCCGAGTTGCGAACTCAGCGCACGCGCGGCATCCCGCGGCCGTTTTCCTGAAGCCCCGGGAAGCCGAGCACTACCATCTGCGCACGCGTAGCCTCAGGAAGATGGCCGGGCCCACCGATAAACCGCTGAATAGCGCAGATTGCGCTCTTTTCCTTCAGCTGCGCAGTGGATTCGCCTGTTGGGCATGTGCAAACCACTACGCCACCAACGGAGAGATAAGCAAGATCTGGGGGGAGAAACAGCGATGTCACCACGCCCATATGACCAGACCAGCGTGAGTGACAGCCCAAAACGGCGACTTTACAAAGGTATTTCGACAGCATAGGTGGGGAATAAAGGCACAAAAAATACACTAATGTAAAGCACAGCTCTGCCCCTATTTAACGATATTTTTATCTCATCTTGAAAAAACGGGGTGACACGTTCCCTTTAAACATGGAGGATACAAACTTCAGCACAAACCGTGTGGGTACGAATCTCAACGCGTTTCTGGAGATTAAGCTCCCTTAATCATGAATTGGTCATGTACTTTGTCGTTGAGCTGTAGAGTATATCAGCACTCCAGTATTGCCAATGCTCTGTTTTTTTTACTTTGCCCATATGCAGCACAATGCCCCAAAATGTCATAAAAAAAAAAAAAATCAAATTTGTTACTCGGCGCTATCATTTTTTTTTTTTTTGCAAAAGAAAAAAAAAAAAATCTCCCACCAACTAATTTCTTACACTCAGGTAATACAGGAGGTATACAACCACTCTGCACAGTAATTAGATTAACCTATTTGGCTCTGATTGGTCAAAAACTATTGTCCAGCCATTCGGTGCCAAAGGGGTTAATCAGGAGAGGTGACACTGTGATCACTCCATCCATTGTGACTGCTGTGAATGGTGCTGTATCAGACAGATCAACTTTATTGTGACATCTCTGTGATTGGCGGGTCAGAATTGATCAGCCAATCACCGATGGCCGGTGCAGGGTGAATGGGGGGGAAGTGCATTGATGGCCGGCTGTTACAGACCTAGCTTTGCCATATATGTACTTTGCTTTGAGGGAATGCACTTTCTGCAGCGTCATACATATACAGCTCATGTCCTGAAAGGGTTAACCTCCAATGAGCCAGAACTGCTCTGTCACAATGTACAGCTTAAGCGGTTCAGTCACTGGATTCCATCAGAAGGTGCGCACATCATGTGCCGCATCATCGGAGGTGGGACGGGTCTATGACGAAGGCAGGAAGGCGAAGACGCCCTCTGTTCTGATGTCCCCATCTCCGTGGATGTTCCCTGCACTTATAACTTTGCGTCTTGTTTTAATGGAATATTTGACATGGATTCTGTTAATTTACAGTTTTCTGTTTTAAGGTACCGTTACACTAAACGATTTACCAACGATCACGACCAGCGATACGACCTGGCCGTGATCGTTGGTAAGTCGTTGTGTGGTCGCTGGAGAGCTGTCACACAGACAGCTCTCCAGCGACCAACGAAGCCGAAGTCCCCGGGTAACCAGGGTAAACATCGGGTTACTAAGCGCAGGGCCGCGCTTAGTAACCCGATGTTTACCCTGGTTACCATTGTAAATGTAAAAAAAAAAAAACCACTACATACTTACATTCCGGTGTCTGTCACGTCCCCCGGCGTCAGCTTCCCTGCACTGTGTAAGCGCCGGCCGTAAAGCAGAGCGGTGACGTCACCCTGTGCTCTGCTTTACGGCCGGCCGGCGCTGACAGTCAGTGCGGGAAGCTGACGCCGGGGGACGTGACAGACATCGGAATGTAAGTATGTACTGTTTTTTTTGTTTGGTTTTTTTTTACATTTACAATGGTAACCAGGGTTAACATCGGGTTACTAAGCGCGGCCCTGCGCTTAGTAACCCGATATTTACACTGGTTACCAGTGAACACATCGCTGGATCGGCGTCACACACGCCGATTCAGCGTCACACACGCCGATTCAGCGATGACAGCGGGTGATCAGCGACCAAAAAAAGGTCCTGATCATTCGCAGCGACCAACGATCTCCCAGCAGGGGTCTGATCGTTGGTTGCTGTCACGCATAACGATTTCGTTAACGATATAGTTGCTACGTCACAAAAAGCAACGATATCGTTAACGAAATCGTTGTGTGAAGGTACCTTTAGATTTGTTCTGTGTTTTTGGTGCTGGATTGGAGATATTTTGTGATAAATCTCTGTATGTGACTATAATGGGATTGTGTTATACCGGGGGCAGGACGGGGCCATGACTGGATGTAGTGATCATGTGACGCCTGTAACAGCTCCGGAGGTTTCTTACATGGGATCTTTATGATGTTACATTGTTATCTTCTCCCCATTCAGGTCCCTACAATATCGGATCCTCTTAGTGGAGATCTTCTATATAAGAGAATTCTCCTGAGTGACCCTACAAGGATGGATAGGGACAGGGACAAGATGGCGGAGAGGATATTACACCTCACCCTAGAGATCCTCTTCCGGCTTACTGGAGAGGTGAGAGATTCTGATGGCGTCACATTACATCATTCTTATCTATGGGAATAACAGATGGACAGAACTGGAGAGGTAAGGACTCTGGAAATGTCTGTAGTGAGGTTTATTAATGTCTCTCCATAACCAGGATTACACAGTAGTGAAGACCTCTAGTGAGCGCTGTCAGGACCCTGTGTCTGAGGGATGGGGAAGACCCCTGAGCCCAATCATGGGGCCTCCACCTCACCCCTTGATACATGAGAGCAACAATGGCCAGAATATCCTAGAACTCACCTACAAGATGATTGAGCTGCTGACTGGAAAGGTGACACTGCTGGGAATGCTGGGACATTATACAGTAACGCTATGAAGGGATCGGAGGATGACGGTATAATTGTGTGTGTCAGGTTCATATAAGGTGTCAGGATGTCACCGTCTCTTTCTCCATGGAAGAGTGTGAATATTTAGAAGGACACAAAGATCTGTACAAGGATGTCATGAAGGAGGTTCCCCAGTCCCTCACATCCCCAGGTAATAGGACTAACTATACACATTCTAAAATCATCTGTAAGTAAAGGTTGAATTCAGTCCCTGTTTGTTTCCTCCAGTTCTATCCAGTGAGAGGACAGCACCAGAGAGATGTCCCTGTCCTACTTTTCTTCTTCTGAACTGTAAAGAAGAAGATTCTGATGTTCCTCAGGATCATCAGGTAGATGTAGAGAAGGTATCATGACATTTCCCCTATTATGTGTAGACGACTGTGAAGGTCTTATATTCAGTCTTGTTTTACCCACCAGTATAAGGGAAGAGTCAGATGGCCATATAAGGCTACGTTCACATTTGTGTTGTTGGGCGCAGCGTTGTCGACGCAAAACGCACAACGCATGTCAAACGCATACACAACGCACCGTTTTTTGACGCATGCCTTGTCCTATACAATTGAAGATCCAAAACACCCCCAAAAAAATACAATTAGTCAAAAGGCGCATGCGTCAAAAAACACGGCGCAACGCAGGCACCTGCGCCCTATGCGTTTTACATAGACACTAATGCGTTTTTTTGGCGCATTTACGACGCAGGTGCGTTGCATGCGTTTTTTCACGGAAATGTGACGCATCAAAACTGCAACCTGTAGCGTCGTCCGCTCCCTGTCTGGTGTGCCAAAAAAACGCAAGAAAACGCATACCGACGCATGTCCATGCGCCCCAATGTTAAAGATGGGGACGCATGCGTCGGTGACGCTGCGTCCAAAGACGCGAATGTGAACGTAGCCTAACCCTGACTGTGATTGCATCACAATGCTCGAACTGGCCGGTGGCTCTCCGTACCTGAGCATGAGTGCATGTATTTATTTTATTGGGGTTTTTTTAAATTTAAGAAGGCCACAAAATATTTTGAATGGAAAGTAGCATCATCAAACTGCGGTGCACTATAACAATGACTGGGAGCCGCTGGTCTACTTCTATAGTCAGCCAAAGGTACGGACAAGTCCTGTTGGTTCATTTTAATGAATGTGAGTTTGCCCACGTTGGCTGTGGGCAAGCGGATGTACTGGTCTGTGATCACACTCCCTTCCGTACATTTGCCACGGGGCAGACCATCACTTCCAAGGCATAAAGAGCAAGCTGAGGCTGTGTCCAATTTTGAGACCCATAAGTTAAATGGAGCAGGTCCCTCCTCCACCAATGCATTCAGCGCCTATGGAGACAGCAAGCGGGCATGCACAGTGCGGCCCGTGGACCTCTAGTTTCCAGCCCCAACTTATGTCTCGGTCCACGGGCCGGACTCGGACAGCCAGAGGGCTGGATGTGGCCTGCGAGCCCACTATGCCCAGGTCTGGCCTAAAGCATTTTTTTTTTCAAGATGGCATAGATGTGGGATAGTAACGGTGATGATGGCGTCTTCAGCGCTGGCCATGTTGGTGGAGGTCAAACAGCGCAACATGGCACACATGTCCCACACGGAGGACCACTCTTTGGTGAAGTGATGTTGTTCCAGAGAGCAACTCGACCATGCGTGCTGCAGCTGAAACTCCACTATTGCCGGCTGCTGCTCCCACAGTCCCTCCAGCATATGCAAGGAGGAGTTCCACCTTGTTGATACGTCGCATATGAGGCAGTGACCAGGAAGGCAGAAGTAAAGCTGCAGCGCAGACAGGCAAGCGGCAGCAGGGTGAGAACGCCAGAAGCGCACACAGACGGCCCACACTTTCAGTAGCAGCTCTGAAATATCAGGGTAATATGTAAGGAAGCTCTGCATCACCAAATACAGTGCAGGCACCCAGCAAGGGATGTGCATCAAACCAGCAAGGCCCAGAGCTGCTATGAGACTGTCCATTATCGCACACCACCAGACAGGGCTTGAGGTTTTTGCGGCATCAACCACTGATCTGTCTGCTGTTTGATCCCCTATCACAACTCCTGCGTGGTGTGGAATCTTTCCCCCAAACAGGTGAGTTTCAGAACAGCTTTCTGTTTCCCACTGTTGGTGGTGCAGGTGTTGGGCTGATAGGATGAGGAAGCCGAGTAGGAGGAAGAGGCAAAATGGACAAAAAAAGATCCAACAATCTTCGGTGGTAGGACATGCGCCAGAACGCCTTGTGCCTCAGGCCCAGCCACTAGCACATTTACCCAGTGGGAAATATAATGTCTCTGGCCATGTTTACTGGTCCACGTATCTGTTATGTGGACCTTGCCACTGATCTGGGAACCACGTACAGTGGGACAGCCACCACCATCAATTTTTTAAAACTGTTCATTTCCACCATCTGGAATGGCAGCATTTCAAAGGTTAGGAATTTTGAAATGCTGTCATTCAGGACCTGAGCTAGTGGGTAGATAGGAGGGTACTTTCACTCTCTCTCCAGTGTTTGGGGGATGGACAGCTGAATGCTTCCATGGGACAGAGTGGAGATTCTTGGTGACACTGCTGGTGGTTGTGCTGTCACATCCTCTTTGTTGGGAACCAGGTGACCCTATTATTTGTGGAATGGGAGGAAGAGTCTGAGGTAATTTAAATTTTCCTTTTTAGATTTGTCCTGTGTTTTTGGTGCTGGATCGGAGATAAATCTCTGTATGTGACTATAATGGGATTGTGTTATACCGGGGGCAGAACGGGGCCATGACTGGATGTAGTGATCATATGAAGACTGTAAATTCTGCGGAGATTACTTACAAGGGATCTTTTTGATGTTATAGTCACCTTCTCCCCATTCAGGTCCCTACAATATCGGATCCTCTGAGTGGAGATCTTCTATATAAGAAAATTTTCATGAGTGACCCTACAAGGATGGATGACAGGGACAAAATGGTGGAGAGGATATTACACCTCACCCTAGAGATCCTCTTCCATCTTACTGGAGAGGTGAGAGATTCTGTTGACGTCACATTACATCATTCTTATCTAGGGGAATAACAGATGGACAGAACTGGAGAGGTGAGGACTCTGGCAATGTCTGTAGTGAGGTTTATTAATGTCTCTCTCCATAACCAGGATTACACAGTAGTGAAGAAGACCTCTAGTGAGCGCTGTAAGGCCCCTGTGTCTGAGGGATGGGGAAGACCCCTGATCCCAATCACAGGGCCTCCACCTCACCCCCTGATACATGAGGACATCAATGACCAGAAGATCCTAGAACTCGCCTACAAGATGATTGAGCTGCTGACTGGAGAGGTGACACTGCTGGGAATGCTGGGACATTATACAGTAACGCTATGGAGGGTTCGGGGGGATGACTCTGTCATTGTATGTGTCAGGTTCATATAAGGTGTCAGGATGTCACCGTCTATTTCTCCATGGAGGAGTGGGAGTATTTAGAAGGACACAAAGATCTGTACAAGGACATCATGATGGAGGTTCCGCAGCCACTCTCATCACCAGGTAATAGACAGGACTAAATACACACGGCCTATAATTATCTGTATGTAAAGAATGAATTCAGTCCCTGTATGTGTTTCTTTCAGTTCTATCCAGTAAGAGTACAACACTAGAGAGATGTCCCCGTCCTCTTCTTCAACAGGACTGTGAACCAGAAAATCCCAATGATTCTCCTCATCAGGTAGATGGCAAGGTGTCATGAGATCTCCCCTATATGTAGAAGGCTGTGAAGGTCTTGTGTTCAGTCTTGTTTTATCCACCAGTATATGGGAAGAGTCAGACCGCAGTATAACTCGGACGGGGATTGCATCACAATGTTCAAACTGTCCGACAGCTCTCCCGACCCGAGAATGACAGCATGTATTTCTATTCAAATGTCACGCTTGGGCCGCACACCTAATATCGTGCCTCAAGAGCCAACTATGAGCAGTTGGAAATATGCACTACAACTTCAGTCTCTCCCCTGTTCCCAACTGCAGGACTAACCCCTGGAACTCTCTCATGTCCAGCTGCAGGTCTGACCGTCTGTAACTCTTTCCTGCCCACTCTGTAACTCTCCCTGACAGAACATAAAAGTGACTACAGTAAACCTCAGCCTTAACCATATATTTATAGTACTATTTGTGTCCTGTAATTACAGTATATCTAGCGGCATCAAAAATATATCTGTCATAAAGCAATTATCTTCAGGAGGTGCCAGAATCTTCCATTCCTTTACACCAGGAGTATAAGGGTACGTTCACACAGGACTTTTTTGCTGCTTTTTTTTTGCTGCTTTTTTTTATGCTAATTTTCAGCTGTTTATAGGTGCGTTTTTGGTGCGTTTTTTTGGGTGCGTTTTTTGTGCGTTTTTGGTGCGTTTTTTTTCATGCTTTTTTTGTGGTATATGGTGAATCAAACATGTTTGATGACTACACCAAAGACACTCAGTTAGTACTCAAGCACGCAGGTATTTACCTACTACCTGGTCATTTAATTTGTTAGAAAAGGACACCTCACAATGGCTCTTCACACCTGACAATGGCTCACAATGGCTCTTCACACCTCACTACCAGGAACTCCCTCACAATAGATCACAATCAGGACACCTCACAATGGCTCTCCACACCTGACAATGGCTCACAATGGCTCTTCACACCTCACTACCAGGAACTCCCTCACAATAGATCACAATCAGGACACCTCACAATGGCTCTTCACACCTCACAATGGCTCACAATGGCTCTTCACACCTCACTAACCACACCCCTAAGCTCTTGGCTGTGAGATCCCTTCCTGCTGGCCATGATTTTCTGCACAAAAAAAGCAGCAAATAATGCTACATGCGTTTTTTCAGCGTTTTTGCAGCGTTTTTTTCATCACCCATTCAAGTCAATGGGTGAAAAAACGCTGCAAAAACGCAGCAAAAACGCTGAAAGAAGTGACATGCCCTATGTCCAAAAAAAGCAGCAAAGCAGAAAAAACTGATCAAACAAAAAACCAACGTGTGTGCATGAGATTTCTGAAATCTCATAGGCTTTACTGGTACTGTAAAAAGCAGCTGAAAATTAGCATAAAAAAAAGCAGCAAAAAAAAGCAGCAAAAAAGTCCTGTGTGAACGTACCCTAACAGTTAGTTTTCCTTGTTTTCTCGCCTTCACAGTCCTCAGATCTTAGCCCTATAAAGCATCTCTGGGGATAGAGGTAGAATTGGTTTTTCAGAGCATCTCAGCACCTTCATCTAATTTGCGGCAACTGCAAGAACCTATCCCTTTGGCATGGGCGGTATTCCTGGGGAACAATCTCAGCATCTTGTGCAATTTACTATGTGATTAATATCTGAGGTCCTGAAGGGCAAAGAAGATCCTACGTGTTACTAGATGGGTGTCTCTAGTAATGTGGCCAGTCAATGTATGTTTTATACCTGGTGGAGATGACAGGATAAATCTGATCATAGACATTAGATGTTGCCTGGATCTTTTGATCTTCTTCACCTGTCTGTGACTTTTTACAATATTTCTTTCAGGGTGAAGATCTGCCCCATATTGATACAACAGAGACATATGTGAGGGGTGATGAGCGGTGTAAGAAGGAGATTCCTACAGATAACCGCACAGGTGAGTAGTGACCACTAAATACCGAGAAGTCACAGGTTCTAATCAGTCACTGGTTTGTAGAGTAACTTTAGATATTCTGATTTTTTTTTCGGATGTGCTCTAACGGAACTTTTGATGTGGATGTAGGGGCTGAGTCATTATGGGGTTACCAGGGACTATTCTTTTTTTATTTTTACAATGTGCTAATAACTAGCATGCAGGTAGTCGCTTCCTACCTACCTTTTGTGCCTCGTGACTATCTCTACTGACACAAATCAGTAACAGAATGCTTTTACTGGTGATTCAGCTTCTTTCACTCTGCTCTGTTGACAGGGTGTAACTACTGATGTCATGCTGATTGATACTTTCGTTCTGGGAAGTCGGCTGTCAATCACCATATCATCGGAAGTCATGCCTTGTCAACAGAGCAGCCCGGAAGAAGTGCTGCTGAATCCCTGTCAGGAGCAGTCAGTGACCACTCTTAACCAGTGCCGAGTACAGCAGACAGGTTTTTAGGCTTATAGTAAAAAATAGTCTTGGACAATCTCCCTAAGATTGGCACCATGCACACCAGTCTTTAGTGAAGGAGGGCGGTGAGTTAAGTAATGCCGAATTCATTCAGACGTGCACACACTCCTTGTCAGCAGTGCTCTCCTATATGCGCCTCGCTAGAAATGGTACCCAAGTCAAGGAAGAATGGGAACATTTTTGATGGGTGTAATTATGCCCCTAGGAATTAATTTGGTGGGCACCAGCAAGCCTCGCTCATGCTCCACCCACTTTGGCAGACCTTCCTTAAACTAGCTTGAAAATATCAAAAAGTTCTGTAAAGTTTGCGACTTTTCAGTGTTTTTTTTTTCGTTAGTGTTTTGTACGAATGTTGCTCCTCTGCATCCAGAGCACGTTCCTGAGCTGCCGCAGAGGAGATGGCTCTTTACTCACAGTCCTGTCCATCACAGGTCACTGTGCACAATGGATGTCTCCAAGCATATTATGAAGCATGTTGGTGTCGGTGACCTCTGATATGTAAGACAGAAACATTATTAGCCACAGGCTTCACTGCTATGTATGAGAGAATATTCTAAGCTGAAAACCTCAATAGCATTCATCTTTACATGTACCGGTGCATATATACTGGTCTATACAGATATCTCTATATGTCAGTTCATTATAAGATTTAAAAAAAAGCAAAACAATAATTAACATGGCGTACTTTGTGTAATCGTAACAACCTGTACAATACAGCAAACAAATTATTTATGATGATCGAGAAATGCTGTGACTAAAAATGGTTTGTTTTTTTTTAGGCTGCCGTCACACTATCAGTATTTGGTCAGTATTTTACCTCCGCATTTGTAGCCAAAACCAGGAGTGGAACAATTAGAGGAAAAGTATAATAGAAACATATGCACCACTTCTGCATTTATCACCCACTCCAGGTTTTGGCTTACAAATACTGATGTAAAATACTGACCAAATACTGCTAGTGTGACGGCATCCTTATACATGTCAATTTGGATAACTATAAAATAAGAACATCATGCTCAACTTTGTTTTCTAAATTGGACACAGCTGAACCCAGAAGGACCCCAATGTTCTTATTGTATCTTCATCTGAGATCTGTGTGTCATCTGCTGTTTGTTCTTCACTGAGCAGGTGATAGATGAAGTGTAAAGTTTCTGCTCACTAGGTTGCGCTTCAGGTAGGCACAGGAAGTCGTTTAAGTAAAACATCTAGGCTGGTTTATTAAGGCTCCGCTAACCATGCCACCAGGATAGAAAATAAACAGCATATCCGTGCAGGCAAAACAAAGTGAGCAGTCCAAATAGCAGCACTTTAGTGATATTCTAGGAGTGACTGTGGCTAATTCTGGCCCCGACTATGCTTAGATGGCTTCACTAATCCTGGCATCATGGATCATGTCATCCAAGTAAGCTGTTGCATATATATTGTGGGGAGCTAGGATTCTGTCTGTGTCTCTCTAGAAGGTGGCTGGATCTCAATCAAACCCAAATTGCAACCTGACATTCTGGAAATAACCATCTTGCATTGAAAAGACCATCTTTTCCTTGGTCTCTTTGGACAAGGAAATCTGCCAATACCCTTTTGTGAGGTCCAGAGTAGTAATGTATCGGGCTGGCCCTGCCCTTTAAATAAGCTCGTCGACATGGGGCATTGGATATCTTTCAAATTTAGAAACTTCATTGAGCTTCTGGTTTTCATTGCGTTCTCCATCTGGTTTCGGTACCAAGACTATGGTACTAGACCAGGCACTCTTCAATGACTCCTAGGTTTAATCCCTTAACCCCCAAAGTTTTTTCAGGTTTACGTTATCGTTTTTCCCTCCCCTCCTTCCCAGATAATGGGAAAAAACTCCAAGCGCAGTGAAATTGCAAAAAAACTGCAATCCCACAGTTTTTTATTTGGCTTTTTTTCAAGGTTCACTATATGTTAAAACTGACCTGCCATTATGATTCTCCAGGTTATTTGATCCCCCGTTATTGCATTTTTTTTTTTGTGTAAATCAAGTTTATTAGGTTGTAAATAAGCATATACAAGAATCAAAACAATAAATTATAATTATATTCACTTATAATGGGGTAAAGTGAATGTGATAGATAACTTTACTTGGAATCAAAGAAAAAAATGTCTCTTACATTTTGAAGATATAAGTATGACTGTCTCTTAAAGAGAGTTGGGTTTGAGAACGAAATATTGTATAATCTGTCTTATAAACATATTACTTTTAGCTACTTTTAAAAAATATACAGTGAGAAAGAAAGGGAAAGAAGAAGAGAAGAAAAAAAAAAAAAAAAAAAAAAGGAGGGGGAGGGAGGGAGAGTGGGTGTGGGGGATGGAAAATGGGAAAGAGGGGTTAGAGGACCTGAAATGTAAGTCTGGGATCTAGTCCAGATAAACTTGGTTGCATGGTTTGTAGCATTACATTATTTCTCTCTTTCTCGATAAAATTTATGTATCAAGGCTCCAACGGTCCCGATTAAGTTAACTAGCAAGCCAACCCTTCAACTCTTTAGTCTCTCTAAAGATAATCCAGGGAGACCAAGTATTCAATACTTTATCTAGGGTTCCAGTGTCTTGACCAATCAGTTGCTCCATTCTAAAAATATGATTGAGTTCTGTAACAAACTCGACACGTGTGGGATATTTTGCTTGTTTCCAATAACGGGGGATCAAATTACGAGCTGCCGTTAGAAAATGCCGCAACAGGCTCTTCTTGAATCTAGCGATAGAAAAATTACATATAGATAATAATGCTAGTTCCAATGTAGGTTGTAATTTGTGGAGAGACATTTTATTGTGAAGTTCAAAGACCCCCTCCCAGAAGCTGTGAATAGGTGGACAGGACCACCAGATGTGCGAGTATGTTCCCCTATCTCCCCAACATCTCCAGCAAATATCAGGAGTGGTGGGAAACATAATATGAATACTTGATGGGCATCTGTACCACCTAGATAAAAGTCTATAACTTCTTTCCTGATAGTCCGAGCACAATGAAGATCTAAAAGTAAAGAGGAGACTTTTGCAACGGTCTTCCAGGGTTAGTGGTTTACCTAATTCATTTTCCCATTTAGAGAAAAATATATTGGAGTCAGTTGAGGTTAGTTGGTGGTCTAAGAACATTTTATATAATGCTGATACTGTGTGAGGCAAAGGGCCTCCACCCAGGCACGCAGACTCAAAGGGGGTGTTGTCTATAGATGTCAGTCCGTCCCGACAGTTCTGAGAGGTAGCTTTTAATTTGTTTATGGAAAAACCAAGAACCCCGTGGAGGTTCAACTCCAGCATAAATCTCTTGTAGGGATTTTATCGAGGTCCGGTCAATGTAGTCGTGGGCTATTGGATAGTTATCTTTATGTTTATGTAAAAAATTTATCCTACCAAGGCCCGCTGGAAAGTCAGGGTTATCAGAGAGTGGAGTCAGTGGTCCTGGTATAGAAGAAGTGATAAATTTATGATTACCGTATTTAATAAATAATATGAGATTTCTCGTAAGAAAGGGTAGATCACTTAGTTGAGTGCGTTTGGATCCCTCCCTCCAAATCTGGGCTATGGGATTATGGTCTGAGAGCCTCATCTCCAGACCAACCCATTTTTTATTGAGTTTGTGGTGAAATAGATCTAGAACACAAGTTCCAAGAGATGCACTTTTGTAGAATGAAAAGTCTGGGAGACCCAGCCCCCCGGTTTGTTTAGTTCTGCTCAGGAGCTGATATGCCAAGCGCGGACGCCCTCCTGACCAAATGAATCTTGTTATTGCCATCTTAAGTCTGGAGAAAAAGGAAGCTGGTAGAAATAGTGGAATGGTCTGGAAGAAGTAAAGAAGGCGCGGTAATAAATCCATTTTAATAGCGTTAATTCTCCCCAGCCATGATAAATTTAGTTTGTTCCATCTCTCCAGGTCAAGTTCTACTCTGTTTAGGGCTGTTTTATAATTAGCATCATATAATTGTTGTGATCTAGCAGTCAGTCTTATGCCCAAATAGGCCAGGGAGTCAGACCGCCATCTGAATGGAAAGGAGGAGCTTAACTGTGAGACTAAAGCGGGTGGCAGTGAAACGTTTAACATTTCAGACTTATGCGTATTAATTTTAAAGTTACTTAGTGCGCCAAAACTGTGTAATTCTGATAAAATATTGGGCAAACTAGTGATGGGGGAGGTAACATACATAAGTACATCATCCGCAAATAATGCAAGTTTGTGTTCTTCTGATTGGATTCGTATGCCTGCTATAGATGGGTTGTTACGAATAGCTGTTGCTAAGTGTTCCATAGTTAGTATGTATAGCAGGGGTGACAGGGGGCATCCCTGCCTTGTGCCGTTTTGTATATGAAAAGGGTCCGACAGCGAGCCATTCACCCTTACCCGAGCAGAAGGAAATTCGTAGAGGGCCCTAATACTCCATAACGCCCTTTTCTGTAGGCCAATTCCCTCTAAAGTTTGATACATGAAATCCCATCCCACTCTATCGAAAGCTTTTTCTGCATCAATCAATAAGATACATAATGGGTCACCCTTTCGGTTTGCATTATCGATCAGAGAAATAGATCTGATAGTGTTATCTCTTGCCTCCCTTCCTGGAACAAAACCCACTTGGTCTTGATTAATTAGGTAGGGCAAGAGGCTATTAAGTCTTTTTGAAATCATTTTAGCGTAAATTTTCATATCTACGTTTATGAGGGAGATAGGGCGGTAATTGCTACAGAGGGATGGATCTTTTCCGGGTTTTGGTGTAACTGTGATATGGGCGGTTAGGGCTTGTGAGGAAAAGGAACCTCCCGAGGAAACAAAGTTGCATGCTGTAAGAAATGGAGGGCCCAATAGGTCCAGAAACTGTTTGTAAAAAGCTGCTGTGTATCCGTCTGGACCTGGGCTTTTGCCCATTTTTAGGTCTCCGACCACAGAGGAGATCTCCTCTAAAGAGAATTCCCTTTCCAGATCAGCCAAGGTTTCCTCGGAGATCGTGGGTAGTTTATTTTGCTGAATATAGGATTTGATTTTCCCTTGCAATGTATGGGCGGGGAGATCCCTATATTGGCCATTTATATTATAAAGGGACTTATAGTAATCATAAAAACTGGACAGGATATCTTTGGAGCTATGTACTTTTTTGCCCTTAGCGTTTTTAATGTATGGGATATATGTTTGTGGGCCCCGTGGGTGTAGAGCCCTCGCCAGGAATTTACCGCTCTTGTTCCCAAAGTGATAAAAACGACTTCTGACTCTTTCCCTATAACAACGAGATTTCTGGTCTAAGATTGTGAGGAGTTTCTGCCTAGCTGTGGATAGGTTTGATAAAGTATGTGGGGAAAGATCTTTTTTATGTTGCGTCTCCAGTTTGTGTATCTGTGCGGAAAGGTCAGTAATGTCTGTCAGGCGTTCCCTCTTGAGACGTGCACCTTGCGAGATCAGCTCCCCCCCGTATGACGCTCTTCAGTGCCTCCCATTGCACGGAGGGGGAAGTCGGGTCTCCAGCATGGTCCGCCACAAAGTCCTCCACAGAGCGCCTCACCGCAGCAATGCATATCTGGTCCTGCAGTAAGCTTTCATTTAACCGCCAAGAGAATCCAGCTCTCGCAGTGGAGTCAAGCCGAAACGAAAAATAAATGGGCGCGTGGTCAGACCACAGCACAGACCCGATCCCCGCCCCCGCACCAGAGTCCAGCAAGCTATGGGATATGAAAAAATAATCAATTCTACTGTATGTGGAGTGAACTTGTGAATAAAAACTAAAGTCTTTCGTGCCGGGTGGAGAACCCTCCACACATCCACCAAGCGTAGATCGTGCAACTGCCTCTTAACCTTTTTTATAGAGGTCAGAGGGTAAGAAGTTCTACCCGACGAGACATCCACTAGGGGATCCATTGGGAGATTAAAGTTGCCTCCAAGAACTATCGGCAATGCCCCTGCAAATTTTTCTAAGAGTTGTTTATAAATGTAACCAAATTTCTGCTGGCCCTGGTTGGGGAAATAGACATTTGCTAGGATAATAGTGCGTGTCCCCAGGGCCATCTTCAAGAAAAGATATCTACCCTCTGTGTCTATTAGTGAATCAAGGATCTCTGGTTGAAAGGATCTATGAAAGCCTATAGAGACTCCTTTAGATTTGGAGCAAGGATTGGTACTATGGAACCATTTTGGATAGTAATAAGAGGAACAATTAGGGGTCATCCCGGTTTTAAAATGCGTCTCCTGGAGCATCAGGACTGAGATATGTTGTTTGTGGTTGGAATACATGACTTGCCTCCTTTTCTCGGGCACGTTTAAACCTTTAACATTATGGGAGCAGAATTTAATTCTAGCCATAACTAGTGTTAGTTTCAATGAGCTGGTAGTATGGGCTTCTGGACCAGAACCTATGAAGGATTTTGTATGCCTGCTGGGATAGGGGTAGGACAGAAGGGTGAGGAAAGGAGGGTAGGAAGGAAAAAAGGAAAGGGCAAGTAAAAAGAAAGTAGAAGAAAAGGATTAAGCGTGTGGTGAGTAAACACCAAGATTGAGAACGAGAAATCATTATGTGGTCACTTGGCGGGAAGTCACCAAGTACAACAGCAATCGGGGTGGAAAGAAGCCAGAGATGAGAACCGACTCCTGCTCGCCACCCCCACAACCTAAACAATAATATGTTGAACCAAACTTTGTTAACTAGTATCCGGTCTAGGCCGATCTAAATCTAAAATTTAAATTTTAACAGTAAAAACAGTTGAACACATAAATAAATCAGTCATTCTTCAAAATTATCCCAGCGGTGGATACCGGGTCCACGTGGCAGCAAGGAATATGTTCCTTATGGTGAGTCATAAATGGCTGAGGGTTTAATCAGCCTAAAAAAAGCAAGCGAAGAAGAAACACATATAGACCTGCCATTAGGCACATTTAAATTAGTGCAAATATATCAATACACTCCACAAGACAAGAGAGGGTCCAAGGAGAGATGTGCTCCCCTCACGGCGGAGTCGAGGGAGGACCGCCCCTCCCGTGTTGTTTAGTGCGCTGCACCTTTAGCCATCTAGGGGGGATATCTGGGAGTTGGGGAAGATGAGGCCACTCGGGAAGATCAGTCATTGGTAATTCAAAAGTGCCCAGAAAGTTAGCTAGATCGCTTAGATTACGAAAGATGGCCGTCTTCCCCCCTTTAAAGGCTATCAGTTGAAACGGAAATCCCCATCTGTAAGTGATATCTTTGTCTCTTAGAAGGGATAGCAGAGGTCGCAGCGCCCTCCTGAGTTGTAAGGTGCGTCTTGAGAGATCTGATAGTAGTAGAATCCGAGTTCCACAATAGTTGATTGTATCCCTCTGTCTGGCGGCCATCATAATGGACTCTTTGATTTTATAGTAATGTACCCTGCATATGACATCTCTGGGTCTTGATTCAGAAGATGGTTTAGGACCAAGCGATCTGTGTATACGATCAAACTCTATGGACCCTGCTCCTTCATCATTTAATAATTCAAGAAACAGTTTTTGCACTGTGGAATCTAAATCAGATGTGCCCACAGACTCAGGAAGACCACGTATTCTGATGTTGTTTCGGTTTTCCAAATCCTCCATTCCGGTCGCCATCTCCTCTAGTCGCAGTGTGTGGTTGGTAATGACCTCCCTGTGGGTTTGTAGTTCCTGCAAAATGGACTCCTGAGTCTTTTCTATGTCCTCAACTCGGGACGTGAATTCCGATTTCAATGCATGGAGCTCTTTTTTATATGAATTCTCTATGCGGCAGGCGAAAGCTTCCAGGTCTTTTTTGGTGGGGAGTGTTCTGATAAATTTGTTAAGATCGCTGTCGGCCATACCGTCTAATGAGTCATTATTATCTTCCCCATCATCTGTCATTCTGTCAGGGGAGCTCTTAGAGGCTGGTGAATCTCTCGATAGGGAGTTGTCATTTATCACCTTAGCGGAGGACATGGATCTGGTGTTCCTATGTTGGTTGCTTGTATTCAAAAAGCGATCCATATTGTCAGGGTGGAAGCTAGAATCAGGCCGCTTTTTAGATCTGCCCATATATCTCAGTAGGTTTGGTGGTTAGTGTATGGCTGTGGGGGGGAAACAGCGAGGCAAGCCTGTCTACATTAGACAGCCGGCTCTTTCCTCAGCAACCGTCACTCCCCTATTTTATCTCCAGAGTGGTAGGGGGGCAGCCTAGTATCTTATGGGCTGTGATTAGGGCTGTAGAAGCAGCGTCACTGTCAGTGTCAATGTGCTTTGTGACTGCCTTTTTTGGCGCCAAAAGGAGAGTGTGGAGGGGAATCCAAGCTGAGCCCCCCGCAGTCCTTGGCTGCTCCAGATCACCTCACCAGGTCAGATCAGGTGTGCACAGTATTGGGGGGACACGAGGGGACGATGGAGAAAGCAGGGACGTGTTGTTTGCGGCCCGTGCTGTGAGTCTATCTGTTCCCCACGGCTCCAGCCACAAGATGGCCGCCACTGTGACACGTGTCTTCTCCCTGCACCGCTGGCGCTCCCACACTCACCGGTGTCTCCGTGACGCTGCGCCGCGGTCTCCCTCCTTGCCCCGCGTCCCGGCTCCGGCTCAGCGCTCCTGTCAACTGCTGTCGCTGGCCAGCTCTCCTCCCCGGCTCCGCGGGGAAGCGGCAGGGGAGGTCGCAATGGCGATGGCGTCCTCCTGCTTTTCAGCTTCGGGCACCGTCTCGCGCCCCTCCGTCTCCGGGACTCCCCTGGCACAGCACCCAGGAGGCACAAGGTGAGGGGGGTCTCTGGGCACCCGTTCCGGTGGTCCTGGGGAGGGATTTTATAGTTAATTTGGGGCTTTTAGTAGACGTCTGGAGGAGCTCCTGTGGGACACGTCTGTTCAGCTCCAGGTCCAAGCCACACCCCCCAAAATCTCCCGTTATTGCATTTTAATGCACTGTCACAACGACCAAAAAAACCTGATTTTGGATTTTTTTTTCTCGCTATGCCGTTTAGCAATCAGAGTAATCCTTTTTTTTTTTTTTATTTAATTGATCGTTCGATTCTGAACACGGTGATACCAAATATGTGTAGGTTTGAGATAGAGATAGAGAGAGATATATATATATATATATATATATATATATATATCTCTTTATAGCTTTATTTTGAATGGGGCAAAAGGGGGGTGATTTGAACATTATTATTTTTTTTTTTTACTTTTGCCATGCTTCAATAGCCTCCATGGGAGGCAAGAAGCTGGCATAGCCTGATCTGCTCTGCAACATAGGAGCGATGTTCAGATAGCTCCTATGTAGTAGAATTGCTGAGTTTCTATGAGCGCCGACCACAGGGTGGTGCTCACAGCAATTTGGCATCAACAACCATAGAGGTCTTCAGGAGACCTCTTGTCGCTATGCCAATGCACCGCCGACCCCCGATCATGTGACGGGGGTCAGCTGTGCGCGCATTTCCGGCCCGATGGCCGGAAGCGCTTGTTAAATGCCGCGGTAAGTTTGACAGCGGCATTTAACTAGTTAATAGCGGCAGGTGGATCGCGATTTCCACCTGCCGCTATTGCGTGCACGTCAGCTGTACAAAACAGCTGACATGTTCCCGGCTTTGATGCGGGCTCACCGCTGGATCCTGCATCAAAGCAGCGGATCTGCCATCGGACGTACTATTCCGTTCGATGGCAGAAAGTGGTTAGAAGCCCCTTCACCTCCTTCAAGAGTACCTCCCAGCGAGGTTCGGTATTCCTATATGGCTTCACCCAGACATGAGGCTCAGTGAAGACTTTATGTTCTAATACATGATTACAAGCCGGCAACTCAGCAAACAGGTCTCTTTTACCAATTAAGCAATTCTTTGCACTGCTTCTTTTGGCCACGTGATATCTTCCTTGTTGGCTTTGTACTTGGGCATCAGGTCTCTCTCTCCTTGATCAGGTTGACATGGTGCACTTGATAGGGCTTCGTTGTCCCTAGTTGGTGGACGTTGTAGTTGACGTCACCAACATTTTTGACCATTTTGTAGGGGCCCTGCCTCTTGGCCAGAAATATACACTCCACTATGGGTACCAGCGAGAGTACCCAATCCCATCCCCAGCGCTGAACTGTCTCACCTTTGCCAACCGATTTCTATACCCTTGACTAGTCCTCTTATGCTTGGAAGAGGTGCTCTCTCACAGTGGGCATCACTTAAGCAATCCGTTCTTGCATTTGGGCCACATGCTCGATTACGCTTCGGTAGGGTGTAACCTCTGCTTCCCTGGTGTCCTTCACTATATTTGTGAGTCCATGGGGGTGTCGGCCATATAGCAGCTCAAATGGAGAAAACCCTTAAGGGGACTGGGGAACTTCTCTGATGAAGAACAGCAAATACGGGAGTAAACAGTTCCAATCTCAGCTGTCCTCTTCTACAACCTGTTTTGGCATGGACTTCTAAGCTTTGTTAAACCTTTTTATGAGACTGTTTATCTGCGGGTGGTACACTGAGGTCCTGTGTTGTGTGATCTGCAGGGCTTTGCACAACTCTCTCATGAATTTTGATAACAACTGAGTCCCTTGGTCCATCTGCATCTCTTTCAGCAGTCCCATTTGGGAAGGCATATGGACCAGCATTTGGGCTACACTGTTAACGGATGAGTTTCCGAATGGTATCAGGTGACCTCACTTGCCCAAAACAGGCAAATTCCAGACCTATTATAACAGTGTGTAAAAGGTCTTTGACTACTCTCTTGGGAGTATGTGCCACAGTTAACTCTGTGGCCTAGTGGTCATAGACACAGTCTTTAGCATCCTCATGGATACAGCCGATGCCCACCATCTTTCCAGGAATCAGCCGATGAGGAAATGTGGTCCTCATTTATGTTAGCAATCTTCCCAAGTCCAACAGACCAGTCACTAACACTCCATTCACTGATACGGGACATGCCTGCAGCCCCTCGCCGGGTTGAGGTTTAAGGCTGTGCCCACGTTGCGTTTAAGCGGTTTTGCCTCAATTTTCCGCTGCGGAAACGCTTAAAAAAAAAAAAGCTTACAAACAGCATCCCATTACTTTCTAATGAATTCTGAAATTGATGTGCCCATGCTGCATTTTTTACTGCAGCGGAAACGCATCGCGGAAAAAAAAAAAGCAGCACGTTCATTATTTTTACGGAATTGCGGCAATTCCATAGACATGCATTAGAAAAACGTAAAGAAATCTCATTAGAAAAAAAAAAAGCATGCATAACGTGTTAATTACTTGTCAAAAACGCGTATAAGTCCACATGTATTTTTCCTGCCAAGGGTATGCAGACTTGAAGCAGAAAATTCTGCTTCTATTCTGCAACGTGGGCACATTGCCTAACACTGCAGGCAGGATATGCATAATACAAGCAGCACTGACTGATGCTGCAGTCAATTGCCTTAGTGGTCATGGGGTAACGGTTGGCTATGTGACTCGGGGCGTGACACCTCCAACAAATCACATTTGTGTTAGAATCCGCAGCGTTTAATCCGCATACGCAAGTGCAGGAAAAAACGCATAGAAACACGTACAAACGCTGCGTGTTTTAGACTCATGCGGGAACGCTTTTATTTCAACCTGGATTTGAGCATCAAGCTGTTTCTTACCTGTGCATTTGCTTGGGAGCAACACAGAAATCGCGAAAGATGGAGAAGGAGACGGCGTAGGCATTTTTGGAGACACCCCATTATCGAACTACATGAGAGCCGTGGAGCCTATCACACGCTATATGGCGAGCTTAATGCCAACCTGGACAAATTCCCGGAATATACAAGGATGTTGCAAGACTCTTTCCGGGATTTGCTTGCTCGTGTCCAAGGAGCCATACGGAGACAGGACACCCAGCTCCGTAGAGCGATTCCACCAGAAGAACGTCTGCTGGTTACATTAAGGTACGTAACAATTCTAAACACATGCCATTCCTAATTTTGGTTGTTCTGACATGTATTCTTTGTATTTTCCTTTGTCTTTAGCAGAACAACACCATAAATAGAATTGATTGTAATTTTTTTTTTTTTTTAATTTTCTTCCAGATTTCTGGCAACCGGAGAGAGTTTATCATCCCTCCACTTCCAATACCGGCTTGGAATTTCCACCCTGTCCGGAATAGTTGCGGACACCTGCCGGGCTTTGTGGAATGTTCTCCGGGATGAGTTTATACCCCTACCCACCGCGGACATGTGGATTGAAATTGCTGAAAAATTCTGGAGTGTGTGTCATTTCCCCAACTGTTTGGGAGCGGTGGATGGAAAGCACATCCGCATTATCAAGCCAGCCAGAACAGGATCGGAGTACTTCAATTATAAAAAATATTTCTCTGTTGTGCTCATGGCAATAGCCGATGCGGACTGTCGCTTCATCGCCGTGGACATTGGAGCTTTTGGCCGTGGCAACGATTCCCAGACTTTTAAGAACTCTGATATAGGCCGCCGTGTGTATGGCAAAAATTTTAATTTTCCACGGTCACGACCTCTCCCCAACACTCAAGGTCTATCAATGCCATTTGTTATGGTTGTGGATGAGGCCTTTCAGATGTGTGAAAACCTACTGAAGCCATATTCCAGTCGGGACTTGAACCACACTAAAATGATCTTTAACTACAGACTGACCAGGGCCCGAAGAACAGTAGAGTGTACTTTTGGCATTCTTGTCTTAAAATGGCGCATTCTTGCAACAGCCATTAATCTAAAAATGGAGAGAATCGATGAGGTGGTCAAAGCCTGTGTGGTTCTCCACAATTACATAATGGCTAAGGAGCGACCCACCATTGAACTGGATGAACCAGTTGCAAACCCATTGCTACCTTTTTTGATTCTGATATTGGACGTGTGGCATGGCAGGACAGTATAGTGTAAAATGTCCTGTTGGGTTCGGGTCTGTACCTGTTATGTTTAAAATGTTACTAATATTTTACCCTTTGCCACAACAGCACCCACTTTGAGAGAGGGACCCGCCCATAGGAACAGGAAACCTACAGAGACAAAAGGGCAGCCCCCCTCTCCTCAGTTGGTTTCCTGTTCCTATCGGAAATCCCGGGATTCCTACAGAGGAGGTGGTTGGAGCACGTCCAGGATTACCTGAGGCCTTTGCACCCGCCTGTGTGATCCTGTGGGGACAGCAGGGGCTGCGGCATCAGAAGCAGCGGCGGGGGAGTCACTGCATGCATCCTCCCCCTCGTCTGGTACTATCCGGCAGGTTCCGGGCGATGGAGTCCGGCCTATGGAGGAGCCAGGTGTGGAGAGATCGTCGGCCGCCAGCGACGCTGTAAGAGGTGGCGGCGGCTGCATCTCGCGGGTAAGTCCGCGCTGATTCATTGAACCGGAAGTGATTGGTACACTTCCGGGTCGCGGCAGGAGCGCTCCTGTGTGGGGGAAAAAAAAAAAAAGAAAAGACCGCGCTTTACAAATACAGGCCGGGGACGCTGAGCTAATCGCTCACCATGCTTTCCCCGGCACATGAGGAGCTTCCACCAGCGGTGGCTGATAGCGCTGAGAAGAGTAGCGCTAGATCGTCAGCAAAGAGGAGTGGTCGTTCCATGCCAGGATCTGACACTCACACCAGGAGTAAGACGAGGAGTAGAGATGCAGATCTACTCACACCCCACACAGCGGCTTCACCTCCAAGACCGGTATGATGATAGCTTCACTGGGTGAGTGTCTATAATCCTCTACCTATAAGCTGATCCCTTCCTTCTCTGCCTCTCCCCTTAGGCTAAGAAGACCAGTAAATCTAAGCATAAGCAGTGTGCCCTGTGTATGCAACCCCTGCCCGACACGTATCCCAAGAGGTTGTGTCAGACCTGTATAAAACAGACTTTACAGGATGAGGCAGCTGTTACTGCCACAAACATCCGATCCATAATAAGACCGGAGATCCAGTCTCTCGGATCAAAATCTCTAAAAAAAACATGGAAGTAAGCGCCTCTCTCCCGTCTCCAGTTCAGAGTCTGAAGAGGGCCTAATCCGATCCTCCAATACCTCAGGATCATCCCCCCAGCTCTTCTGAGGATGAAGGCGGAGCATGTTTTCCTGTTGACAGCATAGACAACCTTGTAAAGTCCGTTAGGAACACTGTGGGGTGTCCGGATACTAAGGAGGTCAAGTCGGTTCAGGATATAATGTTTGCTGGACTAGGCCAGAAAAAACAGCGTGTCTTCCTGGTCATTACCGCTATTAAGGACCTTGTTAGGAGGGAATGGGACAAACAGGGAAAAGGGTTTCTCCCATCATCTTCTAAAAGGCGTTACCCCTTTAGTGATGAGGATTTGGCGGTATGGTCCAAGGTCCCTAAAGTGGATGCGGCGGTGGCATCAACCTCAAAACAATCTTCCCTTCCGGTAGAGGACGCAGGAGTTTTACTAGATCCCCTAGATCGTAAAACGGAAGCTCTCCTCAAGAGATCTTGGGAGACAAACACAGGAGCCTTTAAGCCAGCAATTTTGGGCACGTGCACAGCTAGGTCTCTACTAGTCTGGGTAGACCAGCTGGAGCAGAAAGTAAAAGGCAAGGTCACGAGAGAAATTCTCCAAACTGTGCCACTGATTAGGAGTGCTGCAGCATTTTTCGCCGACGCTTCAGCGGACTCCCTCCGTTTGGCAGCGAGGTCAGCAGGTCTGGTCAACGCGGCTCGTCGAGCCCTCTGGCTGAAAGGATGGAAGGGGGATGCACAATCAAAATCCAGATTATGTTCAATCCCGTGCCAGGGTGAGTTCCTGTTTGGAAAGGTTCTGGATGACCTACTGAATAAAGCAGGAGAGAGAAGGAAGAGCTTTCCTAAACCGTTTCTTCCTTCTTATAGGAGAGCGTTTAGGAGACGGCCATTTAACAGGAGGAGGCCGTACAAGCCACAGAGACCGTTGGGAGTCAAAGGAAACAAAACCGAAAGGTGCCTTATATAGTAACCCTGAAACATCTAGACATGGTAGATACCATCAGTAGAGAGATCCCAGTTGATGGAAGACTGAAATATTTTTATCATCAATGGGAAAACATAACCTCAAATTATTGGATCCTTCGTCTAATAAAATCTGGACTAAGATTAGATTTCTTTAAATTGCCACAGGATAACTTTATCATAACATCACTGAAAGCGCCGGATCAACAAGAAGCACTTCAGTTAGAAATTCTGAGCCTTTTGGCTAAGAATGTTCTCATCGAAGTACCAAGAAATCAGGAAGGGAGAGGATTTTATTCCCCTTTATTTCTGGTTTTAAAACCAGATGGTACTTTTCGTACTATAATCTAAAGAAACTAAATTCCTTTTTGTTTGAACACACCTTTAAAATGGAATCAATAAGATCTACTATTAAACCTTTGTTTCCTAGGTGCTTTATGGCTGGTCTGGATTTAAAGGATGCATACTATCATCTTCCAATTCATACAGACCACCAACAATATCTCAGAGTGGCAGTAAACCTACAAGGCCGGATCCGTCACTTCCAGTTTACGGCCATGCCATTCGGCCTTTATATGGCTCCTCGAGTTTTCACGAAAGTCATGATGGAGGTGATGGCTTTTCTACGTCATCAGGACACGCTAATTGTGCCCTATTTAGATGATTTCCTAATAATTGGTAATTCAGCATCTCAATGTGAAAAACGCTTGTCTAATACCATTTCATCATTACAGGCTTTAGGTTGGATTGTAAACTTTAAAAAATCCAGGCTGCATCCAGAAACTCTTCAGTCCTTCCTAGGACTAGTCTTGGACTCTGTATGTCAAAAATGTCTCTTACCAGAATCCAAAAAATCAACCATAATTTCAAAAGTCACTATGGCAAGATCTAGTTCTCATATGTCCCGTAGAGATGCCATGTCTCTCTTAGGTTCACTCTCCTCCTGTATTCCTGCGGTTCAATGGGCCCAATACCATACTAGGGCCTTACAACACCAGCTACTTCATGCTCAATCACATTGCCAGGGTCATCTAAACACAAAAATCACTTTATCTGATGACGTGCTTCAATCACTTCTTTGGTGGTTAAATAAAGACCATTTGTCCAGAGAAGTCTCATGGACAATTAGGTCCTCTAAATTACTCACTACTGACGCAGGCCCTAAGGGGTGGGGGGCCCATCTGGCCAAAATATAGCTCAGGGTCGCTGGAGTTCTTTAGAGATTCAACAGTCCTCAAACTGGAAGGAACTAATTGCAGTTTATTATGCCTTGAATTTTTTCCTTCCCCAGCTCCGAGGGTCTCATGTCAAAATCCTATCGGACAACACAACAGTCGTCGCATATTTAAATCGGCAAGGCGGAACGCGATCGGGAAGTCTGATGTGTTCAGCGGCAGACATCTTCGATCTAGCAGAACCCAATTTACTTTCACTCACGGCTCTCCATATCAGAGGAGTAGAAAATTTAAAGGCCAACTTCCTAAGTCGCCATACGCTTCGCCAGGTAGAATGGACTCTCAATCCTCGGATATTCAGGAGGATAGTGGGCATATGGAGCCTTCCGCAGATAGATTTATTTGCACCCAGGAACAACAGGCAGGTACCGATGTTTGCATCCCTGAATGTGGCAGATCATCCGGATATAGTAGACTCTCTCCAGTATCCATGGAAATACGATCTGGCCTACGCTTTCCCACCAATGATGCTACTCCCATTGGTTATCAAGAAAATAAGGGAAGAAAAAGCAAAAGTGATATTAATGGCTCCATTTTGGCCAAGGAGACCCTGGTTCTCCTGTCTACGATCGATGTCAGTTTGCGATCCCTGGATTCTGCCAATGACACCAGACCTCTTGTCTCAGGGTCCATTCTATCATCCACGAGTAAAGGGCCTCCACCTTACGGCGTGGAACTTGAGAGGCAAATACTAACATTAAGAGGGTTCTCTCAAGAACTAATCAACACATTACTGTTAAGTAGAAAAAAATCCACAACTCTAATCTATAGCAGAGTATGGAAAAAATTCCTCAACTTCTATACGGAACCCTTCTCTAGCAAGGTTCCTATTAAAGCCATCCTTGAATTTTTACAAAAAGGTCATGAGATGGGTTTATAGGTTAATACTTTGAGAGTTCAAGTGTCTGCCTTGGGAGCCCTCTATAGTGCTAACATAGCTGGTAATAGATGGATAGCAAGATTTGTTCGAGCATGTGAAAGGTGTACACCGGTTCATGTCCTACGTCTACCGCCCTGGGACTTGAATCTAGTCCTAGACTCCTTAACTGGACCTCCTTTTGAGCCTTTACATTCTATCCCTCTAAAAAATATCACATACAAGGTAGCTTTATTGATAGCCTTAACTTCTGCCAGAAGAGTGGGAGACATCCAGGCCCTTTCCATAGACCCTCCATTCTTAATGACATATCAGGACAGGGTGGTTCTCAAACCAGATCCATCATATCTCCCTAAAGTAGCAACAGAGTACCATAGATCTCAGGAAATTTTTCTACCTTCCTTTTATGATAATCCACTGAATCCAGAGGAAGAGAAGCTACATATGTTGGATGTTAAAAGAGCAGTCCTAAGCTACATAGAGAGAACCCAGTCCTGCAGACAGAGTAGGGCTTTGTTTGTATTTTTTCAGGGTCACCGAAAAGGCTACGGGGTCACAAAAGCTACCTTGTCCCGTTGGATCAGAGATGCTATCTATCTTGCATACTTGTCAAAAGGCAAAGATCCTCCAGAGGGAGTAAAAGCACATTCAGCTCGGGCTGTATCATCTTCGTGGGCGGAGAATAAAGACATCTCCATTGAGCTCATGTAAGGCCGCAACCTGGTCGTCGCCTTCAACTTTCTATAGGCATTATAGACTTGATCTGTCTTCTGCATCTGACTTGGCATTCGGGAGAGCCGTTCTTAGTACGGTAATCCCACCCAGGTGAAGGTTCTCTGTAAATCTCTCAAAGTGGGTGCTGTCGTGGCGAAGGGTAAAAAGCCGGATTACTTACCGGTAATGCCCTTTTAATGAGCCACGACAGCACCCTGTTACTTCCCACCCTAGTAGATATGTATAGTTATTAATACAAAATATTCTCATGGGTGAATATAGATATGATAACATGTACTAACAATTACGGAGATATACTAATTTAACAACGGCGGTTCCTCTCGTACTCTGAAAAACAGCTGAGGAGGAGAGGGGGGCCGCCCTTTTGTTTCTGTAGGCTTCCTGTTCCTATGGGCGGGTCCCTCTCTCAAAGTGGGTGCTGTCGTGGCTCATTAAAAGGGCATTACCGGTAAGTAATCCGGCTTTTGTTGTTAATAAACTTTTTATAATTTTGGTATCTTGACCGTGTCTCTTAAGTATTTCCTCTAAAAACCAAGGCTGCCGTCACACTATTATTATTTTTTATTTATTTATATAGCACCATTAATTCCATGGTGCTGTACATGAGAAAGGGGTTACATAGTTATAGATATCATTTACAGTAAACAAATTTACAATGACAGACTGGTACAGAGGGGAGAGGACCCTGTCCTTGCGGACTTAAATTCTATGGGATAGTGGGGAAGAGGCAGAAGGTAGGGGCGAGGCTCTGGCGATGGCGAGGCGGCGGCTCTGGCGATGGCGAGGCGGCAGAATGGTTATTGCAGGCTGTAGGCTTTCTTGAAGAGATGGGTTTTCAGGTTCCGTCTGAAGGAGCCGAGGGTGATGGATAGTCGGACGTGTTGAGGCATGGAATTCCAGAGGATGGGGGATATTCGGGAGAAATCTTTGAGGCGGTTGTGTGAGGAATGAATAAGTGTGGTGGAGAGTAGGAGGTCTTGGGAGGATCGGAGATTACGTGAGGGAAGATATTGGGAGATTAGTTCAGAGATATAGGGAGGGGACAGGTTGTGGATGGCTTTGTAGATCAGTGTTAGTAGTTTGAACTGGATTAGTTGGGTAATTGGGAGCCAGTGGAGGGATTCGCAGAGGGGAGAAGCAGGGGAGTAGCGAGGAGAGAGGTGGATTAGCCGGGCAGCAGAGTTGAGGACAGACTGGAGTGGTGCAAGAGAGTTAGCGGGGAGGCCACAGAGGAGGGTGTTGCAGTAGTCGAGGCGGGAGATGATGAGGGCATGCACAAGAGTTTTGGTAGATTGTGGGCTGAGGAAGGAACGGATTCTGGCAATATTTTTGAGTTGGAGGCGACAGGAGGTGGCAAGAGTTTGGACGTGCGGTTTGAAGGACAGGGCAGAGTCGAGAGTTACCCCGAGGCAGCGGATTTCAGGTGCGGGAGAGAGCGTGATGCCGTTTACCATAATAGATAGGTCAGGAAGGGGGGGTACGTGAGATGGGGGAAATATGATGAGTTCGGTTTTGTCTACATTGAGTTTTAGGAAGCGAGAGGTGAAGGAGGATATGGCTGACAGACATACATGACGGATTCTGGACAGCAGAGAGGTGACATCTGGGCCAGAGAGGTAGATCTGAGTGTCGTCCGCATACAGGTGGTACTGGAAGCAATGAGACTTTGAGTTGTCCTAGGCCAAGAGTATAGATGGAAAAAAGTAGGGGCCCTAGGACAGAGCCTTGAGGGACTCCAACAGAGAGAGGGCGGGATGAGGAGGTCGTGTGGGAGTGGGAAACGCTAAATGTGCGGTCGGAAAGGTATGAGGCAATCCAGGACAGGGCAAGGTCTTTGATGCCAAGGGAAGAAAGAATCTGTAGCAGTAGGCAGTGATCGACTGTGTTGAAAGCAGAGGACAGGTCAAGGAGGAGGAGGATGGAGAACTGTCTGTTAGCTTTGGCTGTGAGTAAGTCATTAGTAATTTTTGTCAGGGCAGTTTCGGTGGAGTGGTGGGGGCGGAAGCCAGATTGGAGGTTGTCAAGGTGGGAGGAAATTTGAGCATGGACATGCTGCTCAAGGAGTTTTGAAGCAAACGGGAGCAGTGATATGGGGCGGTAGCTGGACATAGCAGTTGGGTCAAGGTTAGTTTTTTTTTGAGGATGGGTGTCATGAATCCCCAATGGCTAGGGATAGCACAGGACAAGCAAGGTACAAATAAATAACGGACGAGCTCTAGGGTGATGGAACCTGGGCTGACCGCTGCCCTACGCCTGACAAACGCAACTAGAGATAGCCAGGGAGCGTGCCTACGTTGGTTCTAGACGCCACGCACCAGCCTAAGAGCTAACTAGTACTGCAGAGAAAATAAGACCTCACTTGCCTCCAGAGGAATGAACCCCAAAAGATATAGTTGCCCCCTCACATGTATTGACGGTGAAATGAGAGGAAGGCACACACATAGAGATGATATATATAGCTTTAGCAAATTGAGGCCCGCTGTAAACTAGAAAGCAGAAAGATACAAAAGGGGACTGAGCGGTCAGCAAAAAACCCTAATCAAAAATACCATCCTGAGATTACAAGAACCCATGTGCCAACTCATGGCACATGGGGAGAACCTCAGTCCACTAGAGCTACCAGCTAGCATAGAGACATAATAAGCAAGCTGGACAAAAAAACCAAACAACTGAAAATCAGCACTTAGCTTATCCTGAAAGATCTGGGAGCAGGTAGGCAGGAACCAAACAGAGCACATCTGAATACATTGATAGCCGGCAAGGAAATTACAGAAAGGCCAGGTAAAATAGGAAACACCCAGCCACTGATGGACAGGTGGAAACCAAAGGCCGCAACCCACCAAAGTCACCCAGTACCAGCAGCAACCACCAGAGGGAGCCCACAAACAGAATCCACAACAGATGGGTGTGATGTTGGCATGTTTGAAGGCCGAGGGGAAGGTACCAGAAGATAGCGATAGGTTGAAAAGATGGGTAAGGGCTGGAATGAGCATGTTAGTGACATTGGGGAGCAGGTGGGAGGGGATGGGGTCAAGTGCACAGGTGGTGAGGTGCGATTTGGTAAAGAGGCATCTCCTTCAGTGATGTTGGAGAGGGAGGTTATTAGGGAAGGGTAGAGGTCTGGTATATGGAGTGGTTGGGGTGATGGAACAGTAAAGGTTTGCCTTGTTTGGTCGATCTTGTTTTTGAAGTAGGTGGCAAAGTACTCGGAGGAGATGAGGGGAGTTGGAGGTGGCAGTGGTGGGCGGAGGAGGGAGGTAAATATGCTGAATAGTTGTTTTGGGTTGTAGGATAGGGAAGATACAAGGTTAGTGAAATAGGTCTTTTTAGCGGAGGTGAGGGCTAATTTGAAGTCAAATGTAGCTTGTTTGAAAGCAGTGAAGTCGTCTGGCAGGCGTGTTTCCTTCCAACGCCGCTCCGCAACCCTGGATGCTTGTTAAAGTTTTTTTTGTGAGATTGTTATGCCAAGGTTGCCTATTGGTTCGTCGCACTGTGCCATGCATGAGCGGGGCGACTGAGACTATGGCTGATGTGAGGGTGGAGTTATGGAAAGCGGTAGTGCTGTCCATGTCGTGGAGTGAAGATATGGAGGACAGGGGTAGGAGAGAGGTTTCTGCGAGGATGTGGTAATGGCTGGACATGGGGGGCAGGTGAGGAGGACAAGGATGAGAAGGTGAGTAGATTGTGGTCAGAGGGGGAAGCGAGAGGTTGTGAGATTAGATAAGGAACAGAGGCGGGTGAAGATGAAGTCTAGTGTATGTCCGTCTGTGTGGGTGGCTGTGGAGGACCACTGAGTGAGTCCAAAGGATGAAGTAAGGGCCAGTAGCTTGGAGGCTGCTGGCTGGCGAGTGTCAGTAGGGATATTAGTCACCCATGATGATGGTGGGGATGTCAGCAGAGAGAAAGTGAAGGAGCCAGGTGGAGAATTGGTCGATGAAGGCAGTGGCTGAGCCCGGTGGTCGGTATATGACAGCCATTTGGAGATTGGAGGGAGAGTAGATACGGACAGAGTGAACCTCGAAAGAAGGGAGGATAAGGGAGGGTGGGGGTTGGATAGGGTTGAAGGAACAGTTTTTAGAAAGAAGGATACCCACTCCTCCACCGTGTCTGTTGCCAGAGCGAGGAGTGTGGGTAAATTGGACGCCACCGTAGCTCAGTGCTGCAGGCGAGGCCGTGTCAGGGGGCATCAGCCAGGTCTCAGCGAGGGCCAGGAAGGAAAGGTTGCGGGAAGTAGAGATCGTGGAGCTTGTTGCATATGGAGCGGGCATTCCAAAATGCCCAGAGAGAGGAAACAGGAGGGTGGGGGTCAGTGGCACAGATTTAAGTGTGAGGGGTTGCGATAGTTTCTCATAGTGTGAGAAGGATAGGGGTGAGGATTAGTGAATGAGGCGGGGGGGGGGGGGGCTGGATTGGGGGATGTGTTTCCAGAAGTGAGAATAAGCAGAGAAAGAAGCAGGTGGGTGAAGGAGAGTGATTGGCTTATATTATATTTTAGGGGTAGAGGTCTGAGGTTAGAGAGCAGGTCTGCAGATGAAGCGAGGTGGGGGTAAGAGAGGGGGAGATAGTTATGTGGTTTGAGGGTGCAAGGGTATGGGGTTAGTGGAGGAGAGTGAGGATTAGTGGAGAAAAAACAGTGGGGGAAATGTGAGCCTGGTTAAAGAGCAGGGGAGAAAAGGAAAGGCAAGTAAAATTAGAAGACAGTGTTTAGTCTTACCGTCTGGACTATTTCTGGTATATTTCAGATGATACACTTAAAATATGTCACTTGAAATTATGTCACATCTGACTGAAGTCAGATCTGACCCGCTGCATGCAACTTATACCATTCAAATGTCCAGGAAATAAAGCCAGGTGAGAGAGGGCGGGGGGGGAGGAGGAAGAAGGTGGAGGACCGTTCCCAGCAGGAGACAATTAGCAGATTGCAGTTAATACAACATTTGACTACCAAAAATGAAGACCGAGGCAGGATAAGATCAAAACATGGGGCTAGGTGTGAGGAGCACAGACATGTCAATATGTAGTCAGACGATTTTCAGAATGATACAGGAATTAAAGTCAGGGAAAAAGAAGAAAAGTACCACTTAGAACAGTGGGAGAGAAGTACATGGGATTCAGGGGTGCAGTGGCTATTCCAGAGTAAGAGATCAGACGTACCTGTAAATGAAAGCAGATGGATCAGGGCATGACAGCATGAAGAAGAATATACCATGGTTTATCATTGTGGTATATTTCAGATGATACACTTAAAATGTCACTTGAAATTATGTCACATCTGACTGAAGTCAGATCTGATTTGCTGCATGCAACTTTTACCATTTAAATGATACTAGCAGTATTTGGTAAGTACTTTACATCGGTATTTGTAAGCCAAAACCAGGAGTGGGTGATAAATGCTGAAGTGGTGCATATGTTTATATTATACTTGACCTTTCATTGTTCCACTCCTGGTTTTGGCACAAATACTGATGTAAAATACTGACCAACTAATGCTAGTGTTACGGCAGCCTTAGGTTGCTAGTGGTAAGGTTGTTGACGTCATTGCGTCCTGATTCTGTTCTGCAGTATCTATTGGACGCAGACTGAAGAGACGATGGCTGTTTAATACAAAACAGATCTATAGTCATCAAGTCAGGTGTCAGAAATAATGAATTCATGATGCACATATAACAGCCTTATGAATTCACTATTTCTGACACATGTCCAGGTGAGCATAGATATGCCTTGTATTATTATTTTTATTCATTTATATAGCACCATTAATACCATGGTGCTGTACATAACGGGCTTGTATGACCGCCATCGTCCCTTCACTTTGTGTGGAATAGATTAAGTACACATAAGAGAAAATGGAGGTTATACAAGGCAGTCCTCTACTCACCAGGTCAGGTGTCCTAACTAATGAGTTTTTGGACACCTGACCTGTTGAGTATAGTTCTGCATTGTATTACCACCATTTTCTCTTCAGTCTGCAACACTAGTCACAGACTAAGCAGAAGGAAGAGATTATGGATAAAATACAAGTATAATTTTTTTGGCCCACCTCATATCTCTATACTAAAGACACACAAAACTGCAGTATTGTACTTGCTAACTACTGGAGCTATGAAGTGGGCCAAAAAATAAAGTGTGCGACGCAGTTTTTTATTTGGCGCACGGTGTGTGTTGCCGGCGGCGAAATACTCAATGAACCAAACATTTTGGGGGGCAAAAAAACATTATTATTTATTTTTTTTTAACAAATAAAAGAAAAATTAACTGCGCCGGCTTGGGGTAGAGTGCTGGGGGGGGGTGTGGTATGTAGCTGTGAAGCTTGACTGTGGACGACGCAGGGGTGGCAGGAGAAGGGGCAAGTAAATTACTGGGGTCTGGCAGATCGGGGATGGGGCTCGACGCATGAGAGGGCTGAGACACACTGGAAGGGTGAGACAAACCTGACATTACTGAAACATCAGGAGGTGAGGGGGGAGGAATAGAAATGGTCCGCTGTTTTTTTTTTTTTTTTTTCCCTTTTTTGGATCGGTGCTGCGGTCTGGGGAGCCCCGGTGGGCTCATTTCTTGCGGCCTGGTCATAGTGGCCGAACTGTCAGTCTCTTTGTCCCGCTGCTGCATGGTTGCGGTTGGAGGTTGGAAGGCCATGCCCGGGTCCTGCTGCTGCATCATGGTGACGGAGCGGAAGGATATGCCAGGGTCCTGCTGCTGCATCGTGGTGGCTGTGTGGAAGGCCATGCCAGGGTCCTGCTGCTGCATCGTGGTGGCTGTGTGGAAGGCCATGCCAGGGTCCTGCTGCTGCATCGTGGTGTCAGTGGAGGAGGTCCAAGCAGGAGCAGCGGTTGTCATGGTGGCGGTGGGCTGTCCTACAGCACTCGGCATGGTGGTGGTGCTGTAGTGGTGTCCAGCAGTGCTAGGAATGGAGATGGCCGTGCAGTGGTATACAGCAGATGTTGGCATTCAGGTCAATTGTGACAGTGTTGGCACAGGTGGATATGCCGCCACTGTCTGCTGTAAATACCGACTCTGCTGCATAGCCTGCACGTAAGCAGCATTGCAGACCTGCATGACACTAAGCTGGAGATCAGGAGTAAGGTGTTCCGACATGCCCTGTTACATTTGGTTAAAAAAATGATGTGCTGGCCTCTGGAGGTCGGCTTTTACTTGGTCAAGGCTTTTGGTGACCTCCTGGATACGTGTATTCATATGGCTAATGGCAGTATCCAGTCGGTCACCCAAAGCCTTGAGTCCGTGAAAAACAGAGCTCAAGTGCAAAAACTCGGGCATGAGTGACCTGTCCGATGCCCTCTGCCGCTGCCGGGAGGAGCCCCAAAAAAAGGGGCAGAGGACTGGGAAAGGGCAACACCTGATGGACCAGCTTCCTGGTCTCCAGTTAGTGTGGCAGGCCCACTTGCTGCAGCGCTGCAGGATGGCTGGGACGGGTCCGTGGCTGTCTGATGAAGGACCGCTCCAGAACCTGGGTCAACATTGCTGCTCCATGTGCTGTGAAATAAGGAAAAAAAATAAGACCAAAATCTAAAAAAAGCCAACTCCTATTGAATAGAAACATACAGATTATGGCAATACAATACAACCTAATACACAGGAGAAATACTTACGTTCTCTGGGCAAGGACCGGTCTTAAAAATGCCAGAATGCGATGGTATTTTTGCTTTCGGATCCTTGCTCCAGAACCACTGGGAACACAGCTCTTGACGCAGGTCCTTGTTGAAGCGGACCTTCATCGAACGCCATTGTGTTTTGACTTTGAGCACTGGTGAAAAAACAAAACATAATGGTTAGACAATGTACTTTTGGCTGTGCTCACACAACTGTATGTGATGAGAGAAACTCCTAAGAGTTTGTGTCATCACACACATTTGTGTGAGCACGGCCAAGATCTCTGCTGCTTCACACTGCAGTGCAATACTTACAAAATGCATTTCGGACCCAAGTCGGGGCGTTGTCCCAGCCATCCCACATCGCTTTGGCCACCTCATTCCATAGCCGCCTGATCGTCACGTTGTCCGAGTGCTGTGTAACCCGGGTGTCCCATAACGGGAGTCGCTCATGGACCAGGGAGATGAGGATATCGTTGTCAATGAGGTCCTCATCCCGTTCTGGAACCTAAAATATAAATGAAGACATTAAATGTTGTATACATTAACATAAGGAAAAGAAAGAAAACCGAGGCTGAGAAATGGCATGAATAAGGAAAGTCAAGATAAAAAAGGAGTCCAGAAGAAAAACGTAAAGAAAGAGGAAAGTAAAGAAAGGAAGATTCAAGAATACTAAAGTGAGGATACAGTAAACAGTCAGCCAGGTATACTTACACGCTGCCGCCTTGCCACCCGACCGTGACTCCGCTGCTCCTCCTCAGCCTCTGCCACAGTGGAAGAAATGCTCTAAAAAAGGAAAAAATTGTCACGTGAAGATGTGAAAGTGAATACTTACCAATCTGAGGAGTTGAGTACTCACTTCACTGACATGTTCGGCTTGAAGGCCCACAACGTTGCTCCTCATCAGAAGAAGATTACATTCTGATGCATGCATGCATTAAGAAATGGCAGAAATTAGGACATGTAGAGACAGAAAATAGAAAATAAAGGCATTGGCTTTGTTATACTCGCATTGTTCAGTGTCTTTCGTCCAAGGTTCTGGCCTGCGTCTGCTGTGCTTCTGTCTGCTGAGTAGTGACCTGCAAATGTCTACTCCCTCCCTTTATCACCTTGTATGTGGGGGGTGGCTAATCAGTGTCTAGACATGTTTTTCTCTGGTGCAACGCATGCGTTCACGAATGCAAGCAAACGCGTGTGCTTGCGGCCGCATGCGTTCACTTAGACAGCAATGCGGGGTTTTTTTGCCGCATTTCTTCCGCTAACAACCGCATACGTTTCTAGGCGGTAAACTGACGCCTCTAAAATTACTACATGTAGCGTTTACCGCGCCAAACCGCAGACGAGACAACGCATGCGTCATCAAACGCGGCAAAACGCAATCAAACGCAGACACATGCGTCCCTAATGTTAAAGATAGGAATACACAACACATGTGGATTATTGCGGATAAAACGCTGCGGGGACAATCGCAAATGTGAAACCGGCCTTAGTTTCTCCTGGGCTCTTGGGCGCCCCTCCAGATGTGGCTTTAGTTCTTTTCTTTTGGGTGTCAACCCCCCTTTGCTAACCCCAGTATGGAGATGTTAAGACCCATTGCTTCCTCAAGGAACTGTCTACCACCTGGTGCCTTTACATCAGGTCATCGGGATTCCGAGAATCTCCCTGAACAACCCAGAACTGCATCGGCCTCGTAAAGGAGTGTATGAACCTTTCCATGATGACTTTCTCCACCATCTGTGCTGGGGAGTAACATTCTGCTTGCATCCTCTTTTGTGAAGAATATTGGAGATATAACTTCATGTCAATCATTTTTATTTGTAGACTAAGATTCACTGCACAGCCTTAGTGGAATATCTTTCAGAAATTAACAATTTATTCAATTTCGCTTTAATTATTGTATTGTTAACGTTGTTACTTATGACTTTTGTGTTTGAAACAGTTAAACTGTAAAGCGCTGCGGAATATGTTGGCGCTATATAAATTATTATTATTATTATTATTATGCACAAAATCAATCAGATAGCATATGTACGCTGGAAAAATGATATGCGACAGATTACTGATGTTTCGACCCCTCCCGGGTCTTACTCATAGGTTGCTGTAAACAAACAAAAAACAAAGAAAAACATAATTTCATTAACCCCTTTACCCCCAAGGGTGGTTTGCAGGTTAATGACCAGGCCAATTTTTACAATTCTGACCACTGTCCCTTTATGAGGTTATAACTCTGGAACGCTTCAACGGATCCCAGTGATTCTGACATTGTTTTCTCGTGACATATTGTACTTCATGATAGCGGTAAAATTTATTTGATATTACCTGCGTTTATTTGTGAAAAAAAAATGGAAATTTGGCGAAAAGTTTGAAAATTTCGCAATTTTCCAACTTTGAATTTTTATGCAATTAAATCACAGAGATATGTCACACAAAATACTTAAGTAACATTTCCCACATGTCTACTTTACATGAGCACAATTTTGGAACCAACATTTTTTTTTGTTAGGGAGTTATAAGGGTTAAAAGTTGACCAGAAATCTCCAATTTTTACAACACATCTCATTTGAAGTCATTTTGAGGGGTCTATATGATAGAAAATACCCAAGTGTGACACCATTCTAAAAACTGCACCCCTCAAGGTGCTCAAAACCACATTCAAGAAGTTTATTAACCCTTCAGGTGTTTCACAGGAATTTTTGGAATGTTTAAATAAAAATGAACATTTAACTTTTTTTCACAAAGAATTTACTTCAGCTCCAATTTGTTTTATTTTCCCAAGGGTAAGAGATGAAATTGGACCCCAAAAGTTGTTGTACAATTTGTCCTGAGTACGCTGATACCCCATATGTGGGGGGAACCACCGTTTGGGCGCATGGGAGGGCTCGGAAAGGAAGGAGGGCCATTTGGAATGCAGACTTAGATGGAATGGTCTGCAGGAGTCACATTGCGTTTGCAGAGCCCCTAATGTACCTAAACAGTAGAAACCCCCCACAAGTGACACCATTTTGGAAAGTAACCCCCCTAAGGAACTCATATAGATGTGTTGTAAGAGCTTTGAACCCCCAAGTGTTTCACTACAGTTTATAACGCAGAGCCGTGAAAATATAAAAAAAAATTTCCCACAAAAATTATTTTTTAGCTCCCAGTTTTGTATTTTCCCAAGGGTAACAGGAGAAATTGGACCCCAAAAGTTGTTGTCCAATTTGTCCTGAGTACGCTGATACCCCATATGTTGGGGTAAACCCCTGTTTGGGCACACGGGAGAGCTCGGAAGGGAAGGAGCACTGTTTTGCTTTTTCAACACACAATTGGCTGGAATTGAGATCGGACGCCATGTCCCTGATGTGCCTAAACAGTGGAAACCCCCAATTATAACTGAAACCCTAATCCAGACACACCCCTAACCCTAATCCCAACTGTAACCCTAACCACACCACTAACCCAGACGCACCCCTAATCCCATCCCTATTCCCAACCGTAAATGTAATCCTAACCCTAACTTTAGCCCCAACCCTAACTGTAGCCTTAACCCCAGCCCTAACCCTAATGGGAAAATGGAAATAAATACATTTTTTTAATTTTTCCCTAACTAAGGGGGTGATGAAGGGGGGTTTGATTTACTTTTATAGCGAGTTTTTTAGCGGATTATTATGATTGGCAGCCGTCACACACTGAAAGACGCTTTTTATTGCAAAAAATATTTTTTTGCGTTCCCACATTTTGAGAGCTATAATTTTTCCACATTTGAGTCCACAGTCATGTGACGTCTTGTTTTTTGCGGGACGAGTTGACGTTTTTATTGGTAACATTTTCGGGCACGTGACATTTTTTGATCGCTTTTTATTCCGATTTTTGTGAGGTAGAATGACCAAAGACCAGCTATTCATGAATTTCTTTTGGGGGAGGTGTTTATACCGTTTCGTGTTTGGTAAAATGGATAAAGCAGTTTTATTCTTCGGGTCAGTACGATTTACAGCGATACCTCATTTATATCATTTTTTTATGTTTTGGCGCTTTTATACGATAAAAACTATTTTATAGAAAAATTATTTTTGCATCGCTTTATTCTGAGGACTAACTTATTTTTTCGCTGATGATGCTGTATGGCGGCTCGTTTTTTGCGAGACAAGATGACGCTTTCAGCGGTACCATGGTTATTTATATCTGTCTTTTTGATCGCGTGTTATTCCACTTTTTGTTTGGCGGTATAAGAATAAAGCGTTTTTTGCCTAGTGATATAGTTTTATACATGGGGTCGTTACAGACGCGGCGATACTAAATGTGTACTTTTATTGTTGTTTTTTTTTTATTTAGATAAAGAAATGTGTTTATAGGAACAATATATATAATTTTTTTTTTTTTTTTACAATATAACATTGCCCCGGGGGGGGGGCATCATGTTTTAGTGTAAGATCGCTGATCTGACACTTTGCTGTGCACGGTGTTAGATCAGCGATCTGACGTGCACTTTTCCTATGCTTCCCGGTGCCTGCTCTGAGCAGGCGCAGTGAAGCCACCTCCCTGCAGGACCCGGATGCCGCAGCCATCTTGGATCCGGGCCTGCAAGGAGGAGGTAAGAGACCCTCGCAGCAACGCGATCACATTGCGTTGCTGCGGGCGTCTCAGGGAAGCCCGCTGCTAGCCCCCTCCCTGCGCGATGCTTCCCTCTACCGCCGGCACACCGCGATCATGTCTGATCGTGGTGTGTCGGGGGTTAATGTGCCGGGGGTGGTCCATGACTGCTCCTGGCACATAGTGCCGGATGTCAGCTGCGATAGGCAGCTGACACTCGGCCGCGCTCCCCCCGTGAGCGCGGCCGATCGCGCTGGACGTACTATCCCGTCGGTGGACGTACTATCCCGTCGGTGGTCATACGGGCCCACCCCACCTCGACGGGATAGTACGTTCAATGTCAGAAAGGGGTTAATTTTGTTAAATTTTTTTTTAATAGGGGGGGTTATACATTTTAGATAAAGCATAGCCTAATTACAGGTGTACTCCCAAATAGCAATCTACTATATAGTTGTCTAAGAGTCACTTCCGTCTTTCGGTCTGTCTAACGGAAATCCCAAGTCGCTGATTGGTCGTGGCAAACAGCCACGACCAATCAGCGACAGGCACAGTTTGGCGGCAAAATGGCCGCTCCTTACTCCCCGCAGTCAGTGCCCGTTCCATTCTCCCCTCCAGTCAGCGCTCACACAGGGTTAATGGCAGCGTTAACGGACCGTGTTATGCCGTGGTGTAAAGCACTCCATTAACGCTGCTATTAACCCTGTGTGACCACCTTTTTACTATTGATGCTGCCTATGCAGCATCAATAGTAAAAAGATCTAATGTTAAAAATAATAATGAAAAACAGTTATATATTCACCGTCCGTCGGCCCCTCGGATCCAGAACAGGCCTTTCCCGCTCCTCGCGATGCTCTGGTGACCGCTCCATGCATTGCGATCTCACGAGATGACGTAGCGATCTTGCGAGACCGCTACGTCATCATCTCGCGAGACCGCAATACACTCTTGGGACTGGAGCGCGTGAGGAGCATCGGTAACCGCTTCGACTGGATACGGGGGCAAACGGAAGCTGAGTATATAACTATTTTTCCAGGATGTCCTCCTGACAGCACTCTGGAGGACGTCCTCCTCCTCCTTGCAGGGACAGGAAACAACACGAGAGGTTAAAAGGTCCCACTCCGCCCCCTTTCCTTTAGTGTTTTTCCTGTCCCTGCATGGAAGGAAACACGAGAGAAGCAAGCTTACCGGACCGGAGGGCTCAGGGGGATCGTGCGGCTGGTCCTATATCCTTCCCCCTCGTCGATAGCCCAGGGCACATACTTCCCGGGTGGGAGTCCCTGTGCCCAGAGACCAGTCGAGCGGACGCGCTCCTGGGTGAGCCGCTTCCTTCAGGGGGAGGCTCTCGGCTCGGGCGCCAGGAAGAACAAGAGGCGCCGGCGCCAGGAAGGTGGAAAGGCGCATAGGTCCACATGCTCTCATACGAGCATGCAGGGACGGCAGAACCTCCCGGCTTCAGCGTGCGTTCCACTGAGTGGAACGCGGAAGTAAGTGTTTATCGTCACTTCCGGTGACGTCAGCGGCGTCATTTCCGGCGGATTCGGCAACAGAACATGCGTTCCACAGTGTGGAACGCTGAAGCATGTATAAAAAGGCGCCGGATATGGGAATGGGCGTCCAGCGTTTCTACTCAGCAAGCGCTACAGTGAACCAGGACGCACATTCACAGGCACGAGCCGGAAAGGAGGTCTGCAATGCCAGAGACAAGGGGTGAGTGCAGCAGTGCTGCTAAATCCCCATATGTATATCTGGCAGGAGATGTTCTATTTATATGGTATATTTATATTTAAACAGAGGATATGGATCCCAGGAGTGAGGAGGCTGGGGTAAGTGCGCATAGTGCATATTACCTTCCACTCTTATTCCTAAGTCACTAAGATATACTCACTCTTATACTTAGGATAAGGAGACTCAACAGACATCCCTGCCAGTGGCAAAAAAGTCAGGCAAGGCACTGACAAAGTCCAGACGATGCTCCATATGTAATGCAAAGTTACCAGAAGCACATAAAAAGGAGTTGTGCGGGGCCTGCATCTCTAGAGTTGTAAGAGAAGAGCAACCGTCGTTATTATCCGAAATGAGATCTTTAATTCGGGAAGAAGTACAGAATTCATTAGCTACCATGACACAACGGTACCCCTCCAGCCCAGGTCGAGGTCGTAAGAGACCACGGATGGACCTGGACCAGGATGATGTGGAGGCGTCATCTAAGGAAGAATCAGATGGGAGAAGTTCGGACCAAGAAGAAGGAGAATTACCATTGGAGGAACAGGACCAAGGAAGGAAGTTTCTATTTCCCGTGGAAGAGACAGAAGATTTAGTGCAAGCAGTGAGGAATACGATGCAGATGAAAGACGAGCCGCGGCCAAAGTCCAGACAAGATTTGATGTTTGGGGGGCTTACGTCACAAAAACAGACGGTATTCCCTGTAAGCGATCACCTAAAGCAGATGATATTGCAAGAATGGAAGGATGCGGAACGTAGACTGATAGTGTCTCGGGAGTTTAAAAGTCGTCTACCATTTGCTCCGGAGGATATCATGGGAGGAAATTCCGAAAGTTAACGTACCCATAGCCAAGGTTACTAAAAAAAACGGCTATTCCATTTGAGGACTCATCTAGTCTCAGAGACGCTATGGACCGCAAAGCAGATATTCTGTTGCGCCGTTCCTGGGAAATGTCGGCAGCACTGATAAAGGCTAACATTGCAGCCACGTCAGTAGCTAGATCAATGTATTTGTGGATGGGACAGTTAGAGGAACATTTGGTGAATAAAACCCCGTGGGCAGATATACAGTGGGGCAAAAAAGTATTTAGTCAGTCAGCAATAGTGCAAGTTCCACCACTTAAAAAGATGAGAGGCGTCTGTAATTTACATCATAGGTAGACCTCAACTATGGGAGACAAACTGAGAAAAAAAAATCCAGAAAATCACATTGTCTGGTTTTTTATCATTTTATTTGCATATTATGGTGGAAAATAAGTATTTGGTCAAACAAAATTTCATCTCAATACTTTGTAATATATCCTTTGTTGGCATTGACAGAGGTCAAACGTTTTCTGTAAGTCTTCACAAGGTTGCCACACACTGTTGTTGGTATGTTGGCCCATTCCTCCATGCAGATCTCCTCTAGAACAGTGATGTTTTTGGCTTTTCGCTTGGCAACACGGACTTTCAACTCCCTCCAAAGGTTTTCTATAGGGTTGAGATCTGGAAACTGGCTAGGCCACTCCAGGACCTTGAAATGCTTCTTCCGAAGCCACTCCTTCGTTGCCCTGGCAGTGTGCTTTGGATCATTGTCATGTTGAAAGACCCAGCCACGTTTCATCTTCAATGCCCTTGCTGATGGAAGGAGGTTTGCACTCAAAATCTCACGATACATGGCCCCATTCATTCTTTCATGTACCCGGATCAGTCGTCCTGGCCCCTTTGCAGAGAAACAGCCCCAAAGCATGATGTTTCCACCACCATGCTTTACAGTAGGTATGGTGTTTGATGGATGCAACTCGGTATTCTTTTTCCTCCAAACACGACAAGTTGTGTTTCTACCAAACAGTTCCAGTTTGGTTTCATCAGACCATAGGACATTCTCCCAAAACTCCTCTGGATCATCCAAATGCTCTCTAGCAAACTTCAGACGGGCCCGGACATGTACTGGCTTAAGCAGTGGGACACGTCTGGCACTGCAGGATCTGAGTCCATGGTGGCGTAGTGTGTTACTTATGGTAGGCCTTGTTACATTGGTCCCAGCTATCTGCAGTTCATTCACTAGGTCCCCCCACGTGGTTCTGGGATTTTTGCTCACCGTTCTTGTGATCATTCTGACCCCACGGGGTGGGATTTTGCGTGGAGCCCCAGATCGAGGGAGATTCAGTGGTCTTGTATGTCTTCCATTTTCTAATTATTGCTCCCACTGTTGATTTCTTCACTCCAAGCTGGTTGGCTATTGCAGATTCAGTCTTCCCAGCCTGGTGCAGGGCTACAATTTTGTTTCTGGTGTCCTTTGACAGCTCTTTGGTCTTCACCATAGTGGAGTTTGGAGTCAGACTGTTTGAGGGTGTGCACAGGTGTCTTTTTATACTGATAACAAGTTTAAACAGGTGCCATTACTACAGGTAATGAGTGGAGGAAAGAGGAGACTCTTAAAGAAGAAGTTACAGGTCTGTGAGAGCCAGAAATCTTGATTGTTTGTTTCTGACCAAATACTTATTTTCCACCATAATATGCAAATAAAATGATAAAAAACCAGACAATGTGATTTTCTGGATTTTTTTTTTCTCAGTTTGTCTCCCATAGTTGAGGTCTACCTATGATGTAAATTACAGACGCCTCTCATCTTTTTAAGTGGTGGAACTTGCACTATTGCTGACTGACTAAATACTTTTTTGCCCCACTGTAATTTCTTCCTTACCCATCATAAAGTCTGCCACTGCTTTTATGGCTGACACGTCAGCAGAATCCGTGAGATTTGCGGCCAGGAATAGCTCGTTATTCAATGCGACTCGTAGAGCTATATGGCTTAAATCTTGGTCAGGTGATAATGCATCTAAAAATAAATTACCGTATATACTCGAGTATAAGCCGACCCGAGTATAAGCCGACCCCCCTAATTTTGCCACAAAAAACTGGGAAAACTTATTGACTCGAGTATAAGCCAAGGGTGGAAAATGCAGCAGCTACCGGTGAATTTCAAAAATAAAAATAGATGCTCTATACCGTTCATTATGGCCCCATAGCTGTACCATATAGTGCTCTGCACCATTATTGCCCCATAGCTGTGCCATATAGTGCTCTGCACCATTCATTATTGCCCCCTAGCTGTGCCATATAGTGCTCTGCACCATTATTGCCCCATAGCTGTGCCATATAGTGCTCTGCACCATTCATTATTGCCCCATAGCTGTGCCATATAGTGCTCTGCACCATTATTGCCCCATAGCTGTGCCATACAGTGCTCTGCACCATTATTGCCCCATAGCTGTGCCATACAGTGCTCTGCACCATTATTGCCCCATAGCTGTGCCATATAGTGCTCTGCACCATTATTGCCCCATAGCTGTGCCATATAGTGCTCTGCACCATTATTGCCCCATAGCTGTGCCATACAGTGCTCTGCACCATTGCCCCATAGCTGTGCCATATAGTGCTCTGCACCGTTGCCCCATAGCTGTGCCATATAGTGCTCTGCACCGTCCATTATTGCCCCATAGCTGCGCTGCTGCAATAAAAATAATAAACCACATACTCACCTCTCTTGCAGCTCCTCGGCGCCATCTTCCCGGCGTCTCTCCGCACTGACTGATCAGGCAGAGGGCGGCGCGCACACTATATGCGTCATCGCACCCTCTGACCTGAACAGTCAGTGCGGAGAGACGCCGGGAAGATGGAGACAGCGCCCGGCGTGTGGAACGCGGACAGGTGAATATGACATACTTACCTGCTCCCGGCGTCCCGCTCCTTCCCCCGGACAGCTGGTCTTCGGTGCCGCAGCCTCTTCCTCTATCAGCGGTCACCGGCACCGCTGATTAGAGAAATGAATTATGCGGCTCCGCCCCTATGGGAGGTGGAGCCGCCTATTCATTTCTCTAATGAGCGGTCCCACGTGACCGCTTAGGGGAAGAGGCTGCGGCACCGAAGACAGTGTGACAGGCAGGGGGAGCGACAGGAACGCCGGGACTAGGTAAGTATGCCTCAGCGCCCTCTCCCCCTCACCCGCCGACCCCACCGCCGACCGTGACTCGAGTATAAGCCGAGGGGGCACTTTCAGCCCAAAAATTTGGGCTGAAAATCTCGGCTTATACTCGAGTATATACGGTATGTGCTATTCCCTTTTCAGGATCCAAAGTATTTGGACAGGCATTAGATGACATTCTAGAATCCGCTTCAGACAATAAAAAAGAATTTCCAGAGGAAAAACCGAAAAAGTTTCAGCCATTTCGGAAAAGACCCCCACCTCGAAGTTCTTATAGAGGCAAGCAGCCAGAGATCCAACAGAGGTACCTATAGAGGAGCATACTCTCAGAACCGAAGGGGAAGAAATTCCCTGTTTGGATCAAGCCCTAGATCTAGGAGACAATGACGCCATAGGTATAGGGGGTAGACTCAGTTTTTTCCTGAACTGGAAAAAGATTACAAAAAATGCCTATGTCCTCAAAATAATTTCAGAAGGATACAAAATAGAGCTCGTATCTCCAGCACCTCAGAGGTGTATACCACCCACCAGTGTGGCAAAAAATTCACCAATGTTCTCGGACCTTCTGAAGTTGTTCAGGTCTCAAGTTATAGTGCGGGTTCCCAAAACAGAAATAGCCAGAGGTCACTACTCTTCACTGTTTTCAATTCCAGAGCCATCGGGAAAAACTCGCACAATAATAAACCTAAAACCCTTGAACATCTATGTAAAATACAAAAGATTCAGAATGGAATCAATAAAAACAACTGTCCACCTCATAGACAAAGATGCGGTAATGTGTACGCTCGACCTAAAAAGCGCGTATCATCAGGTTCCAATCCATGCAACATCTCAGGAGCTTCTGAGGTTTTCTATAAAGATACCGGACCAAACCTGCCACCTACAATTTCAGTGTCTCCCGTTCGGCCTGGACTCAGCACCAAGGATATTTACAAAACTGGTAGCAGAGGTGGTGGCATACTTAAGAAACGAAGGAATTACAATAATTCCTTATTTGGACGATATTCTGCTGGTAGCCAGAACGAAAAACACCTTAATCCTACACAGGGATCGAGCCATCTCAGTCCTAGAATATCTAGGTTGGGTTGTAAACCAGGAGAAATCACACATAAAGCCCGAATCTCGGAAGATGTTTCTGGGAGTTCTTCTAGATGCCACCTCAAGACAATCTTTTTTGCCAAGAGAAAAGCAGATGTCAATGAGAGCGTTAATCGTGGAATTCCTAAAACATCGGATTACTATAAGATCGGCCATGAAGATCTTAGGGAAGATGACGGCCTGTATCACTTGCGTAAGGTGGGCACAGGCTCACTCAAGATTGTTACAGGATCACGTTCTCTCGACATGGGATCGACGTCAGTCATCACTGGACAAAGTAATCCATCTGACGAGCAGTAAAAAAGTCATTGCGCTGGTGGACTCAATACAGCAACCTAAGAGTGGGTGTTCCATGGACCTTGAACCCTTGTGTGGTGATTACTACAGACGCCAGTCAGTGGGGTTGGGGAGCCCATCTAGAAGGATCATTCATCCAGGGCAGATGGCCAGAAGATATCAGTCAAAGATCTTCAAACTACAGAGAGCTTTACGCTATTTGGGAAGCTCTAAGAAGGAATCACTCTCGCTTGAAGAACAAACATGTGAAAATCCTAACAGACAACATGACAGCAGTATCCTTCATAAGACATCAGGGAGGTCCCAGACACAAACCACTTCAAGAGTTGGCACGAAGAATATTTTTTTGGGCAGAGAACACAGTCCTGTCGATCACAGCAGTCCACTTAGAGGGTTCTCAAAACGTCCTGGCAGATTATTTGAGCAGAAAAGAAGTCTGCCCGACAGAATGGGAATTAAATCAAGAAATCTTTCACCGATTATGTCATCATTGGGGAACTCCCAGGATAGACCTATTCGCTACAAGAAAAAATTCGAAGGTGGCCAGATTCTATTCCCTCAACCCTATGGACATGCCGGAAGCAGTCGACGCCTTGAGTCAAACATGGGTCGAGCCACTCTCTTATGCATTCCCTCCAATAGCACTCATTCCGAGAGTGCTCAGGAAGATTCAGGAAGACCAAGCAACAGTGCTGATGGTTGTGCCATTCTGGCCGAGAAGGAGCTGGTTTCCGTTGTTAGGACAAATGACAACAGACAGTCCAATCAGACTTCCCCCTATGGAAGGACATCGTTCATCAAGGGCCCGTGTTACATCAAAACCCGGAACGATTACACCTTTCAGCATGGATCCTGAGAGGGACATCTTGAAATCGCAGGGATTATCGGATGAAGTCATCTCAACAATCCAAGCTAGTCGTAAGCCAGTGACTTCAGCTATTTATTACAAAATTTGGAAGAAATTCTATATGAAAGGTGGCAGGTCGGCCGTGACGGCGGAAAACCCGGATGTTCCCAGAGTTCTGGATTTTCTCCAATCTGGATTCAATATGGGGCTGAGACCTAGTACCCTTAAGGTGCAGATTTCGGCTCTTAGCACATTCCTGGATTACCCATTGGCCTCTCACCCTTGGATAATCAGATTCGTAAAAGCAATCCAGAGATTACGTCCCACATTTAGACAAATAACTCCCACTTGGGATTTAAATTTAGTGCTCAGAGCCCTATGTAAAGATCCCTTTACCCTTAAAGGTGACATGCCCATTGCAATACGAACTTGGAAAACAGCTTTTTTGGTAGCTATTACAACGGCCAAAAGAGTAGGGGAGATACAAGCCCTGTCAATTAGGGAACCGTACCTTCAGGTTCGTGAGGATCATATAATCTTAAAACTAGATCCATCATTTATTCCCAAAGTAGCTTCAGTACAAAACAGAAATCATTCTACCCTCCTTTTGCAATTAACCCTCTAATACAAAAGAACAATCCTTACATTCTCTTGATGTCAGACAGGCAGTACTAGACTATTTAGAGGCCACTAGTACTTGGAGAAAAGATCCCAATCTATTTATCCTTTTTGGAGGTAAAAATAGGGGTAAAAAAGCATCCAAAGCCTCTATAGCTAGATCGATCACTACAGTTATCTTAAAAGCCTATGCGTCAGAAGGGGTAGATTGTCCTGTGGGAATAAAAGCTCATTCCACTCGGGCCATTTCAGCATCATGGGCTGAACGGGCGGGGGCATCATTAGAACAAATCTGTAAAGCCGCTACATGGGCCAGTGTGAACACATTCTGTAAACACTACAAACTAGACGTGTTAGCAACACAGCAAATGTCATTTGGGAGAAAGGTTCTCCAGGCAGTTGTCCCACCCTAAAGGAGTTTCTTTGGTATTCTCCAGAGTGCTGTCAGGAGGACGTCCTGGAAAATGGGTATTATACCTACCGATAATTCGGTTTCCAGGAGTCCATCCTGACAGCACTGTTACTTCCCCCCCTATGTATACTATGTCATATGCTGTAAATATGATTTGGTTAATAAAATTCAAATGGTATCTATCCATGGTGTGGTACTTGTCAAAACACTAAAGGAAAGGGGGCGGAGTGTGACCTTTTAACCTCTCGTGCTGTTTCCTGTCCCTGCAAGGAGGAGGAGGACGTCCTCCAGAGTGCTGTCAGGATGGACTCCTGGAAACCGAATTATCGGTAGGTATAATACCCATTATTTTAATTCTTTTTTTTTTTTTTTTTAACAGGGATATGATTTCCACATTGCTATGTACTATGTGGGCTGTGCAATATACCATGTGGGCTGTGCAATATACCATGTGGGCTGTGCAATATACCATGTGGGCTGTGCAATATACCATGTGGGCTGTGCAATATACCATGTGGGCTGTGCAATATACCATGTGGGCTGTGCAATATACCATGTGGGCTGTGCAATATACCATGTGGGCTGTGCAATATACCATGTGGGCTGTGCAATATACCATGTGGGCTGTGCAATATACCATGTGGGCTGTGCAATATACCATGTGGGCTGTGCAATATACCATGCGGGCTGTGCAATATACCATGCGGGCTGTGCAATACAATACACTATGTGGCCTGTGTTATACAATACACTATGTGGCCTGTGTGTTATACTGCGTGCTTGGGCTGTGTTATATGCTATGTGGGCTGTTATACACTCCGTGGGCTGTGCTATATACTACGTGGCTGCGCAATATACTACGTGGCTGCGCAATATACTACATGGCTGTGCTATATACTACGTGGCCGGCCACGAACAATCAGCGACAGGCACAGTCCGGCCGCGAATTGGCGCGGGATTTGAACCACGCTTCGCGAATTGGTCGTGGCCGGCCGAATCCTGTGTATTCAATGTATTATTCTAAAATCTTCATAAATAAACTATATACATATTCTAGAATACCCGATGCGTTAGAATCGGCTACCATCTAGTAAAATAGAATAGCAACAGAAATTAAATACAGCATGTGGCCAAACAGGTCAAATATAGGGACATGGTGTTGTGTATAGTGAATTTTACCTGAATCCAGGTGTAGTATGGGAGCAAAACTCAAGAAAAGAGAAGGGATGTCCCTGTAGTATCCAGGGCCTGTAAGAGACAATCATGTTGTTAAAACTAATTCCGATCCATAGACTAGAATGGTTAAGGAGAGCCTGATTTACCTAATAATCCCAGAAAATCAGTTGTGGTGGTATAGGGTGCTGATTGTGGCTGTGGACCTGTAGGATTACAAGTGTGATGTCAAAATATATGTGGGCCAAAGTATGTTGCAAGTGCTAAAGCATGGGTAGCCTAATTACCTTGTTTGCAGTGTGAATCAGCGGTTCTCCTGCACCTTGCTGTGAGGTGTACCATGTCTGCTATGAGGCAGATAGAAATAGCTCCACAGCCTCGCAGACAGCAAGTGAGGTCATGTTACCATACTACTGCTACTGGATATGCCCGACCGTAATGTGGGCCGTGCTTGGCTACAGCTAAAAACTTGTCTGCATTGTAGTGTGCAGATAATAGCAGGACATGTTGAGCACCAATAGGGTCCATAGTGGCCATATAAGAACGGACATATTTATAAATCACCAAACAGATGTCTGATGCCTTTCTGATAATGCTATTAGCCAAAGTCTAAGTAAAGACAGCAGGTCCTATAGTTTGTAACCTATGGGGGCAATTACAGGGGTTCGGGACCAGAACTAATGAAATAAAGGCGGGAGTATGGGAAGACAGGGAGTTGGGAGTAGGACACTCGCCTACATATGAATGGCATCAGCGAGTCTGTGAAATAAGGGGGAAAAAAAGTATGGTTATTCATTATAGAAGCCAGTTAATTTCTCTATTGAGACCCTTGGCCTCTAAAGTGTCTAGAGTGTGGATCCAATATGATTCTCTCTGTTTCAGAAATTTAGTGCGGTCACCTCCTCGTCTCGGACGATCAACCTGTTCCACTACTTGAAATTTCAATTGCGCCACTGAACGCCTATTTTTAAGAAATTGTCCAGGGAGAGGAAAACAGGTCTTACCACACCTAATAGTCGATTTATGACTGGCTATCCTATCCTTTACATTTTGTGTAGTTTGTCCAACATACAGGAGAACACAGGGACGTTTAACCACGTAAATTACAAAGTTTGTGTCACAGGTATAGTACCGCGTATCGGGTAGGATTTACCAGTTCTTGGGTGAGTAATGGTATCAGATCTAATGACATTGGAACAGGAGGCACAATTAAGGCAGGGGAATGTGCCATGTCGTCTTGTACTCAGTAGCCTCTGTGTAGTAGCGGGGCGTGCACTGCCTATGTCTGCGCATACCAATTTGTCCTTTAGGTTGGTGGCTCTCCTGGTACACATCAAAGCGGGATTATTGAATGATTCAATGTTGGGATAGGCCCTGGCCAAGAGTGGCCAATGTTTTTTAACCCCTTCTTGACCCGTGACACAGCATATGCGTCATGAAAATCTGTGTCAATCTGATCTGTGACGCATATGCTGTGTCACAGAATGATCGCGTTCCTGCAGGCCAGGTGAAAGGGTTAACTGTAATTTCACCCGACCTACAGGAACAGGGGGAGTAGTACTTCAGCCCAGGGGGTGTGGCTTTTCCCCCACGTGGCTACGATCGCTCTGATTGGCTGTATTGGCCCCCTTAAAAATAATCTGGGGGAAATGGTGGATGAGGATGAGGAAAAAGCCAATATGCTAAATGACTTTTTTTCATCAGTTTTTACAAAAGAAAATTCCATGGCAGACAAAATGACTAGTGATAAAAATTCCCCATTAAATGTCACCTGCTTAACCCAGCAGGAAGTACAGCGGCGTCTAAAAATAACTAAAATTGACAAATCTCCGGGCCCGGATGGGATACACCCCCGAGTACTGCAGGAACTAAGTACAGTCATTGATAGACCATTATTTTTAATCTTTAAAGACTCCATAATAACAGGGTCTGTACCACAGGACTGGCGTATAGCAAATGTGGTGCCAATATTCAAAAAAGGGGCAAAAACTGAACTCGGTAATTATAGGCCAGTAAGCTTAACCTCTACTGTGGGTAAAATCCTGGAGGGCATTCTAAGGGACACTATACTGGAGTATCTGAAGAGGAATAACCTTATGACCCAGTATCAGCACGGGTTTACTAGGGACCGTTCATGTCAGACTAATTTGATCAGCTTCTATGAAGAGGTAAGTTCCGGACTGGACCAAGGGAACCCAGTGGACGTAGTGTATATGGACTTTTCCAAAGCTTTTGATACGGTGCCACACAAAAGGTTGTTACATAAAATGAGAGTAATGGGGATAGGGGAAAATATGTGTAAGTGGGTTGAGAGCTGGCTCAGGGATAGGAAACAAAGGGTGGTTATTAACCCCTTCCTGACATCAGACGTACTATCCCGTCGAGGTGGGGTGGGCCCGTATGACCGCCGACGGGATAGTACGTCATCACCGATCAGCGGCGCTCACGGGGGGAGCGCGGCCGATCGCGGCCGGGTGTCAGCTGCATATCGCAGCTGACATCCGGCACTATGTGCCAGGAGCGGTCATGGACCGCCCCCGGCACATTAACCCCCGGCACACCGCGATCAAACATGATCGCAGTGTACCGGCGGTATAGGGAAGCATCGCGCAGGGAGGGGGCTCCCTGCGGGCTTCCCTGAGACCCCCGGAGCAACGCGATGTGATCGCGTTGCTGCGAGGGTCTCCTACCTCCTTCCTGGCTGCAGGTCCCAGATCCAAGATGGCCGCGGCATCCGGGTCCTGCAGGGAGGGAGGTGGCTTACCGAGTGTCTGCTCAGAGCAGACGCTGGTAAGCCTGCAGCCCTGCACAGCAGATCGTCGATCTGGCAGAGTGCTGTGCACACTGTCAGATCAATGATCTGTGATGTCCCCCCCTGGGACAAAGTAAAAAAGTAAAAAAAAAAATTTCCACATGTGTAAAAAAAAAAAAAAAAAAAAAAAAATTCCTAAATAAATAATAATAAAAAAATATATATTATTCCCATAAATACATTTCTTTATCTAAATAAAAAAAAAAACAATAAAAGTACACATATTTAGTATCGCCGCGTCCGTAACGACCCAACCTATAAAACTGCCCCACTAGTTAACCCCTTCAGTAAACACCGTAAGAAAAAAAAAAAAAAACGAGGCAAGAAACAACGCTTTATTACCATACCGCCGAACAAAAAGTGGAATAACACACGATCAAAAAGACTGATATAAATATCCATGGTACCGCTGAAAACGTCATCTTGTCCCGCAAAAAACAAGCCGCCATACAGCATCATCAGCAAAAAAATAAAAAAGTTATAGTCCTGAGAATAAAGCGATACCAAAATAATTATTTTTTCTATATTTTAGTTTTTATCGTATAAAAGCGCCAAAACATAAAAAAATGATATAAATGAGATATCGCTGTAATCGTACTGACCCGACGAATAAAAATGCTTTATCAATTTTACCAAACGCGGAACGGTATAAACGCCTCTCCCAAAAGAAATTCATGAATAGCAGGTTTTTGGTCATTCTGCCTCACAAAAATCGGAATAAAAAGCGATCAAAAACGGTCACGTGTCCGAAAATGTTACCAATAAAAACGTCAACTCGTCCCGCAAAAAACAAGACCTCACATGACTCTGTGGAGCAAAATGTGGAAAAATTATAGGTCTCAAAATGTGGAGACGCAAAAACTTTTTTGCTATAAAAAGCGTCGCTGGTTTCACACTTGCGTTTTTGTCTGCAGCGTTTTTTGCACAAAAAAAGCATGCGTTTTTTTCCCTATATTTAACATTGAAAACGCATGCGGTTTTTTTGTACGCGTTTGGTCGCGTTTTCAAACGCATGCGGTTTTTTTCTGCATGCGTTCATTTTCAGAAATACAACCTGCAGTATTTTCTTGCGTTTTTAAGCACATGCGTTTGTTTGCGTTAAAAACGCATGCATTTTTATCGAAAAAAAACAGAAAACACACTGCCACGTATTTCAGTGCCACGTATTTCAGTGCCACGTATTTCAGTGCCACGTATTTCAGTGCCACGTATTTCAGTGCCACGTATTTCAGTGCCACGTATTTCAGTGCCACGTATCACGTATTTCAGTGCCACGTGTTTCAGTGCCACGTATTTAAGCGCCACGTATCACATATTTCAGTGCCACGTATTTCAGTGCCACGTATTTCAGTGCCACGTATTTCAGTGCCACGTATTTCAGTGCCACGTATCACATATTTCAGTGCCACATATCACATATTTCAGTGCCACGTATTTCAGTGCCACGTATTTCAGTGCCACGTATTTCAGTGCCACGTATTTCAGTGCCACGTATTTCAGTGCCACGTATTTCAGTGCCACGTATTTCAGTGCCACGTATTTCAGTGCCACGTATTTCAGTGCCACGTATCACGTATTTCAGTGCCACGTATTTCAGTGCCACGTATCACGTATTTCAGTGCCACGTATTTCAGTGCCACGTATTTCAGTGCCACGTATTTCAGTGCCACGTATTTCAGTGCCACGTATTTCAGTGCCACGTATTTCAGTGCCACGTATTTCAGTGCCACGTATTTCAGTGCCACGTATTTCAGTGCCACGTATTTCAGTGCCACGTATTTCAGTGCCACGTATTTCAGTCACGTTTAGGGTTAGGGGTAGGGTTAGGGTTGGGGCTAAAGTTAGGGTTGGGGCTAAAGTTAGGGTTGGGGCTAAAGTTAGGGTTGGGGCTAAAGTTAGGGTTAGGGTTTGGATTACATTTACGTTTGGATTAGGGTTGGGATTAGAATTATGGGTGTGTCAGGGCTAGGGGTGTGGTTAGGGTTACCGTTGGGATTAGGGTTAGGGGTGTGTTTGGGTTAGGGTTTCAGGTAGAATTGGGGAGTTTCCACTGTCCAGGCACATCAGGGGCTCTCCAAGCGCGACATGGCGTCCAATCTCAATTCCAGCCAATTCTGCGTTGAAAAAGTAAAACAGTGCTCCTTCCCTTCCGAGCTCTCCCGTGCGCCCAAAAAGGGGTTTACCCCAACATATGTGTTATCAGCGTACTCGGGACAAATTGAACAACAACTTCTGGGGTCCAAGTTCTCTTGTTATCCTTAGGAAAATAAAAATTTGGGGGGCTAAAAATCATTTTTGTGGGAAAAAAAAGATGTTTTATTTTCACGGCTCTGCGTTATAAACTGTAGTGAAACACTTGGGGGTTCAAAGTTCTCACAACACATCTAGATAAGTTCCTTGGGAGGTCTAGTTTCCAATATGGGGTCACTTGTGGGGGGTTTGTACTGTTTGGGTACATCAGGGGCTCTGCAAATGCAACGTGACGCCTGCAGACCAATCCATTTAAGGCTGCATTCCAAATGGCGCTCCTTCCCTTCCGAGCTCTGTCATGCACCCAAACAGTGGTTCCCCCCCACATATGGGGTATCAGCGTACTCAGGACAAATTGGACAACAACTTTTGGGGTCTAATTTATCCTGTTACCCTTGTGAAAATACAAAACTGGGGGCTAAAAAATCATTTTTGTGAAAAAAAATAAAAATTATTTTCACGGCTCTGCGTTATAATCTGTAGTGAAACACTTGGGGGTTCAAAGCTCTCAAAACACATCTAGATAAGTTCCTTAGGGGGTCTACTTTCCAAAATGGTGTCACTTGTAGGGAGTTTCAATGTTTAGGCACATCAGGGTCTCTCCAAACGAAACATGGCGTCCCATCTCAATTCCAGTCAATTTTGCATTGAAAAGTCAAATGGCGCTCCTTCCCTTCCAAGCTCTGCCATGCGCCCAAACAATGGTTTACACCCACATATGGGGTATCATCGTACTCAGGACAAATTGCACAACATTTTTTGGGGTCCAATTTCTTCTCTTACCCTTGGGAAAATAAAAAATTGGGGGCGAAATATCATTTTTGTGAAAAATTATGATTTTTTATTTTTACGGCTCTGCATTATAAACTTCTGTGAAGCACTTGGTGGGTCAAAGTGCTCACCACACATCAAGATAAGTTCCTTAGGGGGTCTACTTTCCAAAATGGTGTCACTTGTAGGGGGTTTCAGTGTTTAGGCACATCAGGGGCTCTCCAAACGCAACATGGCGTCCCATCTCAATTCCAGTCAATTTTGCATTGAAAAGTCAAATGGCGCTCCTTTCCTTCCGAGCTCTGCCATACGCCCAAACAGTGGTTTACCCCCACATATGGGGTATCAGCGTACTCAGGACAAATTGTACAACAACTTTGGGGGTCCATTTTCTCCTGTTACACTTGGTAAAATAAAACAAATTGGAGCTGAAATAAATTTTGTGTGAAAAAAAGTTAAATGTTCATTTTTATTTAAACATTCCAAAAATTCCTGTGAAACACCTGAAGGGTTAATAAACTTCTTGAATGTGGTTTTGAGCACCTTGAGGGGTGCAGTTTTTAGAATGGTGTCACACTTGAGTATTTTCTATCATATAGACCAGGGGTCCCCAACTCCAGTCCTCAAGGCCCACCAACAGGTCATGTTTTCAGGATTTCCTTAGTCTTGCCCAGGTGATAATTGCATCACCTGTGCAATACAAAGGAAATCCTGAAAACATGATCTGTTGGTGGGCCTTGAGGACTGGAGTTGGGGAACACTGTTATAGACCCCTCAAAATGACTTCAAATGAGATGTGGTCCCTAAAAAAAAATGGTGCTGTAAAAATGAGAAATTGCTGGTCAACTTTTAACCCTTATAACTCCGTCACAAAAAAAAATTTTGGTTCCAAAATTGTACTGATGTAAAGTAGACATGTGGGAAATGTTACTTATTAAGTATTTTGCGTGACATATGTCTGTGATTTAAGGGCATAAAAATTCAAAGTTGGAAAATTGCAAAATTTTCAAAATTTTCGCCAAATTTCCATTTTTTTCACAAATAAACGCAAGTTATATCGAATAAATTTTACCACTAACATGAAGTACAATATGTCACGAGAAAACAGTGTCAGAATCGCCAAGATCCGTCAAAGCGTTCCAGAGTTATAGCCTCATAAAGGGACAGTGGTCAGAATTGTAAAAATTGGCCCGGTCATTAACGTGCAAACCACCCTTGGGGGTGAAGGGGTTAATGGAGCACACTCGGACTGGGTTGCGGTTAGCAGTGGGGTACCACAGGGGTCAGTATTGGGCCCTCTTCTTTTTAACATATTTATTAATGACCTTGTAAGGGGGCATTCAGAGTAGAATTTCAATATTTGCAGATGACACTAAACTCTGCAGGGTAATCAATACAGGGGAGGACAATTTTATATTACAGGATGATTTATGTAAACTAGAAGCTTGGGCTGATGTCATGATTCTCAATGGCGAGAGAACATAGCCCAGCATATATGAGAACTAGCTCTTGGAAGATGGAAACTATACTGACCATGAACTAAACCTGCCGCACAACTAGAAGTGGCCGGGTAGCATGCCTACGTTTTTTTATCCCTAGATGCCCAGCGCCAGCCGGAGAACTACCTAATCCTAGCAGAGGAAAAGACAGTCCTGGCTCACCTCTAGAGAAATTTTCCCAAAAGGCAGACAGAGGCCCCCACATATATTGGCGGTGATTTAAGATGAAATGACAAACGTAGTATGAAAATAGGTTTAGCAAAATCGAGGTCCGCTTACTAGATAGCATGAAGACAGAAAGGGCACTTTCATGGTCAGCAGAAAACCCTATCAAAACACCATCCAGAAATTACTTTAAGACTCTAGCATTAACTCATAACACCAGAGTGGCAATTTCCGCTCACAAGAGCTTTCCAGACACAGTAACGAAACAGCAGCTGTGAACAGGAACAAAATGCAATAACACACAAGGACAAAAGTCCAACTTAGCTGGGAGTTGTCTAGTAGCAGGAACATGCACAGAAAGGCTACTGATTACATTGTTGACCGGCATGAAACTGACAGAGGAGCAAGGTTATATAGCGACTCCCACATCCTGATAGGAGCAGGTGAACAGAGGGGATGATGCACACAAGTTAAATTCCACAAGTGGCCACCGGGGGAGCCCAGAATCCAATTTCACAACAGGCTGATAAATGGCAAATGAGCTTTAATGGGGATAAATGTAAGGTCATGCACTTGGGTAGAAGTAATAAGATGTATAACTATGTGCTTAATTCTAAAACTCTGGGCAAAACCGTCAATGAAAAAGACCTGGGTATATGGGTGGATGACAAACTCATATTCAGTGGCCAGTGTCAGGCAGCTGCTACAAAGGCAAATAAAATAATGGGATGTATTAAAAGAGGCATAGATGCTCATGAGGAGAACATAATTTTACCTCTATACAAGTCACTAGTTCGACCACACTTAGAATACTGTGCACAGTTCTGGTCTCCGGTGTATAAGAAAGACATAGCTGAACTGGAGCGGGAGCAGAGAAGAGCGACCAAGGTTATTAGAGGATTGGGGGGTCTGCAATACCAAGATAGGTTATTACACTTGGGGCTATTTAGTTTGGAAAAACGAAGACTAAGGGGTGATCTTATTTTAATGTATAAATATATGAGGGGACAGTACAAAGAGCTTTCTGATGATCTTTTTAATCATAGACCTGAGACAAGGACAAGGGGGCATCCTCTACGTCTGGAGGAAAGAAGGTTTAAGCATAATAGACGCGGATTCTTTACTGTAAGAGCAGTGAGGCTATGGAACTCCCTGCCGTATGATGTTGTAATGAGTGATTCATTAATTAAATTTAAGAGGGGACTGGATACCTTTCTGGAAAAGTATAATGTTACAGGGTATATACACTAGATTCCTTGATAAGGCATTGATCCAGGGAACTAGTCTGATTGCCGTATGTGGAGTCGGGAAGGAATTTTTTTTCCCCATGGTGGAGTTACTCTTTGCCACATGGTTTTTTTTTTGCCTTCCTCTGGATCAACATGTTAGGGCATTTTAGGTTAGGCTATGGGTTGAACTAGATGGACTTACAGTCTTCCTTCAACCTTAATAACTATGTAACTATGTATCACTATCAACAGCCAATCAGAGCAATTTGTAATATTTCACCAGTCAAACTTGCTGAAATATTACAATCCAGCCATAGCCGATGCTGCAGTATCATTGGCCATGGCTGGAGACCCCGATCCACCCCCGCGACCGACTCACAGCGACGATCTGCCGCTGCTGTCAGCCCTCCTCTTTCCCCTCCGTCCCCCCGTCCTGTCCTCCGTCCCCCCGCTGTCCGATTTCACCCCCTCTTTGCCTCCCGAGTCCTGGCGTCCCTCCCGGTGCCTGCGGTCTTCAGTGATGGCGCCGCCATCTTCCAAAATGGCGGGCGCATGCGCAATACTCCCGCCGAATTTGCCGGCTGGCAGATTCAATCATTCCCGAGGTACATTTTGATCACTGTGATAGGTTGTATCACAGTGATCAAAATTAAAAAAAAAAAAAAAAAAGTAAATAAACCCCCCTTTATCACCCACACAGGTAGGGAAAATAATAAAATAAAGAAAATATATTTTTATTTTTCCACTAGGGTTAGGGTTAGAACTAGGGTTAGGGTTAGAACTAGGGTTGGGGTTAGAACTAGGGTTGGGGTTAGAACTAGGGTTGGGGTTAGAACTAGGGTTAGGGTTAGAACTAGGGTTAGGGTTAGAACTAGGGTTAGGGTTAGAATTAGGGTTAGAACTAGGGTTAGGGTTAGAACTAGGGTTAGGGTTAGAACTAGGGTTAGGGTTAGAACTAGGGTTAGAACTAGGGTTAGGGTTAGAACTAGGGTTAGGGTTAGAACTAGGGTTAGGGTTTAGAACTAGAAGTAGGGTTAGGGTTAGAACTAGAAGTAGGGTTAGAACTAGAAGTAGGGTTAGGGTTGGAATTAGGGTATGTGCACACGGTGCGGATTTGGCTGCGGATCCGCAGCGGATTGGCTGCTGCGGATTCGCAGCAGTTTTCCTTGCGTTGTACAGTACCATGTAAACCTATGGAAAACCAAATCCTTTGTGCCCATGGTGCAGAAAATACCGTGCGGAAATGCTGAGTTGTATTTTCCGCAGCATGTCAATTTTGCGGATTCCGCAGCATTTTACACCTGCTCCTCAATAGGAATCTGCAGGTGTAAAACTGCAGGAAATCCGCAGGTAAAATGCAGTGTATTTTACCTGCGGATTTTTCAAAAACTGTGTGGAAAAATCCCCACACAAATCCGCAACGTAGGCACATAGCCTTAGGGTTGAAATTAGTTAGGGTTGGGATTAGGGTTAGGGGTGTGTTGGGGTTAGGGTTATGCTTAGGGTTGGGATTAGGGTTAGGGGTGTGTTGGGGTTAGGGTTGTGATTAGGGTTATGTTTAGGGTTGGGATTAGTGTTAGGGGTGTGTTGGAGTTATAATTGAGGGGTTTCCGCTGTTTAGGCACATCAGGGGGTCCCAAACTTGACATGGCGCCACCATTGATTCCAGCCAATCTTGCGTTCAAAAGGTCAATTGGAGCTCCCTCCCTTCCACGCCCCGACGTGTGCCTAAATAGTGGTTTACCCAAACATATGGGGCATAAGTGTACTCAGGAAAAATTGCAGATCAACTTTTGGGGTCTAATTTCTCCTGTTACCCTTGGGAAAATAAAAAATTGGGGGCTTAAAATTTATTTTTGTGGGGAATAAAAAAAGATTTTTTATTTTCACCGCTCTACGTTATAAAATTCTATGAAGCACTTGGGAGTTCAAAGTGCTCACCACACATCTAGATAAGTTCCTTGTGGGGTCTAGTTTCCAAAATGGGGTCACTTGTGGGGGGTTTCTACTGTTTAGGCACATCAGGGCCTCTGCAAACGCGACATGGTGTCCGCTAACGATTTGAGCTAACTTTTCAGTCAAATGGCGCTCCTTCCCTTCCGAGCCTTGCCGTGTGCCCAAACAGTGGTTTACCCCCACATGTGAGGTATTAGTGTACTCAGGAGAAATTGCCCAACACATTTTATGATCCATTTTATCCTGTTGCCCATGTTAAAATGAAAAAATTGAGGCTAAAATAATTTTTTTTTAAAAAAAAGGACTTTTTCATTTTTACGGATCAACTTGTGAAGCACCTGGGGGTTCAAAGTGCTCACCATGCATCTAGAGAAGCTCCTTGGGGGTCTAGTTTCCAAAATGGGGTTACGTGTGGGGGAACTCCAATCTTTAGGTACACAGGGGCTCTCCAAACGCGACATGATGTCCGCTAAAGATCCGAGCCAATTTTTCATTGAAAAAGTCAAATGGGCTCCTTCCCTTCCGAGCCCTGTCGTGCGCCCAAACAGTGGTTCCCCCCCCCCCCCTTCACATATGGGGTATCGGCGTACTCAGAACAAATTGAACAATAACATTTGGGGTGCAGTTTCTCCTTTTACCCTTGGGAAAATAAAAAAAATGTTGCTAAAAGATCATTTTTGTGACTAAAAAGTTGAATGTTCATTTTTTCCTTCCATGTTGCTTCTGCTGCTGTGAAGCACCTGAAGGGTTAATAAACTTCTTGAATGTGGTTTTGAGCACCTTGATGGGTACAGTTTTTAGATTGGTGTCACTTTTGGGTATTTTCAGCCATATAGACCCCTTAAACTAACTTCAAATGTGAGGTGGTCCCTAAAAAGAAAAATGGTTTTGTAAATTTTGTTGTAAAAATTAGAAATCACTGGTCAAATTTTAACCCTTATAACTTCCTAGCAAAAAAAATGTTGTTTCCAAAATTGTGCTGATGTAAAGTAGACATGTGGGTAATGTTATTTAACTATTTTGTGTCACATAACGCTCTGGTTTAACAGAAAAAAATTCAAAATTTGAAAATTGCAAAATTTTCCAAATTTTAGTGTAAATTCATTTTTTTCACAAATAAATGCAAAAATTATTGACCTTAATTTACCACTAACATGAAGCCCAATATGTCACGAAAAAACACTCTCAGAACCGCTAGGATCCGTTGAAGCGTTCCTGAGTTATTACCTCATAAATGGATACTGGTCAGAATTGCAAAAAATGGCCAGGTCATTAACGTCAAAATAGGCTGGGTCATGAAGGGGTTAATGATGGAATGGACTTTATTTAGTCACCAGGACAGCACCACGAGAGGGGATCTGCCCTTCAGGGACAGGAAACCTACAGACATAGAAGGGTAGCACCTCTCTCCCGCATCAGTTGGTTTCCTGTCCCTGGCAGGGAACCTCTTCAGACAGGCCTTATGAAGAAGGTCGAAGAAAAGAAGATAACCCAGTCCTGGCAGGCCGATTCAGGTAGCGGGGGTCCCCTACCTCGGCCTGTCCAGGACGCCGGAAGCACCACACGGCAGGGGAACTGCTGGTGTCGATGTCAGCAGAGAGGGGCAGCTTTTATTTAAATGCTTGCCTCTTAAGTGATCCGTCGCCGTCAGGTACCAGGTGAGTATATGGTGTCTTCTGCTGTGGCCGCGCCCGGGGGTCCTCCCGGGGCCTGTCTGTGGCCAGGCGATGATGTGCGCATCGGGCCAGGCGGCGTTGCCTTCCTCGACCGCACGTCGGCTCGCTCACCGCGGTCGCGACCGGAAGGGACGTGTCCGGATGGCGCGTTTGGCGGCGCGGCCTGATGACGCAGCGGGGCATGCGCAGTGGGACCACGGCAGCCGATGACGTCACTATTGCGTCCGGGCCTGATCCAGGTAACCGGCGATTATGTGGTGGAGGCGGGTTTGCGGATGGGCCTTTGGAGGGGGGGGCCTGTTTACGGTCGGCCCGGGGCGTGGTCCTGGGGGAGGCACTCCAACATTTAAACATGGTACCGGGCAGATCACCTGGAGAACCTGCTGACACCCATCAGGGGGTGGTACCTTGGGGGTATATTTAATGAGGAGTCTGACGACTGCTGAGTGCTTCTGACTCGTTGTGATGATGGAGTCGCTGGAGCAGGGAGCACCACTGCCTGACAAGCAGCAGCAGCAGATTCAACCCATTGAGGAGCCTCGAATTATATCCCAGCGGCGATCTAGTGGCAGTAGTCGTGCTGGTGGAGACAAGAACACCCAAAAATCGAGGCAGCGCAAGTCCTCAAGCCGTAAAACATCGCTGGCTAGGAAGGACCCCCCCACTGTTTACGATACCAATCACTGCACATTTGGGTAAGTGATCTGCGTGAAAGTTCACTTAGTGATTTTCTGTTCCTCCTTATATTCCCTCTCTCCTTGTTAGGGGAGAAAATGTTCCACCAAAGCCAAACATAGGGAGTGCGCCGAATGTGGGGAACCACTCCCAGATGGCCATGACAGAAAGCTATGTAAACCCTGCATACAACTCTTCATTGAGGAGGAAGCCCCTGACCTTACTTCCACTCTAAGGGATATGGTTAGACAGGAAGTTAAAGGTTCTATTAAATCCATGTCCCAGAAAACGGATGTCAGGAGAAGCAAACATATTAGGTCCCCAGTTTCGGATTTGGGTTCGGACTCTGGTGAACTGAGTTCTGATTCCTTTCCGACATCCTCTTCATCTATAGAGGCCGAGTCCGTTCACTCCTGCTTGCCGCTAGATAGAGATAACCATCTTGTTAAAGCGGTAAACACAATGGGGCTTGAGGAGACTTAGTCAGAATGCTCCATGCAGGACATTATGTTTAAAGGCCTAGATCGAAAATCCCGAAGATCTTTTCCGGTGGTGGATAAGATAAATACATTGATTACAAAGGAGTGGAAAAAACCCGAAAGGAAAGGTTTTCTTCCACCGGCATTTAAGAGGAGATATCCTTTCGAGGAGGAAGCTTCTTCCTCATGGGATAAGGCTCCAAAACTGGACGCAGCAGTGGCGAAGGCGTATAAAAGGACCTCTTCCGTTTGAAGATCTAGGAAATCTAAAAGATCCACTAGATAGGAAGGCTGACGTTTTCCTGAAAGGGGCTTGGGAAACATCAGCAGGATCCCTAAGACCTGCAATTGCAGCCACTTGCTTAGCATGGTCACTGATGGTGTGGCTTGACCGCTTATAGGATCAACTCAAAAATAAAGCTCCCAGGAATGAGATCCTATCCTCCCTACCTATAATTCAGGAGGCAGCAGCTTTTCTGTCAGACGCGTCGGCAGATTCTGTTAAATTAGCTGCCAAATCTTCAGCCCTTTGTAATGCAGATCATAGAGCTCTATGGATTAAATGTTGGCCAGGAGATTTGCAAGCCAGATCAAAACTGTGTAGCATTTCATGTGAAGGGGCACATTTATTCGGACCGGTTCTTGATGAACTATTAGAAAAGGCGGGCGATAATAAGAAACGGTTCCCTTACCTAGGAAGACCCTCTTATAGACGGGATTACAATAAAGTATGATTTAGCCGCAGAAGGTCGAATAGAGAGACCCAGATATGATAATAGAAGGAAACGTAGAGGATATATGTTTAATACCTCTCGGGACTATAAAAAACCTCAATGACTGCCGGACCAGGTAGGGGGTAGGCTTCAGCCTTCTATCCTGCCTGGTTATAAATTTCCAACAGTCCATGGATTCTCAGCGTTATTGAAACTGGCCTAAAGTTTGAGTTCCAACGGATTCCTCATGATAAATTTACTTTAACACCCATCCGTTCTTCTTCAGCAGAACAATTGGCACTAGAGTCAGAAGTTCAGGAACTTCAGAAAAAAGGGGTTCTGATTAAAGTGTCCGCGGTACAAAGAGGTAAAGGGTTCTACTCCCCTCTCTTTCTGGTCAAAAAACCTGACGGATCTTTTCATACTATCATTAATTTGAAAGGCCTGAATACATTTTTGCTGGTCCCGTCTTTTAAAATGGAATCTGTAAAGACGGCAATAAAACTTCTCTTTAACAATTTCTTCATGGTTGTCCTAGATCTGAAAGACGCCTATTATCACGTCCCGATACACGTAGATCACCACCAGTTCCTTAGGGTGGCGGTTTCACTAAACTGCTCAGTACAGCTCTTACAATATCATGCACTACCCTTCGGAGTCGCGGTTGCACCCCGGGTTTTTACTAAAGTCATGATAGAAGTTATGGCACACCTTCACGAACAGGACATATTAATAGTTCCCTACCTAGATGACTTATTGATTGTGGGACATTCAGAGTCACATTGCAAAAACCAATTGGAGAGGGTGACATTCGTGTTACACAAATTGGGGTGGATTATTAATTTCAAAAAATCTCGTCTACAGCCTTTAAAAGTTCAGGAGTTTCTGGGTCTTACCATAGACTCCAGTGGGCAGGTGTGTCATCTGCCGGATTCAGAAGTGGATGGTATCCAGCGACTAGCAACCAGAATGATTAATAATCTATCAGTCTCTGTAAGAGGGGCGATGTCACTATTGGGTTCACTCACATTGTGTATTCCGGCGGTTCTCTGGGCTCAATATCATACCAGAACACTACAGTGGGACATTTTACAGAATTCCCGTTGCCTGAAAGCTCATCTTGACAGTAAATTTTCGTTGTCCGCTGAATCTATTTAATCACTACATTGGTGGACACATGTGCCAAATTTACGTAGGGGGGGGGGGGTCCCTGGACAAATCATATAACTCGGATAATAACTACAGATGCTAGCCCCAGGGGATGGGGGGCACACTTGGAAAGTAGTTGGGTCCAGGGGCTGTGGTCTCAGTCTGAACAGAGTTTGTCATCCAATCTAAAGGAGTTATTAGCGGTAGATCGCGCTTTAAGTAGTTTTCTTATACCCCTACAGGGTCGGCACATCAGACTTTTCTCCGACAACCAGGTAACCGTAGCCTACATTAACCATCTAGGAGGTACTCGGTCCGGTTCATTAATGGAGGTCACGGATCGTATTTTTCAGATGGCCGAAAACCACCTACTATCACTCACAGCTCTTCACATAAAAGGGAAGTACAATATCATGGCCGACTATCTAAGCCGCAACCAACTCAGACAGGGAGATTGGACACTAAACTCATCCATCTTCAATCAGATCATACAATTGTGGGGATGTCCAGACATAGATCTCTTTGCCAACCGAGAAAACAGAAAGCTACATCGATTCTGCTCCTTAAACCCCAGAGACAATCTGTATGCAGTAGACGCTCTCCTAATCCCATGGCACTTCAATCTCGCCTATGCGTTTCCTCCTCTGAACTTAATCCCAATAGTTCTGATGAAAATACGGGAAGACTGGGCCCGAATAATCCTGATGGCCTCGTTCTGGCCCAGAAGATCATGGTTTCCTTGGCTGAGGAAGATGTCCATTTCTCAGCCATGGATTCTTCCAGAAATACCTAATCTCCTCTCCCAGGGCCCAATCCTCCATCCACGCGTGGCCAATTTACATCTAGCGGCATGGAATTTGAAAGGTCGTTACTAAGGGGCAGGGGTTTTTCGCAGGGCCTGGTAAATACATTACTTAAAAGTAGAAGAATTTCTACAACAAACATTTACATCAGGATTTGGAGAAAATTCTTATCAGTTTCAGAAACACGGATTGATCAGGAACCCTGTATTAACCAAATTTTAGAATTCTTGCAAAAAGGGTTAGATATGGGCCTAGCCACAAGTACGCTTAGGGTTCAAGTATCGGCTCTAGGGGCACTATATAATAGAAATTTGGCCAGCAATCATTGGATAGTCAGGTTCTTCAAGGCAGTTATGAAATCTAGACCAATCAATAAATAAAAAGTAGTTCCATGGGACCTAAATCTTGTTCTCTCAGCTTTAACGCATGCTCTGTTTGAGCCTATCGATGCCCCGATTAAAATCCTATCCTTGAAAACAGCTCTCTTGGTTGCTCTTAGGGTACCGTCTCACAGTGGCACTTTTGTCGCTACGACGGTACGATCCGTGACGTTCCAGCGATATCCATACGATATCGCTGTGTCTGACACGCAGCAGCGATCAGGGACCCTGCTGAGAATTGTACGTCGTAACAGATCGTTTGGAACTTTCTTTCGTCGCTGGATCTCCCGCTGTCATCGCTGGATCGTTGTGTGTGACAGCGATCCAGCGATGCGTTCGCTTGTAACCAGGGTAAACATCGGGTTACTAAGCGCAGGGCTGCGCTTAGTAACCCAATGTTTACCGTGGTTACCAGCGTAAAAGTAAAAAAAAACAAACAATACATACTTACATTCCGGTGTCTGTCCCCCGGCGTTCTGCTTCTCTGCACTGTGAGCGCCGGCCAGCCGGAAAGCGAGCACAGCGGTGACGTCACCGCTGTGCTTTCCGGCTGGCGCAGACAGTGCAGAGAAGCAGAACGCCGGGGGACAGACACCGGAATGTAAGTATGTATTGTTTTTTTTTTTTTACTTTTACGCTGGTAACCACGGTAAACATCGGGTTACTAAGCTCGGCCCTGCGCTTAGTAACCCGATGTTTACCCTGGTTACCCGGGGACCTCGGCATCGTTGGTCGCTGGAGAGCGGTCTGTGTGACAGCTCCCCAGCGACCACACAACCACTTACCAACGATCACGGCCAGGTCGTATCGCTGGTCGTGATCGTTGGTAAATCGTTATGTGAGACGGTACTCTTACACTCACGAGAAGGATTAGTGATAATACAAGCTTTGTACAGACAGCCTCTGTACATGCAGTTTAGGGAAGATAGAGTTGTTGCGAGACCTGATCCTCTTTATCTTCCAAAGGTAGCTTCAAAATTTCATAGGTTACAAGAGGTTGTTTTTCCCTCATTTTGTCCTAATCCCACTAATAAGGAACATAAGTTTCATACTTTGGATGTTAAAAGATGTCTTCATAAATATATTTCAGCTACAAACGCTTGGAAGAAAGATCATTCCTTATTGATTTCCTTCCAGGGAGTAAGGGTACTGTCACACTGTGAAATTTTGATCGCTACGACGGCACGATCCGTGACGTCGCAGCGATCGTATGATTATCGCTCCAGCGTCGTAGACTGCGGTCACACTTTGCAATCACGGCGCTGGAGCGATGCCGAAGTCCCCGGGTACCCAGGGTAAACATCGGGTAACTAAGCGCAGGGCCGCGCTTAGTTACGCGATGTTTACCCTGGTTACCAGCGTAAACGTAAAAAAAACAAACAGTACATACTCACCCGTCGGTGTCCTTCAGGTCCTTTGCCGTCTGCTTCCTGCTCTGAGTGCCGCCGTACAGTGACAGCAGAGCGCAGCACTGCTGTGATCTGCTCTCACTTTCCGGCCGGCAGACAGAGCAGGAAGCAGACGGCAAAGGACCTGAAGGACACCGACGGGTGAGTATGTACTGTTTGTATTTTTTACGTTTACGCTGGTAACCAGGGTAAACAGCGGGTTACTAAGCGCGGCCCTGCGCTTAGTTACCCGATGTTTACCCTGGTTACAAGCGAAGACATCGCTGGATCGCTGTCACACACAACGATCCAGCGATGTCAGCGGGTGATCAAGCGACGAAAGAAAGTTCCAAACGATCTGCTACGACGTACGATTCTCAGCAGGGTGTCTGATCGCAGTAGCGTGTCAGACACAGCGATATCGTAATGATATCGCTAGAACGTCACGAATCGTAACGTCGTAGCGATGGAAATTGCACTGTGTGACGGTACCCTTAGAAAGGGGCTTAAAGTATCTAAAAACACACTATCTAGATGGATCAGGGAGGCAATATCTCTGGCTTATACAGCAGGTGTCTTGGAGATCCCAGAAAGTGTTAAAGCTCATTCCACTCAAGCCGTGGCCACATCCTGAGCGGAGAGATCTGAAGTGTTGATTGAAGACATTTGTAAGGCGGCCACATGGTCTTCTCCATCTACTTTCTTTAAACACTATAGACTATATCTCGGTATCTCCTCTGATCTAACGTTTGGGAGAAGGGTCCTTGAAGCAGTTGTCCCTCCCTAGTCCTTTTTACTTCTCTGAAAGTCTCTTGTGGTGCTGTCATGGCGACTGAATAAATACGTAAGCTACTTACCGGTAGCTGTGTTTTTCAGGAGCCCATGACAGCACCCTTATATTATATTCCCTACCCTTTTTCTTGTATCGGTCAACACTGTCTTTTCCTTTAAGTGCTAAGTCTACCCACGTGGTAAATTGTACCATATATTAAGTTGATTTTATGCTACTAACCTGGGAGGCCCTCTCATGCTCTGTAAGCCAACTGATGCGGGAGAGAGGTGCCACCCTTTTGTCAGTAGGTTTCCTGTCCCTGAAGGGCGGATCACCTCTCTCATGGTGCTGTCATGGGCTCCTGAAAAACACCGCTACCGGTGAGTAGCTTACGTATTTCGGCATAAGAGGGTGGTGTGTGCACAAAAGGTACTCTTTCTTTTGACTGAACAGGTGGAGAGGGAGATGGCAGGCCAATTTTTTGTATATAATCATTTTTATTTGGCATAGGATTATAAAAACCTTCAGTGTGAAGCTGTAATAGAACACCTAGCTCTGTAGGGGGGCCAAGTCTCAAAAGCTGTGAATGACAGATCTCACACCTTGAGCCCCTCAGCACTGTAATATAGTCCTGAGAAGAAGCATCAGAAACCATCTAGAACATTCCAGAAACGTAATCCCATAAGGAGTTATGAAGATTGTATATTTTCTAACCGTACAACATGAATATTTCCGAGATCCACAGAACATGGCGAATAGCTGCCTGGGTTTTGACTCATTCTGGCAGGAAATACATCTAGTAGAAGCCAGGTAGCAAAGGCATGTTTAGTGTCCAGGTGTAGCATAGGCACAGCCGGAACCGTTGGCGCTAGAACCGTTGCCCTACGACCGTCCAGAAAGGAATGATGATCTTTCATAGGTTTTAGAGTTTTTAGCTACAAACTTGCAGAGTATGGGATTTAGGTTGAGCCCAGAGGGCAGGATAGGAGTGAAAGCTCACCGACACAAAAAGAGGACTAAAAATCCTCAAAAAAATTGAAAAAAAGTCACAGAGAAAAAAGCAGAGATGTTTACCTTCTGAAGCCTCCAACCAAATGCACTGGCAGGGTGCAGCGGAATCGATTAATGATGGCAAACACACAGGTGCAAAAAATACCGATGAAACAACCACTTTCAATCCAGTGTTGGCTGTTTGGTATTAGTGCACAAAAAGATAAGAGATAATAGTCTGTATGTGGCGTTGTTCACACAGGCAATGCAGAGCATCTGGTTTACAGCCTATTGCTAACGCACATACAGGCAGGCTGCCCAGTGCTACAAATTGCATGCTATGCGAACAGAGGCCACAGTTTACAGAGCCATCTTGGTCCGACTGCATCCTGCAAGATAAAGTGCAAAAGAAAAAACATATCACTGTGTGCAAGGTATTAGTTTATATTGGGGCCTCAATACATAAGCTGGCAACCCACGTCAAGGGTCCTTACATTTTGCCAGTCCTAACGTTAAACATAGAATAAAAGCTCACCTACACAAAAAGAGGACTAAAAATCCTCCAAAAAATTGAAAAAAGTCAGAGAAAAAAGCAGAGATGTTTACCTGCTGAAGCCTACAATGCCACATACAGACTATTATCTCTTATTTTTTTGTGCACTAATACCAAACGGCCAACACTGGATTGAAAGTGGTTGTTTAATCCATATTTTTTGCACCTGTGTTCTTGGCATCATTAATCGGGTCCGCTGCATCCTGCCAGTGCATTTGGTTGGAGGCTTCAGCAGGTAAACAGGATAGGAGTGACCCAAAGGGGATAAAGGCTAGTGTAAGACCATGTGATCGCGCTCTCTGATGTTTGCAGTCCACTTCAAAAGGGGGGGTCATGTCGAGTAATGTGCTATGAAGGACTTAGGACCTATCTGGTAGCCCATGCCCCCTGCAGCCTATCACGCACATGATTGAACATCACACTGTAAGTGACGTGATCCATCTGCTTATATCTGTTGTACTTTACCTGTACTTGCACATATGACCTTTGCATATGTATAGCCATCTGGAATATACTGTATTGCTTATTGTGCCCTTAAGGCGATAAAATATGTAATTTAACCTTGGGCTGCTCTTTATTTCGATCCACGAATCCACACATCCATTTCACTGTTTTAGGCCCCTTGCACACATAATTTTTTTGCCATCAGTTGCAATCCATCGAATTTTGAGAGAAAACGTATCTGGCGACTGATGCTGCCAGATCTGTTTTTTTTCTTATAGACTTGTATTATCGACGACTTGCAATGGATGACGTCCGTCGAAAATTGTTTGTCCGGTGGCCAGAGACAACGGACAAAGTAACATTTTTGTGTACATCGAAAAACGGACAGCGACGGATCTGTTGTCTGTCGTTTGCTAGAAAAGCCTATGGCGCCGGATCCGTCAAATGACGGAATCCGGCAACTGATTCCGTTTTTGTAAACTGAGCATGCTCCAATATTTTTTTTTTCTACTTTTTTTTTTTTTAAGGATCCAATTAGTCGGATCCGGTGAAAAAACGGATCCGTCGTATAAGTTTTTTACAATCTGCGACCGATCCGTCAAGCCAATGGATTGTGCCTGATGGCAAGAAACTGATATGTGAAAGGGGCCTTAAATTTCAATGCTACCAGGGCTGGTTTCTGGCTTGATATAACCCTGTTAACGGACCAGGCGTTTATCGAACGAGGTGGCAGTCCTACCAGGCTGTTTCACTGGTGCTAGTGAAAGGGGCCACTCAGGGTTGTGAACCAGTTTGGTGCCATGGCAGTCTACGTGGGCCACATTCTCTCACTTCCTGTGCCATGTGGAGAGGGTGGTGTCTGTGTAAAACTGTACCAATTTGACCTTTCTTGTCCCCGGGTGGGGGTACAGAACGTCACGTTGGTAAAAGTGGGAAGACCGCATTATGTGATCCGCCTGACGTAATAATGATGTTAGGCGGGGTGGTGGAGTGGGAAACCTTCATAGAGATGTAAAGACCCCCGTCTTCCTCAAGGAACTGTCTACCACCTGGTACCTTTCAACCAGGCCCACCAAGTAATTGGAATTCCGGTGGCCTCCCTGGGCAACCCGGGACTGCAGCGGCCTCGGGAGTGTATGCACCTATGCATGATGACTTTCTCATCTATCTGTGCTGGGGAGATTCTGGTTGCAACTACTTTTTAACCGGGTGTAGGTGGTCAAACATTGGGATTGGGGAGATTTGTCAACGGGACGGGCCCAGTGGTGCACCCATTGCATCCTGATAGTCAGTCACACCTAAGAAAACCAAGATTTCTCTTTTTCAACTTGGTTTAATCTTTCCAGTGACGATATGCACATGTGCTTTTGCCATGTCTACACTGTGTGCAGAATTATTAGGCAAGTTGCATTTTGATCACCTGATACTTTTTATACATGTTGTCCTACTCCAAGCTGTTCAGGCTTGAGAGCCAACTACCAATTAAGTAAATCAGGTGATGTGCATCTCTGTAATGAGGAGGGGTGTTGTCTAATGACATCAAAACCCTATAAAAGGTGTGCTTAATTATTAGGCAACTTCCTTTCCTTTGGCAAAATGGGTCAGAAGAAAGATTTGATGGGCTCTGAAAAGTCCAAAATTGTGAGAGATCTTGCAGAGGGATGCAGCAGTCTTGAAATTGCCAAACTTTTGAACCGTGATCACCGAACAATTGAGTGTTTCATGGCAAATAGCCAACATGGTCGCCAGAAGCATGTTGGGCAAAAAAGGCACAAAATAACTGCCCATGAATTGAGGAAAATTAAGCGTGAAGCTGGCAAGATGCCATTTGCCACTATTTTCGCCATATTTCAGAGCTGCAACTTTACTGGAGTAACAAAAAGCACAAGGTGTGCGATACTCAGGGACATGGCCAAGGTAAGGAAGGCTGAAAAACAACCACCTTTGAACAAGAAACATAAGATAATACGTCAAGACTGGGCCAAGAAATATTTTAAGACTGACTTTTCAAAGATTTTATGGACTGATGAAGAGAGTGACTCTTGATGGGCCAGATGGATGGGCCAGAGGCTGGATCAGTAAAGGGCAGAGAGCTCCACTCTGACTCAGATGCCAGCAAGGTGGAGGTGGGGTACTGGTATGGGCTAGTATCATCAAAGATGAACTTGTGGCACCTTTAAGGTTTGAGGATGCTCAACTCCCAGACCTACTGCCAGTTTCTGGAAGACAACTTCTTCAATCAGTGGTACAGGAAGAAGTCGGTATCGTTCAATAAAAACATGATTTTCATGCAGGGCAATGCTCCATCACATGCCTCCAACTACTCCACTGTGTGGCTGGCCAGTAAAGGTCTCAAAGAAGAAAAAATAATAACATGACCCCCTTGTTCACCTGATCTGAACCCCATAGAGAACCTGTTGTCCCTCATGAAATGTGAGATCTTCAGGGAGGGAAAACTGTACACCTCTCAAGCACCTCTCTCAAGCAACTGACAGAATCTATGGATGGAAGGCTGTTGAGTGTCATCATAAAGAAAGGTGGCTATATTGGTCACTAATTTTTGGGGGGGTTGTTTTTGCATGTCAGAAATGTTTATTTCTAAATTTTGTGCAGTTATATTGGTTTACCTGGTGAAAATTAACAAGTGAGATGGGAATATATTTGGTTTTTATTAAGTTGCCTAATAATTATGCACAGTAATAGTTACGTGCACAAACAGATATCCTCCTAAGATAGCCAAATCTTAAAAAAAAAACACTCCAACTTCCAAAAATATTAAGCTTTGATATTTGAGTCTTTTGGGTTGATTGAGAACATAGGTGTTGATCAAATAATAAAAAAATCCTCTAAAATACAACTTGCCTAATAATAATTCTGCACACAATGTATTCAGTTATATATTTTTTTAAAATCCCATATGATGTACTATCCCGTCAAGGTGACCTGGGACTTAATTCCCAGTGACGGGATAGTACGTCATACGCGATCGGCCACGCTCACGGGGGGAGCACGGCCGAGTGTCAGCTGACTATCACAGCTGACATCCGGCACTATGTGCCAGGAGCGGTCACGGACCGCTCCTGGCACATTAACCCCCGGCACACCGCGATCAAACATGATCGCAGTGTGCCGGCGGTATAGGGAAGCATCGCGCAGGGAGGGGGCTCCCTGCGGGCTTCCCTGAGACGATCGGTACAAGGCGATGTACTCGCTTTGTACCAAGCGTCTCGTCCCTGCAGGCCCCGGATCCAAAATGGCCGCGGGGCTACTTCCGGGTCCTGCAGAGACTACTTCCGGGTCCAGAGCAGGCTCTGGTAACCAAGGGAGCAGGGCACGCCAGATCGCTGATCTGACACCGTGCTCTGAAAAGTGTCAGATCAGAGATCTGTCACTATACAGTGATGTCCCCCCTGGGACAAAGTAAAAAAATTAAAAAAATTTTTTTTAGATGTGTAAAAAGAAAATAAAAAAATTCCTAAATGAACAAAAAAATATTGTTCCCATAAATAAATTTTTTATCTAAATAATAAAAAAAACAATAAAAGTACACACATTTAATATCGCCGTGTCCGTAACGACCCAACCTATAAAACTGTCCCACTAGTTAACCCATTCAGTAAACACCGTAAAAAAAAGTAAAAAAACAACGCTTTATTATCATACCGCCGAACAAAAAGTGGAATAACACGTGATCAAAAAGACAGATATAAATAACCATGGTACCGCTGAAAACGTCATCTTGTCCCGCAAAAAACGAGCCGCCATACAGCATCATCAGCGAAAAAATAAGTTAGTCCTCAGAATAAAGCGATGCAAAAATAATTATTTTTTCTATAAAATAGTTTTTATCGTATAAAAGGCGCCAAAACATAAAAAATGATGTAAATGAGGTATCACTGTAATCGTACTGACCCGAAGAATAACACTGCTTTATCCATTTTACCAAACGCGGTTTCAAACCCCCCTTCATCACCCCCTTAGTGAAACATAAAAAAAAATAAAAAATGTATTTATTTCCATTTTCCCATTAGAGTTGGGGCTAGGGTTAGGGCTACAGTTAGGGTTGGGGCTAAAGTTAGGGTTAGGGCTGGGGCTAAAGTTAGGGTTGGGGCTAAAGTTAGTGTTAGGGTTTGGATTACATTTACGGTTGGGATTAGGGATAGGGGTGTGTCAGGATTAGGGGTGTGGTTAGGGTTATGGTTGGGATTAGGGTTAGGGGTGTGTTTGGGATAGGGTTTCAGTTAGAATTGGGGGTTTCCACTGTTTAGGCACATCAGGGCTCTCCAAACGCGACATGGCGTCCGGTCTCAATTCCAGCCAATTCTGCGTTGAAAAAGTAAAACAGTGCTCCTTCCCTTCTGAGCTCTCCCGTGCGCCCAAACAGGGGTTTACCCCAACATATGGGGTATCAGCATACTCAGAACAAATTGGACAACAACTATTGGGGTCCAATTTCTCTTGTTACCCTTGGGAAAATAAAAATTTGGGGGGCTAAAAAAAACTTGTGGGAAAAAAATTAATTTTTATTTTCACGACTCTGCGTTATAAACTGTAGTGAAACACTTGGGGGTTCAAAGCTGTCAAAACACATCTAGATAAGTTCCTTGGGGGGGTCTAGTTTCCAAAATGGTGTCACTTGTGGGGGGTTTCTACTTTTTAGGTGCATCAGGGGCTCTGCAAATGCAACGTGACGCCTGCAGACCAATCCATCTACGTCTGCATTCCAAATGGCGCTCCTTCCCTTCCGAGCTCTGCCATGCGCCCAAACAGTGGTTCCCCCCCACATATTGGGCATCAGCGTACTCAGGACAAATTGGACAACAACTTTTAGGGTCCAATTTCTCCTGTTACCCTTGGGAAAATACTAAACTGGGGGCTAAAAAAAATTTTTTTTTTCTTCACAAAAATTATTTATTTTCACGGCTTTGCATTATAAACTGTAGTGAAACACTTGGGGGTTCAAAGCTGTCAAAACACAGCTAGATAAGTTCCTTAGGGGGTCTACTTTCCAAAATGGTGTCACTTGTGGGGGGTTTCAATGTTTAGGCACATCAGGGGCTCTCCAAACGCAACATGGCGTCCCATCTCAATTCCAGTCAATTTTGCAGTGAAAAGTCAAACGTCGCTCCTTCCCTTCTGAGCTCTGCCATGCGCCCAAACAGTGGTTTACCCCCACGTGTCATGTATCGGCGTACTCAGAACAAATGACACAACAACTTTTGGGGTCCAATTTCTTCCCTTACCTTTGGGAAAATAAAACAAATTGGAGCTGAAGTAAATTTTAGACCCCTCAAAATTGCTTCAAATGTGATGTGGTCCCTAAAAAAATATTGGTGTTGTAAAAACGAGAAATTGCTGGTCAACTTTTAACCCTTATAACTCCCTAACAAAAAAAATATTTGGTTCCAAAATTGTGCTGCTGTAAAGTAGACATGTGGGAAATGTTACTGATTAAGTATTTTACATGACATATGTCTGTGATTTAAGGGCATAAAAATTAAAAGTTGGAAAAATGCCAAATTTTCGCCAAATTTCCGTTTTTTTCACAAATAATCGCAAGTTATATCGAAGAAATTTTACCACTATCATGAAGTACAACATGTCACGAGAAAACAGTGTCAGAATTGCCAAGATCCGTTGAAGCGTTCCAGAGTTATAACCTCATAAAGGGACAGTGGTCAGAATTATAAAAATTGGCCCGGTCATTAACGTGCAAACCAACCTAGGGGCTTAAGGGGTTAAAAAGTTATTGATATGAGTAAGGGAGTATTAGGGTATGTGTCCACGTTCAGGATTTGGTCAGGATTTTTCATCAGTATTTGTAAGCCAAAACCAGGAGTGGAACAATTAGAGGAAAAGTATAATAGAAACATAAGCACCAGTTCTGCATTTATCACCCACTCCTGGTTTTGGCTTACAAATACTGATGAAAAATCCTGACCAAATCCTGATGCAATCCTGAACGTGAACACATACCCTTAGAAAAGGTGACCAAGTAAACCCTTAAAACAATTATTTGTTACATTTTATTACGGGGGGGGGGGGGGGAGGGCGTGTCCTGGAGGCCATGTAAGAAAGACATGTGAAGCTCATCTCCTGCAAGGAATCCTGTTCTAATCAAGCTGTCAGACCAGTGCACTCTGGATAACATAGACCACTGCTATCAGAAGGTGTTGGACTAAACAGAGACAGATCTTGCGTATATAACTGTGACAGAGATGTCACCATTAACCCCTTCATGACCCAGCCTATTTTGGCCTTAATGACCTGGCCGTTTTTTGCAATTCTGACCAGTGTCCCTTTATGAGGTAATAACTCAGGAACGCTTCAACGGATCCTAGCGATTCTGAGATTGTTTTTTCGTGACATATTGGGCTTCATGTTAGTGGTAAATTTAGGTCGATAATTTCTGAGTTTATTTGTGAAAAAAATGGAAATTTGGCGAAAATGTTGAAAATTTCGCAATTTTCACATTTTTAATTTTTATTCTGTTAAACCAGATAGTTATGTGACACAAAATAGTTAATAAATAACATTTCCCACATGTCTACTTTACATCAGCACAATTTTGGAAACAATTTTTTTTTTTGCTAGGAAGTTATAAGGGTTAAAATTTGACCAGTGATTTCTCATTTTTACAACAAAATTTACAAAACCATTTTTTTAGGGACCACCTCACATTTGAAGTCAGTTCGAGGGTTCTATATGGCTGAAAATACCCAAAAGTGACACCATTTTAAAAACTGCACCCCTCAAGGTGCTCAAAACCACATTCAAGAAGTTTATTAACACTTCAGGTGTTTCACAGCAGCAGAAGCAACATGGAAGGAAAAAATGAACATTTAACTTTTTAGTCACAAAAATGATCTTTTAGCAACAATTTTTTTTATTTTCCCAAGGGTAAAAGGAGAAACTGGACCACGAACGTTGTTGTCCAATTTGTCCTGAGTACGCTGATACCTCATATGTGGGGGTAAACCACTGTTTGGGCGCACGGCAGGGCTCGGAAGGGAAGGCACGCCATTTGACTTTTTGAATGGAAAATTAGCTCCAATTGTTAGCGGACACCATGTCGCGTTTGGAGAGCCCCTGTGTGCCTAAACATTGGAGCTCCCCTACAAGTGACCCCATTTTGGAAACTAGACCCCCCAAGGAACTTATCTAGATGCATAGTGAGCACTTAAAACCCCCAGGTGCTTCACAGAAGTTTATAACGCAGAGCCATGAAAATAAAAAATAATTTTTCTTTTCTCAAAAAAGATTTTTTAGCCCACAATTTTTTATTTTTCCAAGGGTAACAGGAGAAATTTGACCCCAAAAGTTGTTGTCCAGTTTCTCCTGAGTACGCTGATACCCCATATGTGGGGGTAAACCACTGTTTGGGCACATGCCGGGGCTCGGAAGGGAAGTAGTGACGTTTTGAAATGCAGACTTTGATGGAATGCTCTGCGGGTGTCACGTTGCGTTTGTAGAGCCCCTGATGTGCCTAAACAGTAGGAACTCCCCACAAGTGACCCCATTTTGGAAACTAGACCCCCAAGGAACTAATCTAGATGTGTGGTGAGCACTTTGAACCCCCAAGTGCTTCACAGAAGTTTATAACGCAGTGCCGTGAAAATAATAAATGTGTTTCCTTTCCTCAAAAAAGATGTTTTAGCAAGCAATTTTTTATTTTCACAAGGGTAACAGGAGAAATTGGACTCCAATATTTGTTGCCCAGTTTGTTGTGAGTACGCTGATACCCCATATGTGGGGGTAAACCACTGTTTGGGTGCACGTCAGGGCTCGGAAGGGAAGTAGTGACATTTGAAATGCAGACTTTGATGGAATGGTCTGCGGGCGCCACGTTGCGTTTGCGGAGCCCCTGATGTGCCTAATCAGTAGAAACACCCCACAAGTGACCCCATTTTGGAAAATAGACCCCCCAAGGAACTTATCTAGATGTGTGGTGAGCACTTTCAACCCCCAAGTGCTTCACAGAAGTTTACAACGCAGAGCCGTGAAAATAAAAAATCATTTTTCTTTCCTCAAAAAAGATGTTTTAGCAAGCAATTTTTTATTTTCACAAGGGTAACAGGAGAAATTGGACCCCAATAGTTGTTGCCCAGTTTGTCCTGAGTACGCTGGTACCCCATATGTGGGGGTAAACCACTGTTTGGGCACACTTCGGGGCTCGGAAGGGAGGGAGCACCATTTGACTTTTTGAACGCAAGATTGCCTGGAATCAATGGTGGCGCCATGTTGCGTTTGGAGACCCCTGATGTGCCTATACAGTGGAAACCCCTCAATTCTAACTTCAACACTAACCCCAACACACCCCTAACCCTAATCCCAACTGTAGCCATAAGCCTAATCACAACCCTAACCACAACACACCCCTAACCGCAACCCTAACCCCAACACACCCGTAACCCTAGTCCCAACCCTAACCCTAATCCCAACCCTAACCACAACTGTAACCCCAACACACCCCTAACCCTATCCGTAACCCTAACCACAAGCCTAATCTTAGCCTTAGGGTTGGGGATGGAATTAGAGTTAGGGTTGGAATTAGGGCTAGGGTTGGAAATAGGGTTATGTGCCCACGTTGCGGATTCGTGTGAGATTTTTCCGCACAATTTTTGAAAAATCCGCAGGTAAAAGGCACTGCGTTTTACCTGCGGATTTACAGCGTATTTCCAGTGTTTTTTTGTGCGGATTTCACCTGCGGATTCCTATTGAGGAACAGGTGTAAAACGCTGCGGAATCTGCACAAAATTGACATGCTGCGGAAAATACAACGCAGCGTTTCCGCACGGTATTTTCCGCACCATGGGCACAGCGGATTTGGTTTTCCATAGGTGTACATGGTACTATAAACCTGATAAAAAACAGCTACGAATTCGCAGCTGCCAATCCGCTTCGGATCCGCAGCCAAATCCGCACTGTGTGCACATGCCCTAGCCCTACCCCTAGCCCTAGCCCTAACCCTAGTGGAAAAAGAAAAAAAAATATTTTCTTTTTTTTATTATTGTCTCTACCTATGGGGGTGATAAAGGGGGGGCTCATTTACTATTTTTTTTTATTTTGATCACTGTGATAGGTTATATCTCAGTGATCAAAATATACCTGGAACGAATCTGCCGGCCGGCAGATTCGGCGGGCGCACTGCGCATGCGCCCGCCATTTTGGAAGATGGCGGCGCCCATGGAGAAGACGGACGGACAGCGGGAGGCTTGGTAAGTATGAGGGGGGGGGGATCTGAGCATGGGGGGTGTATCGGAGGACGGGGGGTGGCATCGGAGCATGGGGGAGCGGGCAGGAGGATGGGGGAGCGGACAGGAAGACGGAGGGGAGCGGAGCACCGGACGGGGGACTGGGGAGGAGATCGGTGGGGGGGGGGGGGTACATAAGTGTTTCCAGCCATGGCCGATGATATTGCAGCATCGGCCATGGCTGGATTGTAATATTTCACCAGTTTTTTAGGGGAAATATTACAAATCGCTCTGATTGGCAGTTTCACTTTCAACAGCCAATCAGAGCGATCGTAGCCACGGGGGGGTGAAGCCACCCCCCCTGGGCTGAAGTACCACTCCCCCTGTCCCTGCAGAACAGGTGAAATTGGAGTTAACCCTTTCACCCGATCTGCAGGGACGCGATCATTCCATGACGCCACATAGGCATCACAGGTCGGATTGGCACCGACTTTCATGACGCCTACGTGGTGTCACAGGTCGGGAAGGGGTTAAAGTACAGAAGGAGAGAGACCATCTCGGTGTGGCAGATAAGATGGTCCCTCCTCACAGCAGCCCTGAGAGAGTTAGGATGTTAGAGATTACAGTGGCTAAACAGAAGGCTTTTGCCAGGCTGGTGGAAGCCTTCCCTGCTCATTCTGTACAGTCATTGTAAGGCCATGTTCACACTTTGCGTTTTTTTTCCGCGGATCCTTGGCGATTTTGATGCTGCTGGTCCGCAGCAGTTTCCATTGCGTTTACATTTACATGTAAACCCTATGGAAACCGCAAACCGCTGTGCACATGCTGCGGGAAAAACCGCGCAGAAACGCAGCGGTTTACAACCCGCAGAATGTCACTTCTTTGTGCAGAATCGCTGCGATTCTGCACCCATAGGAATGCATTGAACCGCTTACTTCCCGCACGGGGCTGTGCCCACATTGCGGGAAGTAAGCGGATAATGTGCGGGTGGTACCCGGGGTGGAGGAGAGGAGACTCTCCTCCAGGCCCTGGGAACCATATTTGTGTGTAAAACAAAAAAAAAAGAATTAAAATAAAAAATCATGTTATACTCTCCTCTCAGCGCTGCACGCTGCCGGCCGGTCAGAGTTGCTGTGCCAACAGGACCTGCGGTGACGTCGCGGTCACATGACCGTGACGTCGCGGTCACATGACCGTGACGTCACGAAGGGTCCTTCTCGCACATCATCTTTGGAACCGGACCGCCGGGTGCAGCGCCGAGGAGATCGGGACGTCAGTGGGTGAGTATATAAACTTTTTTTTTTTTTAATTTTAACATTACTATTGATGCTGCATATTGCTGCATATGCAGCATCAATAGTATAGGCGGAAACCCACCGCGGAACAAACCGCGATAAATCTGCGGTTTTGCCCTGCAGATTTATCAAATCCGCTGCGGGAGAACCCGCAGAGGTCACCCGCAAAGTGTGAACATGGCCTAAGGCTGGTTTCCCACTTGCGTTTTGATCTGCAGCGGTTTTACCAAAAAAAGCATGCGTTTTTTTTGCATGCGTTTTGCCGCGTTTTACGTCGTATGCGTTTTTTTTTTATGCATGCGTTTTTTTGCGGAAATGCAACATGTAGTAATTTCTAGAGGCTTTTTTTGCCGCAAAAAAAAGCATGCGTTTTTTTGCGGCAAAAAAAATGCATTGATGTCTATGTAAACGCATGCGTTTTTAAGCACATGCGTTTGCTTGCGTTAAAAACGCATGCGTTTTTATAGAAAAAAACAAGTCATGCAACAAAAACATGCGCCACCTGCTGGATGTCCTCATATGACGTCGAGCCTGGGAACTTTTTCCCACGCTCGATGTCATAGGACATCCAGCAGGGGGCTAATCACCGCGACTGAAGGTAACTATAGGTCATTGACCTACATTACCTTCATTCCCCGGGGTTTACAGGCAGGAGCACAGCTGCATTATAGCAGAGCTATATTTGTTACAGAACGATTGTCTTCAGGTGGATTGAGAGAGCAATAAAATATTACAACCTGTTTGTTTATTTCATTAAAATACTTTGCAATATTGGGTGTGTGTTTTTTTTTTTTTAACCATTTCATACAATTGGATTAATAATGGATAGGTGTCATAATTGACGCCTCTCCATTATTAATCTGGCTTAATGTCACCTTACAATAGCAAGGTGACATTAACCCTTCATTACCCCATATCCCACCGCTACACGGGAGTGGGAAGAGAGAGGCCAAGTGCCAGAATAGGCACATCTTTCAGATGTGCCTTTTCTGGGGTGGCTGGGGGCAGATGTTTTTAGCCAGGGGGGGGCCAATAACCATGGACCCTCTCCAGGCTATTAATATCTGCCCTCAGTCACTGGCTTTACCACTCTGGCGGAGAAAATTGCCCGGGAGCCCATGCCAATTTTTCCCGCGATTTAACCCTTAAATTTAACAGCTACAGCGCTGAAATTTTGCACATACACACTACTAACATTAGTAGTGTGGAATATGCAAAAAAAAGGGGGATATGACATGGTTTACTGTATGTAAACCATGTCTCATATCATGTCGGGTTTAGGCAGGAGAAATGAAAAGCCGGCAATCGGCTTTTCTGCTATATCGCGCCGAAGTATGTGTGTGTGTGTGTGTGTGTGTGTGTGTGTGTGTGTGTGTGTGTGTATGTGTATTTGTGTGTATATATATATATATATATATATATATATATATATATATATATATATATATATATATATATAATCTAAAGCTGAATGTGTGTATGTATGTCCGGGATTGGCATCTGAACCGTCGCAGCTACAGCCACAAAATTTTGCACAGTCACACGTCTGGACCCTGAGATCGTCAAAGGCTATGTTGTGAGGTGAAATTTTAACCCCGCGCTTTCCAATTCACCAAACAATTTTGCCCCTATCTACATAATGGGGAAAAAGTGAAAGGAAAAGTGTTGGAGGCGTCGCAGCTACAGGCACAAAATTTTGCACAGTCACACGTCTGGACCCCGAGAGCGTCAAAGCTATGTTGTGAGGTGAAATTTTAACCCCGCGCTTTCCAATTCACCAAACAATTTTGCCCCTATCTACATAATGGGGAAAAAATGAAAGGAAAAGTGTTGGAGGCAAATTAACAGCTGCCAGATGTGAACAAGGGGGACTTAAAGAATGAGAGCGATGGTGCCAAAAAGTATATACTGTACAGTTGCTAAGGTGGGGCCCCGACATGGGATAATCACCACACCACCACGGGGATATGAACACACACACAAAATGCGCCACACACTACCACGTGCTCGAACACATATACCACCCTC